>NW_006399841.1:1457760-1588619 GCF_000299155.1 Elephantulus edwardii | reverse complement strand
ACATACTTTGTGCCCTCCCTGCCCGCGGCCCCGCCGGCCCCCCGCGCCCCCCCCCCGCGCATCTCGCTTGCGGGGGGCCGGGCCCGCGGGCGGCCGCCGCGTCACGCACCCATGGACTGCCCGGCCATCATCACCCAGGTGACCAACCCCAAGGAGGATGAGGGCCGGGCGCCGGGAGCCTCCGAGAAAGGTAAGGAAGGGCGCGGCGGGCGGGCGGCCCGGCCGTGCACACCCTGCGCCGTCGCCGGAGTTCGCGCGGTGCGCCCGGCGGGCCTGGGTGCAGCGGCGTGGCGTGGGGGTGCCTGGCGGAAAGGGTGCGGGGGTGGGGGTGTGCCCGCCGGAGGGGACACGGGGGCGCGCCTGCTGGAGAGACTGTGCCGACTGGAACAGCGGGATGGTGTGTGCATGCGGCCGCACACTGGGTGTGAGTGTGCGCGCGCGCCGATTGAGAAGTTGTGAATGTGTGCGCCCCGTTTGTGTGTGCACGGGTAGATTGCATATGTGCACGCAGACAGGTTGTAAGTCTGCCTATGCACCGAGCAGATTGTGAACGTGTTGTGTGCCTGAGAGGTTGTGCACGCGTGCACACTTATGTTCTGTATGTGCATGCATGTTTGTATGGGTGTGTGTGCGCGCACCTAACAGTTTGAGAGTGTGTTTTCATGACAGCGTGTAATTTTGTACATGTACAGAACAGAGGTTGTGGAAGGCTATATGGGGGTGCGCGTGCGCCCCCACGGAGAGTTGCATGTATGTATATTCTCACCAACAGTTTGTCTGTTTATGTACGTGTGACTCTGTGTCTGTCCCACTGAACCAGCGTACATTCTCTTGGACCAGTCTTGTCTGGCTGAACTCACCGGAAGGCCTTGTGTGGGTCTGCACCTGACTGAGAGGCTGTGTGGGCAGCTGCATGCGCACACACTTTGGTATGTGTGCACGAGACAGTAGGCCACGTGCCTGAGTGCGTGTAACTAGTTGGTTGTGCAAGTGCTGGAGTATGTGTGTTGCAGGGGGTGGGGGGCAGTGCTGAGCCATCTCTAGTTCTTCCTTGGCTCTTGCCTGCCTTGGTGCCACCAGCCTGCTGGGAGGAACCAGCTCCAACCCGGGGGCTTCTCACAGTATCCCCGGGACCCTTTCAGAGAGCTAGCTACAGCTTGAGCTGGTGCTGTTTGATTGTCACAAGTTTTGGCCCTGACCCCTCCTCTGTTTATTTCAGACTCTTTTCCCTTCAAGGGAATCTGGTAGGTGTGCCCCCCACCCATCAGCCCTCATGTGCCGTGCTCAGTGTCCCATCTCGAGCCCTGTGGCTTGGACTGGCTGGCTGAGTTAAGGACCAAAGTATATGACTGTATTCTCCCTGCGGCCTCCAGCTTTCCTCCACCATGCACCTTGCAAACACCTGGATGCAGGTCAGGAGTGTCCTGGCCTCCCTGAGACCTGGTGTGGCCATGGATGACTTTAGCAGAGTTCCTGCTTTCCATTTAACACCATCCTAGCTGTACCAGTGGTGTGGAGTACGTAGCCCTTGCTGAGGAGTGGTGATGGTGGGGGTTACCTCTCTACTGAGCAAACTCTACTGGGCAAGCCCACCAAGCAAGTGCAGGGAGGCAACAGGGGTAACCCCAAGTTGGAAAGTCAATCCACTGTGGTTTTGTAGGATGTACACATTGTGCGTGTCTGCAGACTTCTTTCTATGTAAAATTTGAATTCAAACTCTCCCTGGCATTTTGCTATAGATTACAAATAGGGGGTGGAGGCAATCCTGTAAGAACATGTTCCAGGTGATATCCTTGTCTTCCTGAGGCCCTTGTGGGGTCTGATCTTTCCACTGTAGGGCTATCAGTTCTTTGGCCTGGCTGTGGGGTTCTGGCTTGAGCTGTGCCCACAGAGGGATTTGGTTGGTGCGCTCAGAGAGGTCTGAAGCCTATGCTCCTCTCTTGCTGTGGATTGAGTCTCTGTGATGTTTTGCCAGAAAGACAATCCAGAGCCTCTTGTTAGAGGTGTGGCGTAAAGCAGGGAAATAGCTGTCCCAGCCTCAGCCCGGCTGCCTCCCCTCCCCCAGGCCAGGAGCAGGAGCCTTGTCTATGTTTTTTCCTAGAGCTGCTTGGACTTTTTAAAGCAATCCGTCATAAGCGCGTGCAGACGCTCGCTCACAGATGGTGTGTGTGCTGGTGAAGTCCTTAACCTTGCCTTTCCTGCCAGTCTATATTATTTTTAACAGCCCCGTTCTTTGTTTACCAGGTCGGATTGGCTGTTTGTTAACTGGTTCTTGAAATGTTTCACTTGTTACTCTGGGGTGGGGTGTCCAGCTAGGTGCTTCTTGCTCACGTGTTCAAATTCCATTCAGTTTAACTTTTCACTTTGAAAAAAATTGGCAATAGTTTTGGTGTTGTGAAGTGCAGCATAAACTTTAGAGCCAAACTTGAGAACAATTTCCAATTTAGAAACCACTAAACACGTTCAGCAGTGTTTCTAGATTGAGATGTTGATGTCTGTAGATAGGCACCATGGATCTATATTGCATAATTTTGAACCATGCATAATAATAATAATATTGTTTTTAAACATCGGACCTGGGATGTTGTACTTGTGTGACAGGAAGCTGTGGGTTTTATATTTACTTTCATCATTCAAAAAGCCTGGTGGCATGGTGTGTAACGTGTGGGGCTGCAGACTGAAAGGTTAGCAGTTCAGACCCCTCAGCTGCTTTTCAGCAGAAAAGTGGGCATTCTCTGTCCATAAAGATGTGCAGCCTGGGAAGTACAGTGGAGCGTCGGCATGAGTCACAAGTGGGTGTGGGTTGGGTTTGTTGGCTTGGTGGTGAAGATCTTTGGCTGCTAACCAAAAGTTGGGTTGTTCAAACCCACCAGCTGCTCCGTGGGACAAAGATAAAGCAGTCTGTTTCTGTAAAGATTGTTGTGTTTATTAGGTGCTGTCAAGGTGCCTGTGTTACACAGGGACCCTGCACACAACAAGTGGTCATTATGTAAGGTTCTTCATCATCTTCACGGACCCTCTACTCTTCCAAACCTGATGTTCTCTTCTGGGCCCTCTTCATAACACGCCCGAAGTAGATGAAGTAATAGTTACTTTATTTCTGTTTTATGTGGGACTACTCTGGGGGCATAGTGGGGAGGAATCGTTCCGCCAGCATAGAGGTGTACAGTGTGAGTTCACCAGCTCCTCCCCGGGAGAAAGATGGGCTCTCAACTCTTACGTGATTTCCTGCCTCTGAAAATCCGCTGGAGGCTGGGCTGTGAGTCAGTTCCAACTCGGCACATGACAATGGAACATTTTTGGACATTCAAAGAAAGAAATCTCCCCTAGCTGTTTGGAGGGGAAGAATTTAAGGGACTGGAACAGCAGTCAAACAAAAGCAGAAACCCTAATTTCTTTTCTTTTTTTCTATAATTATATTTTATTAATTTTCATAAACATTTACAGAGATTTTGGGCTTCCGCTCATTCATTGTTGCACTATTCTCTTTACCCTCCTCCCAGTTTGTTCTTGTCCAAATGCCACAGTGCTTGTCAAAGCCAGTTCTGATTAATCTTCTTTGTCAGTGTATCCTTTGCCATTCCCTATCACTCCTCCCTGAGAGAGACTTCACCCTGAGTCATAAGGAAAAGGGGACGGCGTATTCTCTTAGCTACTTCCTGCTGAAAAGGGACGCTGTGGGTTTCAGGGTGAAGATCTCTCACTACTCTAAAGGGCCCCTTTGGCAGTAGGAAACACATAGACTATTATGGAGATTGATTTTGGAATTCAGATGCACTCTTATTGATTGTGCTTGGCTGTACATGTACATATCCTTCAAGATGTATCATGGGGGTGTTGCAACCTAGAAGACACAAATTTGACTAACAAGTTATAAGTACATGAGTCCAAAAATTATGGAAAAGTAAAAGAAAAGATTCTTTCATTGTTTTACAAACACTCCCTCAGGTCCCCTCCACCATGCAGCCCTCGCTCTAGTCTCCTGTGATGACAGAAATACCCAGTTACATCTCTCTTTTAGACGGTTCTCTCCCTCCTCTGTTTCAGTGCAGTATACATTATTGAACCCATCTTACTCAGTCTCTCCCCAACCCCAAGGACAGTCCCATTCTACAACAGTGGCATCATGTAATATTTGTCCTTTTGTGACTGGGATATTTCACTCAGCATAATGTTCTCCAGAGTCAACCATTTTGAATAATATTGCATGATCAATTTCTTCTTTTGTAATGGGTCTGTTCAGATGTTCAGTTTCAGTTTGTGTCAGTTTAGGTAGGTTGTGTTTTTCTAAGTATTTGTCCATTTCCTCTAGATTTTCATATTTGTTTGAGTATAGTTTTTCATAGTATTCTAATGTTAGCTTTTTTATTTTAGTTGGGTCTGTTGTGATGTTACCTGATTCATCTCTTATTCGGATTATTTGCGTCTTCTCTCTCTTTTCTTTTGTGAGTTTTGCTAGTGGAGTATCGAAGAAACCCTAATTTCAATCCAGTTCTAATAATGCGCGTTATTAGGAGGACCGTATCCACTTTAGCTAAACAGTTATTTTGTAAGCCAGTCCGTATCCCGTGATGACATTCCTGCAGGCAGTTTGCTTTGGCTCAGGAAGGCTCCTTCCAAATATTTGCGACACTTCAGTTTAACCATGAACTTGTAACCTTTGGGCTACTAAAAAAAGTAAAAATTGTAGCAGAGGCGTCTCTTAGAAGCAGTAATTATTTTAGATGGCAGATGTGAACAGTTTGAACTAGATTTCAGTTAACTTTTTAATTAAGCTTTTTGAAAGGTAATTACGTACTCACATGCCGTTGCAGGAAATCCTTAGAGATCCCTTGTGTCACCTACCCATCCCCCCCATGATAATATCCTGCAAAGTTATAGTATAATAGCCCAACCAAAGAGATTGGGATTGATCGTTGAGTTCCAGAAAATGTCTTTTGCCTCAGGATTTCCTCAAGGTGCCTTTGGTAACCACACACGTGTCTTTGACGGTCATCACTTCTTCCCTCATGTTTCTAGACCCGTCTTTAACTCATGGAAGCCTTTAGTCTGTTCTCCATTCCCAGAACTTGATCATTTCAAGGGAGAAAAAGCTGTTTATGATCTTACAAAACGGGCATTTTTCACATCGCATAATTCTCTCGCAATTCATCCAGGCTGCTTTGGTTTGTTTTTTTCTAATTGCTGATTAGGATTCCATGATGTGAATAGGCCATAGTTTTATCATTTACCCTTTGAAGGATATCTGGGTTGTTTCTGAGGTTTTGGCTGTTACGAATAAAGTCCTATAAATATTGGTGTACTGGCTATTTTGTAGACATAAATTTTATTTCTTGGAGATCAATGCCCAGGAGTACAGCTGCTGGATCATATAGTAGTTGCGTGTTTTATTTTGAGTTTTGTTGTTGTTGCTGCTTTTAAAATAAGTTGTCAGACTGCTTTCCCAAGTAGATGGGCATTTTACGCGCCTTCAACCATTGTATAATGTCCCATTTCTCTCATCTATTGATAGCATTTGATGTTGTCACTTTATAGCTTTATCTAGCTATCCATTTATATATGTATGTATGTGGGTGTATATATGTGTATGTGTGTGTGTGTGTGTGTGTGTGTGTGTATAAATAAACAAACCTTCAAACTCAACTGCCATCAAGTCAGAACCAACTTATAGCTGACCCTCTAGTGGGCTTTAGAAGGAGATTGCCCCTTTTCCGCCCACGAAGCTGCTGGTGGATTTGAACTGCCGGCGAGGCACGGCCTTTGGTTTAGTAGCACAAGTCCAGCAGCTGTTCCCTGGTGGACAGTCCCCTCCTGTCAAAATTTAGAGGCTTAGAGACCTGGTAGAAGGTTCCTGTGAGTTGGTACTCACTGATGGCAGTGGGTTTGGTTTGTAATAGCTGATAATGTTCTGGTGTCGCTGGACATCTTCCCATGTGTTGATTTTCCTTCTTTATGTCTTCATGGTGACATGTCTCTCCATGGTCTTTGCCCATGTTCTAATTGGATTGCTTGGGTTTCTTCCTTGCTGTTGAGTTTGGAGTTATTTACTTATTTGTCCTTTGCCAGATACATAGTTTGCAATTATTTTCCCGCCACTCAGTAGCCTGTCTTACCAGGCTCTTTCTCAGAGTGAAAGTTTTATATTTAATACTAGGTTGCACTCTGTCATTTGTCCGTTTACTGTACTGGGATCAACCATAGATTCTTGTGAGACTGGGAGTTGTGCACCGGTATTTCAAATACCGACAAGATTGCAGTGGTAGACAGGTACATAAACCAAGCCTCAGTTATTCAAACAGAACAAGCCTGTGTGGTTCAAAATCAGGGAACAAAAAAAGTGTTAGGTTATACTCTTTCTTCTTATTTAATCTGTATGCAGAGCAAATAATTCAAGAAACTAAAGTCAAGAATGTGCCCTCAGAATTGGAGACTCATTACAACTGTGATACACGGGTGATACAAACTTACTTGCTGAAAGTGAGAGAACTTGAAGGATTTACTGATGAAGATCAAAGATTACAGAGATTGTTGTTGTGGTGGTGGTGGTGGTGTACCTTCTAGGTGGAACTGACCCATAGCTGACCCTCCTGCGAATTTTCAGAGGAAGTCAGTCACAAAGGAGGAGATTACCCACCCTTCTCCTGCAGAGCAGTTGATAGATTTGAACCGCATGCCTTTGGGATTGCAGCACAATTTCTTACCACTAGGTCACCAGAGATTACAGTTCCATAAAAAGGGGGCAGGGGTGGAATCCTGACAACTGGAATAACCAGTTAACACCACCATGATAAACAAGTGATTGTAATAGTCGAGGATTTCATTTTACTCGGATCCACAATCAGTGTTTGTAGAAGCCGCTGTTAAGAATTCAAGTGATGATCTCTTTCGACTTAAAGCAAAAGAAAATGAAAACTCCACAGACTCATCTAACCTGATATCAGGACTGGGTGGGTGGTACCCAGGTACCACTGCAGATCATACTGAAAAACAGCGAATAGACGAATCCATGAAAATTGTAGGACGGAATTCCTACATGTGGGAATACATGTGCATTTGTGTGGTGAATAAAGAAAATTTAAAACTTTTAATTTTTTTTTCCCCTTTACTTTAACAGAGCTGTATGACAAGGCTAGCAATCCTTTGTTAGTAAAAAGAGAGTAAAAGCATTCTTGGGTCATATTGAAGGCACAGTCTATACCGGGTTGTGTTGTTGTTGTGTACCATGAAGTCAGATCTGACTCCTCGTTGACCCTGCAGTGGGTTTTCTGAAGCGGTAAATGTCACAGGAGGAAATGGCTCACCTTTCTTGCACAGAGCAGCTGGTGGATTTGAACCGCATGCCTTTGAGTTGGCAGCACAACTCCTTCCCACCAAGCCACCAGAGCTCCCTAAAATATACCAAGAAACTTAATTTTCCAGGTAACAAATCTTGATTTATCAGACATTGGTCTCAAGTTCATTCTTTTTCATTGGGTGATGGAGACTGTTAATGAACTTGGCTGCTAACCAAGGTTGTAAATTCCGATCTTCCCAGAGTCCTCTCAGGAAAAGACTGGGACACCTGGTGAAAAGGAGCCACTGAGCGCCCCATGGGCCTTGACACATGTGGGGTTTCATGTCAGAATCCCTTTGACAGCAGCAAGTTATTCCTTCAATTAAGGAAAAAAATAATTCTTAAATTCTTTTTTTTTTTTCGCCTATGGACTGCCTAAAAGAACAAACAAATCCATCTTAGAGGAAGTACGATCAAGGCGCTGCTTAGAGGCAAGAATGGTGAGACGTAGGAGAGGCCAGTCCTTGGGAAAAGACTTCATCCTGGGAAAGAGAGTCAGAAAAAGTGAGGAACGAACTCACGGGAGGGATTGACAGAGAGCTTGCCACCGTGGCCTCCGGCGAGCAGAGATGGTGGGGATGGCACAGACGAGCACAAGGTCAGTCAGTGGGTCACCGTGAGTCCTAGTCCGCTGGATGGTGTCTGCCCACAACGGCAGCCTCCATCCTTTAACATACGTGTTCCTGGGGTTCTCATTTCTAATATAACTGCATATGCCATGTTTATTTAAAATAAAAGTCAACAGAAATGTTGACTTCATGTCTCTGAAATAATATTCCCCCCAAAAAATGAGACAAAGACTTTGGAACTAGCCGTGTGTAGCCCTGGGCCAGGCAGTGGATGTTTTTGTGTTGTGGGATTAAGACTGGAAACACTGGTGGTATAGTTAGTTGTCTGAAAGCAGGGCCTAGTAAACAGTGGTCTTTATGGATGCAAAAGATTATGTAATCACCTAAGTAATAGCTCATTTTGATTCTGGGTAGCTGCTTCAAGTTCAAAACTGAAAGGCTTCTTTGTGATGATAATTTATATGAAGGGTATTTGCCAAAATGTTTTAAAATCCTTAATAGAGCACTTAAAAAGCTGGAAAGAAGTGGCTTACCGTTTGACGGATGCTGTTCTTACCTTTTAAAATTAGTGCTTTGTTTTAAGCTTTCCATGTTTTGGGACATTCTGATGCGCATCCTGTACCACCCTGTCAACCTGGCTGGAATAAATAACAGCTTTATAAAGTAGCAGAGAGAAGTCAGCATTCCAGTCAGACGCCGTACTGTACTCGACACTGGCTGTAATCTCTCTCTCTGTATTCCGATCAGGAGCCAGCTTTTATGCTTAGCATGCCATAAATTTGTCCTAAGTGTTTGACGCACTTATGTTCAAGTTAGAAACCATTGACTTTAATTTCAAAGACTTTAGTCAGAACCATATTTCCTCTCCTCTTTTTCAAGGAAACAGCCCACCGCATTCATCTTTGTCTTGCTTAGAACAGAACACTTCAGAGCAGTCATCAAACAAATGTAACATTGAAGTTGCTCGTAACTGAAAGTTTATAAGCACTTGGGAGTGGCCTTAATTCTTCTGTGCCCTGTATCCCTGCCATTGGCCTGACTTTGGCCTGACTTCTGTCCTTGACTTTTTTTTCCCCAGTTTAATGTTTTTATTGAGGTGTATTTATATATCATTTTAAAAATCACTCTTTTGGAAGGAAGCCAAAGTTACGGTGTTCTGTGAGTTTTGACAGCCGTGTAACTACCACCAAATATTCCTCCCGTCCCTTTCCGGTTCTCCCTCCCCCCACATTCAGTGTCCAGCAATGACTGGTCTGTTCCGTTGCTTCTAATTTAGCCTTTTTCCAGAAAATCTTAGAAACTAAAGAATACAGTCTTTTGCTTTGGGTATTTTTTTTCTCCTTAGCATAACAGCTTTTGAAATTCAGCAAGGTGTTTTCTTGTAGCAGAGTTTGCTCCTTTTTATTACTGTTGGCTGCTAACCTAGAGGTTAGTGGATCAATCCCACCTCCCAGCTCTCAGAAGAAGGGTTTAGTGATTAGCTTCTGTAAAGATGGTTTTCGCTGGAGAAGCCCTAAGGGGCAGTTCTGCTCAGAATCATGTGGTTTGCCATGAGTCAGAATCAACTCTAAAGAGTTGGCTTGGTTTTTGCTTTGTTTGTTGTTGTTGTTATGTGCCGTTCAGTGGACCACGACTTCACCATCTGGGAAACACCTGACCCATTGCCACAGTCACTGTACCATATCCATCTCATGTAAGTTTAATTGTGTAGGTTGAAATATATTAGAAACTTCCACACTTTTCTGCGGTGGCTGATCCATTTTATATCCTTATCAACAGTGTTATTGTTATGTGCCATCAAGTTGCCTGCAACTCAGTAGCTCTGAACTCTGACCTGTCCTGAGCCAGTCTCATTGTCTCCAACACACCTAACCCCAGTACCCCAGTCATGATGTCAAAGGATCTCATCTGGGATCTTCCTCTCCCGCAGTGTCCCTCCACCCTTCCAAGCATAATGTTCTTCTCCAAGGACTGTTCCCTCCTGGTAACGTGCCCAGAGTATGTGAGACAGAGCCTCAAAATCCTTGCCTTCAAGGAGCAGCTTAATTTCACATTCTACGGGACAGACCTCTTAGTTCTCAGTTCAGTTCCTTCAACACTCCTAGTTGGCATTTGGTCTTGTCAGATGTTTGTTTCAGCAATTCATATTTCCTCAGTGATTGACAGAATTGATGATATTGAGATTTTTTTTTTATGTGCTTATTTGCCATCTGAAGATCTTTGGTAACCTATCTGTTCAAGCCCTTTATTTAAATTGGGCTGTTTGTGTGGTGTTTTTTTTAAATTATTGAGTTTTGAAGGTTCTTATATTTTGGATACAAATGTTTTATCAAACACATGTTTTTGCAAATTTAGATCCCAGTCTGTGCTTTGTCTTTTTATTTTCTTCCAAGGGTCTTAAAAAGGGCACATTTTCTAATCTTTATGAAATCCAGTTCAGTTTAAAAAAATAATATGTAGCTTGTTTATAGTATTATATCTAACAATGCTTTACTAGCCCCAATGTTGCAAAGATTTTCTTCTTGAAATATTTTAGGATGTCAGGGGCAGACTTATGTTTAGGTCTCTGTTCCATTTTTAGTTAACTTTTGCATGAGTTATGTAATAAGGTAAGGATTGGGATTGTGTTTACATAAAGGCTTTCATTTGTTTTAGCATCTTGAGTCAAAGATCTTACTTTCATCATCATATTATCGTTGAACCTTTCTGATAAACCAATTCATGATATAGGAGAGGGCCTATATCTAGACTATTCCTGCCTTGCATTTTGATCAATCTCCATAATGCAAAATGATGTTACGCTTAGCATAGTACTTGTCCTCCTTCTGAAAGAAATTGTTAGTCATAAGTTTAGCAGTTGAGTTAAGCAACTTAAGCAGAAGAAAAGCTCAAGACAGTTTACTACCTGACAAGGCAGGTGCACTCTGCATTTTTCCCTGAGATGGGGGGTTTGAAAGACAAGACCTACAGCTTAATCCATTTTCATTTTAGGAATTTGTTCTAGCAGGCTAGTATTTTCTTTTCTCTTTTTTTTTCTTTGAAGTTGGAAATTACAACTGAGCATTTCTTCTATATCTCTTTTTCTGTGTGTTTTTTTAATTGTTTCACTTTTTTTTTTTTACTTTATACCGCTTTGCTTACAAAAAAGTTCATATACATTATGCTTCACAGTATTCATTCACATTGTTTCACACAATCTTTCTCATTCACTATGTTTTATATAATGAATCACCATTGGACAGTGCCCCCCCTCCATCATTTTGCACAGAGTTAATATAAAAGTACAAGATAAACATTTGCATTTCAAGCGTAGTCTCCTGTCATTACACTGTGGTATAAAAATAGTGATTGCTTAATAGGTCTAAGAGAACAAAGGAGCAGACTGTATCGGTTGAACAGAAAGTAATGTGCTGGAGCCCAGCTCTGCAGGGAGACTGTTCACTTGAGAGTCTGTGGGACCCCTTCAGGCTGACCACGGGGGTCTGCAGAGAAGTGTCTTTGGTGTTTATTCATCTGAAACAGACGGGAGAACTGGGCTTGAGTTCTGCCACAACCAGTAAAGCAGGTGAAACGTCTCTAAGAATTAGCGACTCCTCCAAAAAGTACGAGCCAGTTTATACCGAGATCACAGTGCTCTTTTGCCGTCAACACATCACTTAGAAAATAATGTCGTGATGACCAACGATCCAAGTTGGAAGAGCCTGGGAGGGAAGCCAACATTCTTTTCCAACTACAGCCCTGGCCTCGTTCTGGCGGTCTCTCATTCCAGGCCTTCCTACGGCTGCTGGATGTAAATTTCTAAAGCACAGCACTGACCTTGCACATGTTTCTTACAGCCATTCCTAACTGGGCCTCCACTGTCTCCTGGTTAACAGCCTGCACCCCATCGCTGTCCGACGCCAGGCCACCTTCCATGCCAGAATGAACTATTTACTGAGGCTGGGCTTGCAGGGCTTATACGAATACCTCTCCCTGGGATACCTTTACCTGTATTGGTGGATGCTTGTCGTTGTTGTGTTTCTGAGTTGAAACTGGCTCTTAGCTGACCTTCCGGTGGGTTTCCAGAGGCTGTAAATTGCACAAGAGGAGATTAACCATCTCTCTTCTATGGAGCCACTGGTGGATTCGAACCGCATGCCTTTGGGTTGGCAGTGCAACTCATTACCCACTAGGCCACAGCATCTTCTCTTGACACCTTCCTGTTTTGTCTGAGCAGAACATAACACAGCATAAGGTTTAAATCCTTGGGTTTGAATCTCAGGTCCATCACTCAAAGATTTTGTGAAACTTCGATAAGCTCTTTAATCTCTCTGAGACTTGCCTTACAGTAGTAAAGACCTGATGGGGTTATCAGAGGGATTAAGTAAAATTTGCATAAACATTTAGTAGATATTTTCTGGTGTGGTTTTTAAAACCTAATATCTCTATTGGTTTGCTCAGTAAGCATTCATTAAATATGTACTGTGCCCTGGTATCACCCTTAGTACCAGCAGCCAGGACACAGGAGACATAGAGCATTGGGGATGTTCTGTCAGGGACCTCTCCAAAGATCTGGAGAGCAAGAATATCAGTTTAAAGACTAAGGTGCACCTGACTCAAGCCATGGTCTTTGCAGTCACTCCGCTCCATGTGCCTTAGCTGGAGAGTGGATACGGATGACAGAGGAAGAATTGATGCCTTTGAGCTGTGTTGCTGGAGGGTGGTACTGAGTATCGCATGGACTGGAAAAAGAACATACAGATGTGTCTTGGAGAAAGTGCCTCCAGAGTGCTCCTTGGAGGCACGTGTGGCAAAGCTTTGTTCCTCCTATTTTGAGCATGTTGTTAGGAGAGACTATTCCTTGGAGAGGGACATCATGGTTGGCAAGGTGGAGGGTCGGCAAAAGAGGGAAAGACCCTCAATGAGACGGACTGACCCAGGGAGACTGCAGCAGTGGGCTCAGGTATGTCAGAGATTATGAAGGTGGCACAGGCGAGGGCAGGGTTCACCTCTGTTGTTCACAGGGTCGCAGAACCATCCTCAGCTCGCCAGCACCTGGCAACAGCAACAACATGTACTGTCCCTCGTACCAGCTGCTTGGGATCTGCTCACTATGCTGGAGTGTCAAGCACAGTGATTTGTAAGAGGTTGCACTCCGTGCTGGAGAACTTCCAGCTGGTTTTGTATCTTCTGGTTGCTCGCTTTCTTCTTGTTCTGCTAGATAAATGGTCACGAATCCAAGTCCGCCAAGTGCTCCAGAGGAGGAATAGGAGCAGTCTTCTCCCATTAAGAACTGCACCCAGGCGAGCTCTGGTGGCCAAGTGGCAAGAAGCTGCGCTGCAATCCCAGAGGTGTGCAGTTTGAATCCACCAGATGCTCTGCTGGAGAAGGGGGGGCGGCAATCTCCTCCTGTACCAGTCAGTTCCTATTTGATGGTATACACACACACACACATACACACACACACACACACACACTAAAAATAAGAAAAAAAATCTGCACCCAGTGGAGGGTCCTTGTGAGTTGGATCTGACTTGACCACAGTGGGTTTATGTGCTAAAAAAAGTGGAAAGTCAGTGACCTTCAAAGAGATGAGCTGGCACAGTGGGTACCGCCATGGGCGTACACACAGGAAAGATGCAGAGTGTAGTGCAGGACCAGGCAGAGTCTCACACTCGTAGGTGGCTGTGGATTGGATTTAACTGCACCTAACAGCAACAGTGTGACAAGGTGGCACAATGATCTAGCGATCAGCTGCAAACAGAAAGGTCTGCAGTTCAAACCCATGAGCCAGTCTGTAGGAGAAAAGGCTTGATGATCAGCTAGGCTACCATGTTGTTGTTATGAGGTACCGTCCAGTCTGTTGTGACTCGTAGTGGTCCTTTCTGCCAAAGAAGAAAGCATGTCCCAGGCCTGAACTGTTCTCGGTAACTCTGCTGGAGCTGCGATTACCACCCTCTGTTGCTCATGGTCTGCTTTCCAAGCCTGTTGATGCCTTTCTTCGGGAGGTTCCTTCCTGATAGCAAGAAGTATGTAAAACAAAGTATTACCATCTTATCTTAGATACACTGTGACTGCACTTCTTCCAAGAAACATTTGTTTGCTCTTTTGACAGCGGAGGCCTGGGAAACCCCATGGGGCAGTTCTGCTCCATCATATAGAGTCACTATGAGTCAAAATTGGCTTGAACACACCCAGCAGTAATAACAGCCTGTGCAAGTAGGAAGCATAAATCTCATTTCTTCCTCCAACACGCTTGACATGTAGATAGTTAATTCCCATTTCACATTTAAGGAAATTGAACATGACAGAGATTAAGTAACTTGCCTATGTAATGAATATGTATGGATCAGTGTTAGAAACAAGCATTAAACCTAGCCTGTCCAACTCTAAAATTAAAAGGAAACTTTTATGTGGAGACTAGCAGAAGCCTTTTGAGATTTATGTCTTAAAACATTGTAATCATGTTTTCCCAAAAGATACTTTTTTTTATGCTTCTGCTGGAGGCTGTGTCTTAAGGATAAATTCTAGGTCTTGCTCAAGATGACAGGCCACATTTTCTTATAATTCCTGTTGTTTTGCATCTTATATAATAAATTCTCTTACCTTGAATCTTGCTATTCATTTCTAACCTTCATATTAACTTGCATACTATAAATACTTGGAATGAGAGAAATTAATAAAGGCTGAGAATTCAGTTAACACTTAACCTCTAAAATATGCCAAACTTAACTGGCCTGTCTCACGCTTATCACTTATCTACTATTTCTAGTTGTGTCACTAAATAAGAATGGTGTTTTAAGATGTCATTTGAAAGGAAGGGTGCCAAAGGAGCCCTTGAAGATGCTTAAATCCCATTGTTTTGGCCTGAGCTCTTAATAACAAACCACAGAATCCACTTATACAACTTTAAACAAGAGGGTGTTTTTTTGTTTGGTATGTGTGTGTGTGTGTGACACACACTGAACAACAATGGAGCTCCCCAATTAAAACAAGCTTGGAAGCAGGAGTGGCATCCACTTCCATAAGAGCTTGCCTCTGGAAACCCTATGAGCCTGGAGAAAGGATGAAAGACACACAGGCATTGAGGACTCTCCTTCATAGGGTCACTATGAGTCGCCTGCGACTTGATGGCACTTAAGAACAACAGTATACATAGACATAGACATAGACATGTACATAGACATATGCATGTACATAGACATATATACATAGATATATATACATGCACACACATATGTATATGTATATATGTTCTCCAATAACTTGTAAATCTTACGATATTGTAAAAAAAGAAGTTTTGTCTGCTTCATAACCAGGCTGAAGTCTGACTCTTCACTGAGGATCTATTCTGGTTGAAAAATACGGCTGCACCTCCCTGTTGATGACTCAGCTTTGAAGCACCACCATAAGAAGAGTTACTTTCCCTTAAAGAATTGTGCAACTTGCGGGCACCCAACAACTACAAGAAATAAAAAGAGACCAATTCTCAGAGACACCCTTAATTCTCTTTTGGTAGAAGCACTTTTGAAGAGCTGGTCTGCTTAGAAGACAAAGCTAAACCCTCAGTATGTAAGTTGAGATGTAGTCAAACTCTCAAAGACTATGGACCATTTAAAAGCAGGAAATGTGGACAGTTACGCCTCCGTGGTAACATTCTCACTTCCATGCAGGAGACTGTGTTTCCATTTGCAGTCATTGTATCTTTAGCACAGCCACCACTCATGTTACCCGAGGCTTGTGTATTGCCACGATGCCGAGCATCTTGCAATGGCGCTTCTAGACTAAGGATAGAAGTAAGACCTGGCCATTTGTTACCTCAGTCAGCCCGTGGAAACCATGTGGATCACGTTGGTCTGATGGGCAGCCATCATCGGAATGGTCCAGGGCCTGTCGGCTGAGTAGTCATAAGGAGTAAGAGACCGACTGAGTGCAACATAGCCACATAAGGAACACAGCTGCATCTGTCCACATGGATATACTCCATCTGTCCACATGGCTACACCCCAGAAATACAGTGTTGGTCAGAAGGGAGCATTCCTTAGCCAGAAACAAACATAGAAAGCTTGAAAATAGGCAAAAAATAGTTTCCATTTATGTGTATTTATATATGTTGTTGTTGTGTACTGTTGAGTTTGAACCGACCCCTAGCTGACGCTCCAGTGGGTTTTCAGAGGCAGTAAATCACACGGGAGGAGATTGTTCATCTTTCTACTGTGGAGCAGCTGGTGTTTTGGAACCACATGCCTTTGGAATTGCAGCCCAGCTTCTTGCCACTAGGCCACCAGTGTTCCCTTATTTATATATAGGGAGTAAAATTATAAAACCTTGCGCAGAGATGATAAATTCATGGGGGTAGTTGTTTCTGGAGAGAAAATAAATGAGATTGAGACGGGAGGCGGGGGACTGGAGAGCGCTTCTGTTCTATCTTCAGGGTTTTTGCTACATTATTTTCTTTACTTACCTGTATGTTTAAATACTTCACGGTTTTAATCCTGGACCTAAGAATAAGGAGCTCTGGTGGTGTAGTAGTCTGTGCACATTGTACTTTGCATTGAGACTGTGACTCCAGCAGTTCAAGTCCACCAGCAGCCCCGAGGGAGGAAGATAGGCAGTCAGCACGCTGCTTGGAGTCAAAACCAGCTCTGTGGCTGTGAGGTGTTTTTAGTTGGAGTACTCGAACAGAGTATTAGGAGATACATACACACACACACACACACACACACACGCACATACACTTTTTTTTTAATTGCATCCTTTACATAGAGGTGAATTGAGAACACTTGGTAACAATGTCTTTATTGAATTTTGTTGCCTCTTCTAATAAGAGGGTGTTCAGGGAGAGATTTAAAAAACAACCAAAAACCTTGGTAATTAAGCTTTTCTGAGTAGGTTGAAGTGATTCTCAGAGCTCACTCGGGCTGTGCCAGGTACTCGAGCCAGGACCAGGTCACACCCCAGCACTGTGATGTGTCTCCCAGGTGACCTCCCAGAGGAGGTTGTGAATGCTTGATCTTTAGCCAATTTGACTTTGTGTGGAGCGCTGGCCACAAAAGTCCATGTGGGTTTAAAATGTTCTATTTACAAATGTGTAGCCAAACAGCTTGGGTGTCATCAAAGCGATAGCTTGCTTGATTTGCCAATTCTCCCCTGTTATCACGGGAATTTATTTTGAGAATGAAAGAAGTGAAATGTTTAGTGAAGCCCTTTATACGAAGCAAAGTGAAATCGTATTGGAAGGAGAACAAAGAAATGTGTGACATGCACAATCAAGAGGAGTTATCTTAAAAGGAATCCAAGAGAAAAAAGTGTTTGAAGACCAGTGGTGTCTCAACCCAGAGGCCTCCACGGGGCTTTGAACTGGCGGCATTTCCATTTGGTTCAGGCTGTGGTTCCCACAGGTCTAGGCTGCCTCCAGCGTTGTTTCTTTAGTACACAAACTTTGAACCTGCAGCGTGCAAGACTCCATGTGGTTCTTGGGTAAAATGCTGGGGTCCAGGAACTCTGTAGAAGATTTGGCATCTTGATTCTTGTTGACCTCTTAAATTTTACAATTTTCCCAATTACAAACACGGGCAGCGAACCAGCCTTATATGAGCTGGGCCTCTGATTTTATCATCATGTTCAAAAGAGACTGGCCTGTGATTTCCCTCTTTTTAAATATCTTTGTGGGGTTTCAGTATCAAAGTCATGCGGCCTTCAATAAAACACATTGGAGGAGCTGCTTTCTTCTTTTATCCCTGGAAGCAGTTGCTCTTTCTTGTTTCTTAAATATTTTAGTGAAGGCTTTTGGGATCTGGAGTTTCTTTGTGGAAAAATATTAAGTATAGGTTTAATTTCTTTACTGGATTTAAGACTGTTCTGATGTTACAGCTTATATTAATTTTGACAGATTTATTTTTTTTCTAGTAGTATGTCCATTTCCTCAACATTTTCAAAATAGTGAAAGCTATTAACAGAATCATCTTTGTAATATCTGTGACATTTGTAATGCTGGTTTGTTGTTGTTTTTTTTCATTCTTTATATTATTTCTGAAAGAATTTTAAAACAATAACAAAACACAGGGTTCTCAGAAGTTTATAGGAATTGCCTTGTTTGGTCGGCTCTTAAACTGAAACAGCACTGACTCTTTGGTACTGTTTATAAAACACACAGCATTGTTGATGTTGTTATTAGGTGACAGTGAGTCGAGTACAACTTATAACAACCCTATGAACAGCTAATCAGGAGACATATTACACTGGGCAAGTATGCAGTCGGGGACTTTGCCAAACTATTGACAAGTGATGAAGTGAGTTTGAGGACTAAGGTGTGTCTGATTCAGGTCACGGGCTTTCTGATCATTTGCAATGTATGAATCTGAGAGCTGGACAGTGAATAGGATGACAGAAGAAGAATTTATGCCTTTGAGCTGTGGTGTTGAAGAAGAGCACTGCATATCAAACCGAAAATAGGTGTATACTTTATCCAATATTACAAAGGAAAAAAATACTCAACATAAAAAATAATAACAAGGGATGTTTTTAGGTGCCATCAGTCAAGTGTGACTCATAGTGACCCTGTCCTATCCTGTGCCATCCTCACTCTTCCTGACACACTCAAGACCATTGTTGCAGTCACTGTTTCCTTCTCGTTAAAGGTCTTCCTCTCTTTCATTGACCCTCCACCTTTCTAAGAATGATGTTCCTCTCCAAGAAGTACCCTTTACTAGCAACGTGCTTGAAGTATGTAAGATGAGGCTTTATCATCTTTGCCTCCAAAGAGCACTCTGGCTGCACTTTCTCCAAGACAGGGCTGTTTGCGCTTTTGGCTGTCCATGGGATGTGGATGTTCAGTACTCTTCTCCAATGCCACAGTTCAAAGGCATCAGTTCTTCCTCTGTCATCATTTTTCATTGTCCAGTTCTCAGATGCATGGCAAGTGATTAAGGAGAGCTATGGCCTGAATCAGATGCACCATAGTCCTCAAGTTGACATCACTGCTCCCCAATAATTTGGAGAGCTCTCTGGCTGCAGATTTTCCCCAGTACAATAGTGGTCCTGATTTCCTGGCTGCTAGTACTAAGAATGTTGATTATGGATCCATGTAAGATGAAATCATCGACAACTTCATCCTTTTCTCCATCTATCTAGGTGTTGTCTGTTGGTCCAGTCATAAGACTTTTTGCTTGATGTTGAGATGCAATCAATCCATATTGAAGGCTGTATTCTGGGATCTTCGGCAGCAAGTGCTCTGTAAGACATCCTTACAAGTGAGGTTGTGTCATTGGAGAGCAAATCAATAGTTGTTTTTGTTGTTATGTGCCATTGAGTCGCTTGCGACTCATAGTGACCCTATGTACAAGAGCCCTAAACGCCGTTTTATCCTGTGCCAACCTCGCCGTCTCAAACACACTTATTCCCACCACTCCACTCACAGAATCGATCCATCTCATCAAGGGTCTTCCTCTCCTGTGCCGTCCCTCCACTCTCCCAAACATGATGTCCCTCTCCAAGGACCAGTTCCTCCTTGCAACATTCCCAAAGTATTCAGACGAAGCTTCAGAATCCTTGACTCCAAGGAGCATTCTGGCTTCACCCTTTCCAGGACAAACCTGTTTGTTCTCCTAGCAGTCCATGGTATATTCAACACTCTTCTCCAGCACCACAGCTCAAAGGCATCAATTCTCCTTCTATCATCCTTATTCACTGTCCAACTCTCTGATACATAGCACGTAATTGCAGACTAGCCTAGATCAGGCTCACCTTAGTCTCCAGCCTGACATCATTGCTCTTCAGTCCTCTTGAGAGGTCCCTCACAGCTGACTTTCCCAATGCAGTTCGTCTCTTGGTTTCCTGGCTGCTGCTACCAAGAGTGTTGACTATGGAACCTAGCAAACTTAAACTGTTAACTATCTCAATCTCTTCACCATCCATACTGATACTGCCAATTGGCCCAGCGGTGAGAATCTTTGTTTTCTTGATATTGAGCTTCAATCCATAGGATGGAGAAATAATACTATTACTAGAATACGTTGGGAGGTCTGTGCTAGTCCAGTGGTAGGATTCTCACCTTACATGCTGGAGACCATGGTTCGATCCGTGGCAAGTGCATGTCAAGTGCAGACACTTCTGTCCGTGGAGACTGAGTGTTGCTATGATGCGAAACAGACTCCATCAGAGCTTCCAGACAAGGTCGACCAGGAAGGCTGCTTCTGTGAATCACAATTGTATAGTTACAAGCCATAAGCTTTTGACATGGAAAAGTACTAGAAACATAACGTTAGTTAATAAAACCCAGATCTCAGAAGAGCCTGTATGGTATAATCTCTTTTATGTGAACTAGTAGTTCTGTGTTAACTAGTGTTTATACTTCTTTATGTAAACTAATTCTTAGTGATTTGGAGACAGGACCACCAAAATTATTACAGCAGTCATTTTGATGGTGGGATGTTGACTAGTAATGATTTTGTTTAAAAAGTTTACTTGAGTCCTGCTAGGCTCTGCTCGAAGCTTGTGCTTTGACTATCCTGAGAGGTTAGATTACTTTCAGGTATCTCTTCCTTCGGCCATGGTCTCTGGACATGGACATGGACATGAACATGGTCATCATAAAATAGAACTTCCAGATTACAGGCAATGGAAAATAGAAGGAACGCCATTAGAAACTGCCCAGAAGAAGCTGGCTGCACAGGGGTTAAGGGATCCTTGGGGCCGTAATGAAGTTTGTAGAAACATGGGTGGATTTGCAAACAATGTTTCCTTTTCTGGGGGCAATATTGAAAGGGTTCAAACCGGGACTTGCAGCATTTGTGGTAGCTGCAGGAGTGGAATATTTACTGGAATCCCAGGTAAAAATAAGAAGCATCACTGAAGATAGTACCTGTAAATATCTTGGTAGCTTCTTGGCTTTCTTATAAAATAAGATTTCTGTAATATAACCTGTTTGTCTATGAAATAGTATGAATGAGAGGTAATAAAATTAGAAAACTTAAAAAAAAAGTTTACATGAGGTGCATACATTTTAAAAACTAGTAAAACTTACTAAAGATCTTGGCCATATCTGGAAGACAGGAGCTTGGTAAGATCTGAATTTATCAAAGCCTCTGTTGGATGACTTTGATGGGAAACAGCCAGGAGAGATAGAGGGTTTGAAACGCTTAAGAAAGAAGGGATGATTAATTAAGTTATGCCTCTAGAAAGACAAGAAGGCCTGGACTCCAAGCCAGAAGTCAACCTTGAGTGGATGGAACATTCTTCCTGGATACAGAGGGGAAAAATAATTGGTGCTAAGGAGAAGTTTGGAACCAGAGCGAAGGACATTGAGAATGTTCCTAGCTCATGACTTTTCAGTTTCCTTGGGAAATGGAAGGTAAGACCATTTGATAAGAGCAGAGCAGGGACCTCGAGCCAAGTGGCGAGAGGCATCAATAGATTGATTATTGGAGAAGAATTCCATGGGGTATGAGTCACTGAGCTGGCCAGGGAACACAAAATTAGTCCTTCAGAATTTTCAAGGGAACCCAATGCATGGCTGGGGTGTGTTTCTCTAGTTGAAGGGCAGGATTGATACAAAGTTTAAAAAGCCGGGTAGAGCTTCAGAGAATTTAGGATACTGATAAAGACAATTAAATGTTTGGTTGGCCTTAGAATCCAGGCTGGTTGAATTGGAAGTGAATGAGAGTACCCAGGACTAGATGTTTATATTTGGAATATGGACATGCAAAACCTGGAAGGCCATGGTCAAGGTGGTATTTCAGAGCCTGACTTGTTACAGAAATTTTGTTGTCAGTTGCCATTGAGTCAGTTCCGACTCATGGCAACTTTGTATAACAGAATGAAGAAACATTTTCATGATCAGTGGTACCTTTGAATCTGCTGTTGTTGCTGTTAGAGATGTTCTCAGCAGCTCAGCTCAAGTCCCTGTCATCAAGTCAGAACCAGCCAGTGCGTTTCCAGAGGTAGAAGTCGTTTGGGCAGAGATGGCCCATCTTTTCCCCAGAGAACACCCCCAACACCCCTGGGGAGGTGCAGACTTTGGGGTTATGAATATAACCCAAAGCTTCCTGACTTTGTCATCCAAGCGCCCCTTCTGGGGGATGCAGATCTGTGTGACCATGGCAGAGAAAAGCGGCCATAGGAGTTGAGAGGGCTGGGATGCTAGGAAGTTCATTGCTAGGAAGTTCGCTCTTGGGAGGGGCATTTCCCAGAAATATGGCAGGAATTCTTTTGGAAAACGAGAGTTTGAGGCAGACACTAAGAGATTGGCTCTACGAATGGAGCTGGGTGCAGAGAGCTGGTGGAATCCTGGCCTGGAACCACTGTGCATAGCAGGGAGGGTGATAGTCCCCCGTCCCCAGACAGTGACTCCTGGCTCCAGGAGAAGCCTCCTCTCGGATTGAAGCTGTTAAGCCAGCTCTGTGTCAGGAGAGTGAAAGAAAGGTCCAGAAGAGGAGAAGGCATGCCCCGCAGAAGCAAATGGAGGAGGCGTGTGGAGTGTGGATGAGAGAGCACAAAGTCTGAGACGGGAGATCTTAAGAGAGACAGCTGTGGATTGAAGGACTGAGATGTCAAGGGTGGACATTGCTTTGCTGGTTTTCCAAAGGAAATGCTGAACGATGTTCTTTCTTTTTCTTATCACAAAGCAATATCTGCTCACTACAGCAAGAACAGGAACTATAGACAAGCAAAAATAAGATAACAGAAAGCCCCATAAGCGCTGCCTGGGCCCCAGGGTCACGGAGCCTTTCCCACTGACGTTTGCACTCCTGCTGTTCCCACTGCAGCAGCCCCAGGTCAAGGCCACATGTCTCTAAGCTGGTTCTCTGGATCACAAACCTCTCTCCCTAGGGGAGCACCCGGCCTGTCCCAGACCTCTCCGCTGCCATCCTGTGAGCTGCTGCACAATGTCGCTTTCCTCTGCCACTGCTCTTCATAAGTTTGTCGCATCTGGCGCCTCCCCCTCTGGCTTCTGCCCTTCTCCTCGGCTTCTGTAGGCTGGCACCATCTACCCGACCTTCCCATCTTCCCTTTGCATCCATGCCTGACTTTACTCAAACCTGTCTTCTCATGACACCCCCTCCCCAAGCTCACCCCCTCTGCACCCTCACATCTGGATCTGTCCCCTTGTGAGGACAGCTGCCCTGTCCGAGTGACCACTCCATCAACTTTCTGCTAGTTGTCCAGGCCAGTGGCCTTCTCCAGCCCACGCCAGTCTCAGCACCGCCAGACATCTGGCCACACTTTAGCCTGATACCAGTCTTGTTTCCGTAAACACTTGGGTAAGAAGCCCATCTTCGCAAGGAAGAGACTCAGATTTAGAGAAGCCAAGGCCTCTCCTCCTCTGACGCCAGTTGGTAAGCTCTTAGACAGCTTCGACTAGAGTCCTGATTCTCAAACTTGAGTGCACCTTGTTGAACTTTAAATGGTTTTACATTTATAGCTTTTCTCTGATTACCTGCCCGTGAAACCCCAGAGACCCAAAGCTGTGAGTACCGAAGTTCAGAATGCATCGGAATTACCAGGGGAAATGTCTTGAAACAGGATCCTAGGCTCAAAGAGGAGAAACCCTGACTCAGGAGTTGTTGGATCGAGCCCGAAAATGTGCACTGTTTTTTTTTTCGGAAAAAGAAATACTACTTCTGTGTGATCCTGACATAGGACACCTCCAGGTCGTTCTTTGAGAAATCTCTCCTATTGCACGTCTTTGATTTTGTTTTTCTTTTTTATTTCCCAGATGCTGCCCCTGTAAAGAGTATAAAGTTTGCCTGAAACCTTGCCCTCTCAGGGACTGGTTAGGAGCAGGCACTTTCTTGGGTTTAAACTGGCCTGGACCCAAGCAACTGCCTTCCCCATTAATTTTTCCCGAGTGCTTTTTGGCATGCCTTGGCAAAATATTGAGTGTAGTAGAATTCTTTTTGGCAACATCCCGCATGCCAGGGTGTTTTGAGCACTCCATGAAGTGTGTATGCCCAGCGCCTGTGGCCTGCCAGCTCTCTTCCACAGGACACCCAAGTAAGCCTGACCTAACGTGTCCAGAACGAACACAAGCAGCCCTGGGCCAGCGGGATGACGAGGAGATGATTTCTGTGGTGTTTAGGGCACCTCCCCGGGGCATGCTGCCTGGGTTTGTATCTTAATTCCCCATTTCTAGCTGGGTGCCTTTCAGACCACTTTGCCTCTGTTTCCTCATCTCTAAAGTGAGACTTTATAAAAGCACTTCCTCCCTTATGGAATGATTGTGAGGGTCATCAATTAGCGGATGTGAATAGTATCTGACACATAGCAGAGATGGGGGGGACCGGCAGGCTTCCCCCATGTGTGCGGAGAGCGGCTGTGATCGGAGCAGAGACTCGATAGCCCCCGCACCACGACAGCTGCCCAGGAAAGGCTTTCTCTTGCCGCCTTTCACCCCTGTTAACTAGGGTGAAATAATGAGGATCATCTGGGATCCCTGGGTGGTGCACGTGCTTAAGTGTTTAGTTACTAACTGAGAAGTTGGCACTTCAAACCCACCTAAAGGTACCTTGGAAGAAAAACTTGGCAACCCGCTTTCCCAATCTTTTTGCCTTGAAACACTATGGAGTCCTGAAAGAGGGATGCAGAGGGGAGTGAACTTGGGGGGAGGGATTGTATAACAATGAAAGAATTTTTCTTCTACTTTTCAAAGAGAAGAGCAAACTGGGAGGGGGAGGAGGTTGGGCAGGGAAAAAAATTGCAACAGTCAATGAATGGAAATCCAAAATATCTATAAACTTTCTTTAAAATGAATTAATTTAAAAAAGAATTGTTCACAATAGCAAGGAGTTGGAAACAACCCAAGTGCCCATCAACAAACAAATGGATAGAGAAGCTGTGGTATATTCACACAATGGAATACTACGCTGCATTAAAAACAAGGAACTCATGAAATATTATTTTAAATGGGTGACCCTGAAGGACATTATACTGAGTGAAATACCTCAGTCACAAAAGGACAAATGCTACATAGTGTCACTGTTGTAAAACAGGACTGACCTTGGGGTTGGGGGGGAGACTGAGAAAGATGGGATAAATAATGTATACTGCATTGAAACAGATGAGGGAGAAAACTGTTCTAAAGGGATATATGATTAGGCATTATTGTCATGACAGGAGTCCAGAGCGAAGGCTCCATAGTGGAGTGGACCTGGGGAAGGGTCTGTAAAACAATGAAAGAATTTTTCTTTTACTTTTCAAAAAGAAGAGCGAACTGGGGAATGAGGGGTGGGCAGGGAGAAAAGAGCAACAATGAATGAATGGAAATCCAAAGTCTCTGTAAAGTTCCATTAAAATTAATAATAATAATAAAATGAAAACACACACACACAAACCCCACCATGAAGTGCAGTTCAGTCTGCACACATGTGTCCCCACGAGTCAGCCCCAACTTGACAGCAGCCGTTTGTCTTTTGGTCACTTGACACCCCCACATAGTTGAGAGTTCTCGGTGTCTCCTTGTTGTACCACGTTGCTCGCTTGCTCACTGCCCCGGAGCCAGAACTGACTTATAACTGACCCTCCAGTGGGTTTTCAGAGGCTGTAAATCACACTGGAGGAGATTGCTCATCCTTCTTCCTTTCTCAGAGCCCCCGGTGGATTTGAACCACAAGATAGGTGTGCCTCTGAGTTAGCTCTTCGTATAGAAGATGCCACCAAAGGCCTTGGTGCATGAGCCTCGCTCAGAAGAATGCCTCGCAGGGTGGGAGAGACTCTCCACGAAGCCGGGGCCTCCGAGGATAATTAAAATATGCTCGGTATTTCTGAGCAGCCCCGTCAAGCCTTGCATAACTTAAGGAATCCTCAGGAGTTCGGTATTTCGGTGGCAGTTACGTAATAGGCCACAGCCACACACGCACAGAGGCACCAGTTGGGGGACGCTCTGCTTTAAAACCCTCGTTCCTGCTGCAGTGAAGGGTGTGCCGGCCCAGGGGCATGGCAGCAGCCCCTGTGTCTGTCAAGACTGGGCCCAGCAGACCCACACGTGCCCTGTTCCTCTGCCCACACTGGCCGCGCGGCAGCCCCGTCTCCTGCTGGTACCATCGGGCCCGCACCAACGGGAGAGATGAAGGGTTTGCTTCACATGCTGCCAGTGTTGGCCGGCTGGCTCACTGGCAGTGTTTTTAAGCTAAAAGTATCACTCTCTAAAGTGACACAAAGCTGAATTAATCTCTGAAATCTTATGCTTTTTTTTGTAAAAAAGAAAAAAAATAAAAGGAAGAAAGGACAACTCAACGGATAGTGTTGCCAGAGCTTGGCTTTCCTGTGTCATGTGGTCAAGTTAACCTTCCTTGACGTTTCGGACATAATTGAGCTGTCCTCCCGATTCCCAAGGCAGGAGGTCCCTGCAGGGAGGGCGTCAGAAAGCAGATTCCAGGGGTTTATTTCCACTCTGTGTAGAGCGAGGTACCAGCCCAGGCACATGTGCCAGCAGCCCTGTGTGCTCGCCCCTGTCGTACTTCTCAGCCTGCCCGCCGAGCTGTCCACTGTGTCACTAAAAAAGGGGCTGTGTTAAGTAGACTGCTTGGTGCCTGTCACAACATTAGGCTCCAACCCAAAAGCTGCTTTGTTTTTGGAACCAGCCTTGGGCCACAAGTCGCCTCCCATGTCCCAGGAGTGACCAGCATTAGAAGTAGCTCAGTTGTCACCCAAGCTTTTTGGAAGTGACATCCAAGCTGTGGCTCCTTAAATCCAGTGGAGGAGACAGTGTTAAGAGGAGCCGCTGCCATGCAGACCAGGCTGAAGGCTGTGGCTCTGCCCCAGCTCCGGGTGACCTGTCATTTGCAAGAGGCAGCTGCGGAATGGGCCCCCAGGTGAGGCCGAAGAAGCTATGGAGCCTTCAAATTTGTATCTGATCTCTGAGTCTTTTAAAATCAATCCTCTTTTCAGTCCTAGGCAATTAGGAGTAAAATTTAAAATAGATACTTTTTTAAAAAAATTGCTGCTTTCTGTCTAAGCAGTCTGTGGTCACTGTTGTTGTTATGTGCCATCGAGTTGCTTGTGACTCATAGAGACCCTATGTACAACAGCCCTAAACTCTGCTCTGTCCTGTGCCAATTGCACTGTCTCTGACACACCCATCCCAATTACCCCAGTCACTGAATCAATCCACCTCATAGAGGGTCTTCCCCTCTTGCGCTGTCCCTCCACCCTCCCAAGCATGATGTCCCTCTCCAAGGACCGGTCCCTCCTTACAGCATGTCCAAAGTATGTTAGACGGAGCCTCAGAATCCTTGCCTCCAAGGAGTAGCCCAGTTTAACCCTTTCCAGGATGAATCTGTTTGTTTTCCTAGCAGTCCATGGTACCCTCAATACTCTTCTCCAGCACCACAGCTCAAAGGCATCAATTCTCCTTCTATCCTCCTTAGTCATTGTCCAACTCTCTGATGCATAACAAGTGATTACAAAGACCATTGCCTGTATCAGATTCACCTTAGTCTCCAGAGAGACACCATTGCTCTTCAGCACTTTGGAGAGTTGTTAGATGCTCTTAAGTCCAGTTCGAATCCTAGTGAACCCTGTGAACAACAGACCTGGACCTTGCCCTCCACCCTCCCATGCCCACCATCTCTGTTTTGCTCAAGTCCACTGACCGTTACAGTCACGCCATCTAGTTGAGGGTTTCCCCCTCTCTTTCCGACTCTCCATCTTTCTCAAGGCCTATCCTTTTCCAAGGACTCACCCTTCTTGACAACATGCTCAGAGTATGTGAGGCCACGTGTCACCATCCTTGTCTCTAGGGAGCATCGTGGTTGTACTTCCTCCAAGATAGACACTCCTTTTGATGGCTCCTGAGATAGTCCTCTTCTCCAGCACCATAATTCAAAGCCCTCAATTCTATTGTCATTCATTGTCCAACTTTCAGATGCAAAGGAAGCAATTGGGGAAAAAAAAATCCCATGACTTGGATCAGGCACATCTTAGTCTTTAAATTGACATCATTGCTCTTTAAAGAGATTCCCTGACAGTAGATGTTCCCAGTGCAATATGTTGTTGTTGTTGTTATGTGCCATTGAGTCGCCTGCGACTCATAGCCACCCTGTCTACAACAGCCCTAAACCATGCTCTGTCCTGCACCAATCCTGATATCCTTTTGAGTTCTTTTTTTTTTTGTGTGTGTGTGTGTGTGTGTGTGTGTGTACTGTCAAATCAGATCTGACTGGTACAGGAGGAGATTGTCCCTCCTTTTCCTGGCAGAGCATCTGGTGGATTCGAACCGTGTGCCTCTGGGATTGTAGTTGCAGCTCCTTGCTACTAGGCCACCAGAGCTCCCCGTCCTTTTGAGTTCTTGACTGCTTTTACCAAGGGTGTTTATTCTGGATCCAAGTAAGATGAAATAATTAACAACTGAATCTTCTCTCCATCTGTCGTGCTGTTACCTCTTGGCCCAGTGGTGAGGCATTTGGTTTCTTGATGTTGAGATGTAACCCATAGTGAAGGCTGTAGTCTTCCCCCTCACTTTGAGCAAGCAAGGTTGTGTCACCTGCGGAACACTAGTTGTTGATGAGGCTTCCTTCTAGAAATACTGGGTATCTGGTGCTATCTGGTGGATAGTGGGGCAGACAGTAGAGGAGGCAAGATCCCTTAGGTTGTTTTGTTTTGTTTTGTTTTAAGTAGAGATTGAGGTTGTTAACAGCTTTAGTTTGCTTGACTCCACAGTCAACACTGTTGGCACCAGCAGCCAGGAAATTAAAAGACACATTGCCATGGGACAGTCTGCTGTTAGGGACCTCTCCAAAGTACTGAAGAACAGTGGTTTCACTCTGGAGACTAAGGTGCCTGATACGGGCCATGGTCTTTGCAATCACTTGTTATGCATCAGAGAGTTGGACAATGACTAGGGAGGATAGAAGGATACTTTGATGCCTTTTAGATGTGGTGTTGGAAAAAGAGTATTGAATGTATCATGGACTGCTAAGAAAATGAACAGGTTTGCCCTAGAAAAGGTTAAACCAAGCTACTCCTTGGAGGCAAAGATTCTGAAGCTTCGTCTGACATACTTTGAACATGTTGCAAGGAGGGACCAGCCCTTAGAGAAGGACATCATGCTTGGGAGGGTGGAGGGACAGCGCAGGAGGGGAAGACCCTTTATGAAGTGGATTGATTCAGTGACTGGGGTAATTGGGATGGGTGTGTCAGAGGCAGTGCCATTGGCACAGGATAGAACCGGGTTTAGGGCTGTTGTACATAGGGTCGCTAGTACATAAGGTCCCTATGAGTTACAGGTGACTCGACGGCACATAACAACAACAATAACAACACTGAGTCAGTTTTAACTCATACAGCCGGTATGCCTGAGGGTGGAACTGGGCTCAGGTTTTCAGTGGCTGAGTTTTCAATAGATTGTCTTTCTTCTTGCTTATCTTCCAGGGCACCTTTAAGTGAATTTGAACTTCCAACCTTGTCTTTCCCAGGCCAGTGCTTTAGCTGTGTGCACCATCCAGGGATTTTATAAGCATTACATGTGGTTATTCATGGCTTCTTTTGTGCAGGACGAGGCCACACTGTGCTGTAAGTAGGATGGCTTGCCAGCAGTGTCACCGAGCACGTTTGTGGAAGCAGAACTTGGAATACCAAACTGTTTGGTAGTTTTCAAACTAACGCCTTGAAAACGTGCCTTAGCATATTTGAGAACAAGAAGGAGCTTTGGAAATATAAAAATAGCATTTACTTATACAGTTTTTAAAATGTAATAAAAAGGCTGAAAAAAAATGTAGAGTTTCTAAAAGTAGACCGAAAATATGCATTTAAAAAACCTGATTGCTGTTGAGTCAGAACTCACTCATAGCTGACCCTCCGGCAGCTTTTCAGAGGCTGTAAATTTCACAGGAGGAGACTGCCCATCTCTCCCAAAGAGGGAGGTGTTGGTGGTTTCAAACCGCAAGAGAGGTACCTCCTTTGAGTAAGCAGCTTACCCCCCACCCCCCACCCCAGGCTGCACGACCAGAGCCAGAGCCAGCCAGGCTGCCGTACTGTGCAGTTGGAACTGACCCTCCATGGGTTTTCCCGAGGCTGTAAATCACACGAGAAGAGATCCTCTGTCTTTCATCCTTGGAGCTGTTTGTGGGTTTGAACTGTTTGCTTTTGGATTAGGAGCACAACTCCTTACCCTCTAGGCCAGCAGAGCTCCTGGACATAGAAAACAGAGAAGAAATTGTAAAATGGTGTCCAGGAGTTTCAATTTCTAGCTAACAAGAGTTCCAGGAAGGAAGAACATAGAAATCGAGAAATGAAAATTACTGGACACACAAGACAAGAACATTTTCAGCACTTAAGATCAAGGACAAATATCTTTCTATCCAGAGTCCAGTACAATGAATGAAAAAAGAATTACCCAAATATAGGCATACTAACACATATCAATATTCAAAACTCTAGAAATGGTGCAGGAGAATGGTGTTCTGTTGCCTCTGAAAACCCACTGGAAGATGGGCTCTGAGTTGGTTCCAATTCGATGGTACACAGCAACTGAAAATAATAGAGAATTATTAAAAACTTTGGGAGGGAGTGTATCTTGTTACAAATAAATGAAAATTAGGATGCTATCAGATTTCTTCATGTCAGTACCAAAAGCTAGTGACATAAAGATGTAGCCAGAACACTGGAGGGAATCATTATCATTGAGATTTTATACTCAGCCAAGCCTTCAAAGTCAAGTGTAATATAGAACAGTTTTAAATCTTTTCAAATCTCCCAGGCCAAGTCCATGGTCATCGAGTCAGTTCCATTTCGCAGCAGCCCTGTGGGATAAACCAGAACTTCCCTCTGGGATTTCCAAAGCTGTGACCTTGGTGGGACCAGTCGGTGACATCTTCCTCCTGCAGAAAGGTTTTAGTTTCACCCAAAAGGGTCGCTGTGAGCTGGAATTGATGTGTCGCCAATGGGTTTAAATCTATCAGAATTAAAAATTTTACTTTTTCTGTGGATCCTTTTCAAGGAGGCAAGTTTACACGCTGTTGGAAAGGAGGAAACAATCAAAAGGGAGGGAGAAACCGAACTTGGAGTCAGAGGAAGCAGCATCGGAAAGCAGTCAGGAGAGTAGCTGCCGTGTGTGGCCATTTGGAAGAGAGTATGTGTACACACTGGTACAGAGTATATGGGGGAAACTGAAAATAGATGCACAGAAGACTAAACATACAACATACAGGAGAACATTTTTCTCCAAGGAGAAAATTTTATGAGAAAACAAAAAAATCAGAGTAAACTCCTTGGGTTTCATCGACCAGCTTTTTGCCATCATAATAGTGTAAGGAAATGGGAGAGGTGATGTGAAAGGGTGAAATCTAAACTGTCCTGTCAGGAGTTCATAGATGAAGGAGAAAATTGGGAAATCAAATGGGAACATAGGCACATGACCTGGTTTTTAAAAGCTCAAGCCACTGGATGTACTGGCTTCTGGTTAGTGTTTAATTTTTTTTTTTTAGCAATTTGTAAGCTGTGGAATTATGTTTGCTCTGATGAAAATGAATTTTTCCATCAAAGGCTGAATGTTAGCTGTCGGTGGCAAACTCCAGCTGCCTCATCATCAGACAAGCTTCCGCCGCCCCGGCCTCACCAGGCATGGTGGGTGAGAGTGTGTACTACAGATCTGATCAGACCTGGGCTTTCCGTCTCGAGGCTCCTGGTCACAGAATGTCCTCCAAGTCCACTGGCAGATGACTGGGCCCTCTCCTGCCAGGGTAGTACCGAGTTTCAGATGAGGTTATCGGTCTGGGCAGGGCTATCTGCCTCATGACAGGAAGGAAGGCGGGAGGAAGGAGAAAACCCCCCTCCACAGATGGATTTAAATAGGGTTTGCTGCTTAGCCACTGAGACAGCTTCAGGGAAACTCGATCTGAAATGCACTGACCAGCTGAATGTGACGTCCTATGACAGTTCCGTTTCTTCACCATCTAAAGACCGCCTGGTCTGACTCTGCCATCTGTGCCAAGGCCAGCCCAGGGAGCAGAGTTAAGCAGTGGGCACACGACACTCTACCTTCACCCACACTTCTAGGTTGAGGTGGGGTTTGGCACTAAAGGTCCCAGGCTGACCTATCCCAGCAATCCACCTAGAGAGCATAGAATGGATGGGATTTCCCAGCATCCATCCCTCATCCAGGGGCGACTTTCTCTCCATCCATCATCTCTGCTGATGAGAGCTACCTTAATCCTAGATTCCAGGATCCAATGGGGAAGCAGACTAATCTATGTCTGGATTCACTGAATCTGGTTAGAATTGGACCCCTCAGAAATATCTTAGTCACAAAAGGACAAATAATGCATAGTACCCCTGTTATAAAATGGGATTGACATTGGGGTGGAGGGAAGACAGAGAAGGAGGGGAGGAATGATGTATACTGCATTGAAACAGATGAGGGAGAGAACTGTTTAAAAGGGACATATGAGTGGGTATTATTGTCATGACAGGAGTCCAGAGTGAATGCTGCACAGTGGAGTGGACTTGGGGCGAAGAATTACATAACAGTGAAAGAGTTTTTCTTTTACTTTTCAAGGAGAAGAGTAAATTGGGGGAAGGGGTAGGCAGGGAGAAAAGTGCCACAATGAATGACTGGAAACCCTAAGTCTCTGTAAACTTTCATTAAAATTAATATTAATAAAAAAGAATTGGACCATTCAGACCACAGCAGTGTTGAGGCTCCCATTCCTTTCTCTGTACTCCTGTTGGCAACATTGTCTCCTGAAAGAAGTGATTGTAAAGAGAAGACCTCCTCCCACACACAGGTGTTCAGGGCACCAGGCCAACCACAAGCTAGGACACAGCTGCTTGTGCAGACGGCTCTGCGTTCAAGCTCCCGGTGCCGTTCCCTGCTCCAGCTGGGAGGGGTGTAGAGGGTGGAAACTATGGCACCCATCCCTCATTGAGAAGACCCCGTGCACTTCAATTTGTTATCACTTAATTGGTTTATGGCAGCATTTGCATTTGAAAAGAACATCTTTCTCTTAAAAAAAATGTAGTGAACTACTTTCTAAAACTGTTTTTGTATATTTTAGAAGTAATGTGTGACTATAGTCTTTGGTGTGTTGTAGACATCTATGGTCAGTAATGCCTGACCATCATCTTGGGTCTGTCGACATCTAAGTCTGTTGATCAAACCTAGTAAGTAAAAGTCATGTTCTAGGGAGCTCTGGTGGCCTAGTGGCAAGAAGCTGCACTACAATCCCAGAGTTGAACGGTTAGAATCCACCAGATGCTCTGCTGGAGAAGGAGGGACAATCTCCTCCTGTACCGGTCAGATCTGATTTGACAATACACACACAAAAATAATAAAATAAAAATTAAAAAAAATTTAAATTAAAAAAATCCCCACAGACCTACTGGTCTGAAGGAGCCTGGAGGAACCCCCAGGACCATTGCCCTGAGACAACCTTCTAAACTGAAGCTGCTCCCCGAGGCCGCCTTTCAGCCAGTTAATAGGCCTTTAAAGTAAACAGCACGTCTGTGAAGAATGTGCTGTTTAGAACAGTCAACCATCTGAGACCAAAAAGCCAACCTTTGCCAAAAAACAAAGGTGAAAAGACAGAGAAACCGGACGAACGGAAGTGTGGAAACGAGGGAGGAAGTAGAGAGAGTGCTGATCCATTGCAGGGCCTGTAAACAGTGTCACGGAGCAATTTGTGTGTGCGCTGTGACTGACTGGAAAATCTGTTTCCTAAGTGGACTTTCATCTAATGCACAATAAAGCATTTTAAAAAGTAATGCTTGCTTGTCACAGTTAGAAACAATAGAAGAAACATTATTTCTTTTAAAAAGAAATCTTTTAAAAGGATTACATCCCCACTCTAAGCATATCCACTGAGAAAAGGATGATATATGTGAGTATACAACTTTGTATGCACAACCTACTTGTGTAGATACATTATAGATACATTACAAATGCACAAATCTTCACACATTTCTATAACTACTTATGCAGTGCAACAAAAATTCAATCTTACCTATATCATGCAGCATGGGTTTATTTTTTTTTTCTGCTGGTGTATCCTATCCATGTCTTTTCCTATCAGAATGTACCTATCTTCCTTGTACTCCGAAGTACGACTCTTTATACTGATGTGCTTCTGTTCATTGAACCAGTTCCTTATTGATGAACATTCAGATTCTCCCAGACTCTTGACATTACAATCTCTGTTAAAGTGACAGCCTTAAATCTGAAGACAGGCAGGCTTAGTTCAGATTCTATATACTCCATTTACCTCTATTACTGACTTGAGAAAATTATTTAAGAACTGTCTGTTCATCCTTGTCTGTAAAATGGGGATAAGATGGTCCTTACAGGAAAGGTCCTTTCCTTATGTTGTTGTTGTTGTTGTTATGTGCCGTCGAGTCACTTGCGACTCGTAGCGACCCTATGTACAACAGCTCTAAACTCTGCTCTGTCCTGTGCCAATCTCATTGTCTCCGACACACTCATCCCGATTGCCCCAGTCACCGAATCAATCCATCTCCCAGAGGGCCTTCCCCTCCTGCACCTGCCCTCCACCCTCCCAAGCATGATGTCCTTCTCCAAGGATCGGTCTCTCCTTACAACATGACCAAAGTATGTCAGACAAAGCCTCAGAATCCTTGCCTCCAAGGAGCAGCCCGGTTTAACCCTCTCCAGGATGAAGCTGTTTGTTCTCTTAGCAGTCCATGGCACCTTCAGCACTCTTCTCCAACACCAAAGCTCAAAAGCATTAATTCTCCTTCTATCCTCCGTGGTCATTGTCCAGCTCTCTGATGTATAACAAGTGATTGCAAAGACGATGGCCTGTACCAGACACACCTTTGTCTCCAGAGAGACACCGTTGCTCTTGAGTACTTTGGAGAGGTCCCTAACAGCAGACTTTCCCATGGCAATGCGTCTTTTAATTTCCTGGCTGCTGGTGCCAAGAGTGTTGACTGTGGAGCCAAGCAAACTAAAGCTGTGTACAATCTCAATCTCTTCACCATCCATCCTGATGCTGCCAATTGGTCCAGTGGTGAGAATCTTTGTCTTCTAGACATTTAGCCTCAATCCATATTGAAGGCTGCAGTCCCTGACCCTCAGCAGCAAGCTCTTCAGGTCCTCCTCAGTTTCAGCAAGAAGGGTTGTGTCATCTGCATAACACAGATTGTTTGTGGATCTTCCACCAGTCCTGATGCCACATTTCTCCTCATAGAGTCCAGCCTCCCAGATGATCTGTTCTGCATACAGGTTGAAAAGGTATGGAGATAGGACACATAAAAAAAAAAAGCTGAGATGATGCATATTTCATGGACCTCTCCATTGTAAGTGCTGAGGAGCAAGATGTCACTAAACTATATGGCTAGGCCATATTCTTCACAATTACATGCCTTGCATCAGAGAGCTAGACTAAGAAGGACAGATGAAGAATTGATGCCTTTGAGTTGTGGTGCTGGAGAAGAGTATTGAGCGTACACCGTGGACCAACAAGAAAATAAATCAGACTGCCTTGGAGAGGGTGAAATCGAGTTTCTCCTTGGAGGCTAGGCTTTTGAAGCTCCATCTCACATGCTTTGGGCATGTGGCCTGGAGCGACTGGTCTTAGGAGAAGAACATCATGCTTGGAAGGCTGGAGGGACAGCACAGGAAGGAAGACCTGGGATACAAAGAATTGACACAGTAACTGGGGAGTTGTGATTAGATGTACCGATGTCAGTGAGACTGGCTCAGGACAGGGCAGGGTTCAGGGCTGTTGTACATAGGGTCACTGTGAGTCACAGGCAACCCGCTGGCACATAACAACAATGCATATGCTGTACTTAGGATGCTGGAATAATGAACCACCACCCCTACCGTGGTAATTAAGATGATTATGACTCCTAGTGACCCTCAGTTGGTTTTCCAAGGCTATAAATCATTGCAGGAAGAGACTGCCCATCTTTCTTCCTTTAGAACAACTGACAGTTCTCCCCACAGGCCTTTGGTTAGCAGCCTGGTGTGTGATGCACTCTGCCCCCAGAAATCCTTTACAATAGTAATAGCCAGCATTTGTTAATTACTGTCAGCCAGGCGCCGTCTAGGTTAACAGATACCATATTGGAGAATTGCTGTAGCTGTAGAGCTGTTTTGTTTCCATGTCTGAAAAGGCAGGTCGGCTGTCTTTATTATCACCTTGTTCCTGTGCATTTAATGCTGCAGGTTAAGTGTCAGGTCTCCCTTTCAACAACCTCCCATCAGTAAAAGTTTTGTGTGGCTTGTTGTTTTGTGTTTGTTTGTTTGTTTGTTTGTTTAAAAAAAAAAACCAGTTTGCAGCTGCAATCCCGAATGCACGCAGTTCGAATCCACCAGATGCTTTGCTGGAGAAAGAGGAACAATTTCCTCCTGTGCCCGTTGGATCTGATTTGAAGGCACAAAAGTTTAAAAAAAATGAAACCAAACAAACGTTTTTATTCTGAAGATTGTCTTTGTTCTTTAATGTTTGCAGAGTAGAAAGCCTCTTGGAAGTCCCCAGCGGAGCCTGCTGCTCTCTCTGTGCCCCTTTGAAGCCCCATGACCACGGGCAGGTTATCTGAAGCCTCTGTCTGAGCCACTGCAGAGTCCCTGCCTATGACTTGGAAGGGCTTATCTTTCAGGCTGGGGGGATAGTAGAAGCAAGCACTGAATAGCGCTCCTGAACGCTTACACAATACATGGGATTGCTTGAGAGGCAAATAGGGTTGGGGGATTTCCCCCCCTTTTTTAAATTATTATTAATTTTCATGAAAATGTAGAGATTTTGGATTTCCATTCATTTTTTGTTGCACTCTTCTCTCTGCCCACCCCTCCCTTCCAGTTTGTTCTTCTCTTTGAAAAGTAAAAGAAAAATTCTTTCATTGTTATACAGTCCCTCCCCCCAAGTCCACTCCACTGTGCAGCCTTTGTTCTGGACTCCTGTCATGACAATAATACCTAATCATGTATCCCTTTTAAATAGTACTCTTTGAGAGGCAAATACTTTTTACTCTATCATCCGGCCCTCTGGCCTCGGTGGGTTTCAGATCAACTCTGAGCTCACCTTCAGACCAAGAGCAGCAGGATGGAGTCAAGGGCCCTGCTTCCTGTGTCAGGCGAGCTGGACATTTACGACCCAAGGGGAGGAAAGGGAATCAGGACACACATGCCCGGTTCCTCCGGTGCCGGCATGTGCCTCCAGCCATGCAGTGGACTTCCTGCCGGAGGACACAGCTGACCTTTGGGGAGTCACTGTCCGGGGGAGGCCGCCCTTTAGCAGGACAGCTGCTGTCGGATGTCAGCGGTCGGTTAGTAACCGCGTTTTGCAGCCTGCGCGGGATGTCAAGAGTTGGGAAAACCACCTGCTGCTAGGTTGAAGGAGGCCTGAGGAGCCATCTTAAGGGACCTGTGTTGCCAACAGGTTGTTGGGGAGGCCTGCTCTGAACAAAATGTAATCCATAGCCACTGCCTTAGAAAGTGCAATGAGAGCTCCTAACAGTTGGCAGAGACTCAGGAGGGGACCCCACTTTCAAGCTCTCTTGGGACCTCTTTTGGGACTGACAGGCTCAGCAAATGTGTTGCTTCAGGTTGCCATTTCTAATGTAAATATTGGCTCCGTCCCAATCTTTGCTGTCAGTTCTGTGACTTGACTGAGTCTGTCCCTGAGAAGACCTTGGCCTGTCTGCGTCCTTCTTTTCCTGCCTCTCCATTGGCCCACCTTTCATTTTGAACTCTTAGCAGGGGGCTTTTAAAAGGTCACTTCTCCACTGGAGGGTCAGCGATAAGTCAGTTCTGACTCAAAGCCGTGAGTTAAGTTTCGAAGACATCGTCTCCAGTGGCACCTGTCAACATCAATCTCCTTTTCTGACTATTCTTCCCACTGTCTTATAGTTAACCATGGTGCACAGTGTTTGGTGGAGCTCCCTGATTAAAACAAGCTTGGAAGCAGGAGTGGCATCCACTTCTGGAATAGCTTGCCTCCGGAAACCCTATGAACTTGGAGAAAGGATGAAAGTTATACAAGTGTTCAGGTCTTTCTTTCATAAGGTCCCTCTGAGTCATCTATGACTCGATGACACTTAACAAAAGTAACAACATAGTCTAAACGTGAAAAAGATATTGTTTTCAAAGAGTAATATCAACTTTTAGTATTCAAGTTATATTTTTTAATGAACTCTTTTTATTTTAATTGTGATTTTGATGATAGTTTTCAGAAAAGTTCGTTTTTTCATGCATTCATCATTACACATTTTTACCCCTCCCTCTCTCCCTTCCCTCTCTTTCCCTCCCTCCTTCCTTAATTAACTTTTTCTTGTTCTATTAAATGTTCATTCATTATTACACAGTTACCTCCCTCCTGCCCTCTGTCCCCATTCCTCTTTGCAAGGTACCACTTATTCTGGGCTACTGTACACATGATGCCTAATTATATATTACTCTTAAACAATTTTTTTTTAAAAAAAAGGTCAATTCTGCCTTCTCTCTAGGTATAATAATGTCTGTTGTTGTTGTTGCTGTCAGGTGCTGTGAGTTGATTCTGACTCACTGCAACCTCATGACAGGTAGACCTGCCCCAGGGGTTTTTAAGGCTGTGTTCTCTATGTAAGCAGGTCACCACCAGCCTTTCTGCTAACAGCTCAACATATGGCCCTTACACGACTCCCAAGGGCTTTTGGGAATGAATACAAACAATTCCTTTATTTTCCTCATGTCCTAACTGGGGACCATAAAGACCAAGAACTCTTGACAGAACATATATGGTTCCTAGTCTGGAGTGCAGCTATATTTTAGATGTTTCTTCCAGAGAGATTGTCTTGTTGATATTTACCCCCTCCCCACCAGGTTGTTCAGTACTTCTAAAATTTTAAAGCATAAATACTCCCCCCCCACCCCAATAATGATGAGGTTTGCTAGGGAAGGACAGGTTACAATTTTAGTTGAAAACACAATACTTCAGTCGAGACAGCTTCTTATTTATATTTTATTATTTTTGTGGGCTTGTACTGTCAAATCGGATCTGACTGGTACAAGAGGAGATTGCCCCTCCTTCTCCAGCAGAGCATCTGGTGGATTTGAACCACACACCTCTGGGATTGCAGTGCAGCTTCTCGCCACTAGGCCACCAGAGCTCCCTGTTGCATCTGCTTCTTAAGATCACAGACAAGTCTCCCTCTGTCAGCCTTTCACGGGCTCTGTCTTAAAGGTCTGGGCCAGTGCAAGGAAACTCTTTCCACACACGCATAAATTATGCCCCGTTGAATTTCTGAAGCTGGGAACTGGATGAAAGAGACCGCCCTTCTTTCTGTCAGAGTCACTGATGGATTCGAATCACCAGCGGCCTTTGGAGTCACAACGTAACTCCCTGTGGACATGGCGGCCCCACTCTCTCCTTCGCCCCTCCAGCTAAGGGCAAGTCCTCGGGGCTGGTTCCAGGGAATGCTCCTGGTTTTGCTCTGTTTCCCATCAGTCTCTTCTTCCTCATCACTTCTCCTGGTGATGCCGCAGCGGGTGGGGCTGGATCTCCATAGAGCATAGGATTCTGTGACCAAAAGAGAATGTACTCAACTCCCTACTCTTTCTCTTAATTTTTTTTTTAATAAATGCTTTCACGTCCCTATGCAAACTGCTGGACAGCAAACCAACTATTAGTATGAAAGAAAACATTTTGGCTGAAAGATTTGACAAAGCCCTTGCTGCAGAAGGTCAAGGACTGCAGCCTTCAATGTGGATTGAGGCTCAATATAAGAAAACAAAGATTCTTATCACTGGGCCAATTGGCAGCATCATGATAGATGGTGAAGAAATTGAGATTGTTAACAGCTTTAGTTTGCTTGGCTCCACAATCAAAACTCTTGGTACCACCATCCAGAAAATGAAAACATGAATTGCATTGGGGGAAGTCTGCTGTCAGAGACCTCTTCAAAGTACTGAAGAGCAATGATGTCAGTCTGTAAACTAAGGTGTGCCTGATTCAGGCCATGATCTTTGCAGTTACTTGCTATGTATTGGAAAGCTGGACAGTGTCTAGGGATGATAGAAGGAGAATTGTTGCCTTCTTGTGGTGCTGGAGTTGTGTGCTGAGTTGTGTGGTGCTGGAGATGAGTGTTGAATATATCATGAACTGCTAGAAAAACAAATAAGTTTGTCCTAGAGAAGGTGAGAACAGGCTGCTCCTTGTAGGCAAGGATTCTGAATCTTCATCTGACATACTTTGGACCTGTTGCAAGGTGGGACCAGTTCTTGGAGAGGGGCATCATGCTTGGGAGGGTAGAGGGACAGGGTAAGAGAGAAAGACCCTCTATGAGGTGGATTGAGTCAGTGACTGGGGTAATGGGAGTGGGTGTGTAGGAGACAATGAGATAGGCACAGGCTAGAGCAGGGTTTAGGGTTCTTGTACATAGGGTCACTATGAGTTGCAGGTGACTCAGTGGCATATAACAACAAACAACAATACATTTTTTTATGGCAAACTTAGTTCAAGATTTATTTTTTTTAAACGATACATATTTGTTCTTAAAGGATATTTTCAGTGGATACAGAATTCTTGACTCATTGTCAAGTCAGAACCGACTCACATCTGACCCTCCAGTGGGTTTTCAGAGGCTGTCAACAGCATGGGAGGAGACTGCCCATCTCTCTCCGAAGGAGCAGCTGCAGGAATCAAAGCACCTGCTCTGCGGCTGGCAGTACCGTTCCTTACCAAGTAGGCAATGGGCTCAGGAGTATCAGAGGTGATGATGATGGCACAGGACAGGACAGGTTTCAGCTCTGTTGTCATAGGGTTGCTATGATTCGTACTCGATGGCACCTAACAACAACAAGACCACCAAAGTGCTCAGTGACTTTAATTATATTCATCATGTTCAAGCATCAGTGTTACGATTTTCTCCCTTAATCAATGCTCACTGTTCCCTGTGTAGTGATTGCCTTTTAATTGTTTCCTCTCTTCCCTGGTAAACACCCATAATCTCTAGTATCTGCGTATCTCCATACTCGGGTTATATTGAGGTAGTAGATACAAATTGGCTTGTGAACCGAAAGGTCAGCTCTTTGAACCTAGCAGCAGCTGTGTGGGAGCAAGATAGGCAGCCTCTGGTAGACATCAGTGATCAGTTAATCATATCAGATAACCTTGATGCTGGGTCATGCAATATTTGTCCTTGTCTGGCTGACTTAATTAACCCAGCATAATATTTTCAGTGTTTATTTTATAGCATGAATTGGGTCATTCTTTATAGCTAAGTAAAATGTTCTTTTATATTGTTTATTCATTCTTTGGGGGGGGCATTTAAGTTGTATCTCCGTTGGGAGATTTCTTTTAAGTTGTATTTACGTCGTGGAAAGCGTTGCAGGGAGTACTGGTATCCGTGTATCCGTCTGCATTTCTGCTTTCCATGCCTTTGGTTACGTGCGTAGGAGTCGGTCTTTCTTCCGGTCTCGGAGGCTGTAAATCTTTACTGGAGGAAACTGCTCATCACTGTGGAGCGGATGGTGGATTTGAGTTGACTTGGATTGCGAACCTGTCAATTGATAACCCCAGCATGTTAACATACTACATCAATTATATAAGTGATACATGCTTAATTTTTTTTTTGTTGTTGCTGTTGTTGGGTTTTCTTTCTTTTATGTAATCTTTCTTTTTAACTTTTTTTATTATTAATTTTAATGACGTTTACAGAGACTTTAGATTTCCAGTCATTGATTGTTGCATTTTTCTCCCTGCCCACCCTCCCCCGTCCCCCAGTTCGCTCTTCTCCTTGAAAAGTAAAAGAAAAATTCTTTCATTGTTTTTTTTATTTTTTTTTATTTTATTTTTTTTCTTTCATTGTTATACAATCCCTCCCCCCAAGTCCATTCCACTATGTAGCCTTCATTCTGGACTCTTGTCATGATCATAATACCCAATCAGATATATGCTTAAAATTCTAATTTAGAAGTTGTAACATCTGGTTAATTTTGTATGTCAGTGTGTGTATGTATGTGTGTGTAACTAGATTGGTTGCCTTTTTCTATTTCTTTGCACAGTTGAATAATGTTACATTGTACTAAACATTGGGAATGGTGTGTTACAGAGATTTTGTACTCTCTTGTCATCCTCCCAAGATTTTTTCTTTTTGTTGGATTTCTGTTGTGGTGGTGGTTGTTTAGTTAGTTAAGTTGAACTTTAAATGCACCTGCCTCATAGTACAGGGGTAAGCTAGAGACTCCCAACAGAGTTTTCATGTAGAACTTGAGGTTTTCTTTTCTGGATTTATGTTTTCTAGGACTCCCCTCTCACTTCCCCATAACTGTGGTTATCTCAAATCTGCCCTCTGACTCTTGAAGCTACAAGGACCACACATTTTCTGCCAGAGGTTTAGCCTTTCCACAGGATATCAACTGCAGCCTGCCACCCAGGCCAACAACCTTGACCTTGAGAAATACATCTACATCCTTCCCTTCCTTCCAAGTTTAAATGCTCACTAGGCAGAACTACAGTTAACCATTTCTGATGGGAGGAAATAAAAATAGTGGTTCATTCTGAGGCAGTAAGGGTTTTGTTTACCCACGTGTATTTGTCAAGACTCACCGAGTGTATAGCTAAGATTTGAACTTCACTGAATCTACATTTTACTTCAAAAGAAAGAAAAAAGAGCTACAGTTAATGAGAAGTATCTGAATTATTTAGAAGTGTAGCGATCCCAGCCACTGGCTTTAGAATGTTCCCAAAAGATGAGATGGAAGGATAGAAGAGTGGGTTTTCACAGGGCTATGTGATAAAGCCACTGTATAAAAAGGTAACAATATTTTGATCTTAAGGCCTATGTGATTATAAAATGTTGTTTTATATTGTTTAAGCATATTTTGTTTCTGTTTTTGAAATTTTCATAATAAAATGGAAAGGCAAATATGAAAGAAAGGATATGTTTCTAATTCCACAGGATCACTGAATAATTAGTTGAGCTTTTGTTTGGATCTTTGATAAAGAGATAAGAAAAATATGTGATGAGCACATTTGTTCTCGGTTTCTTGAAGTACAAGGTCATGAAATTAAAAAAAAAAAAAGACTAATCAGACAATTTCCTTAGTTGCTAGGAACTTCGAATCTAGTAAAAGATAAAAACAGGGATATACAAGTAATACAGAGCAGAAAGTAAAATGTCTCTGAAAGATGTTCTGATCTGTTGGAATGTTGGTTACAAGAGTCAGAATGCGTTAGCTTAGAGGAATCAAGCAGGCTACTTGGACAAGGAGGTTATTTTGGGGCCCAGTCGGAATTCTTGTTGATTTTCACCCAGTCAGAACCGACTCATAGCTGACCTTCCAGAGGGATTTCAGAGGCTGTAAATCCCATGGGAGGAGCTTGCCCATCTTTCTCCCTTGGGTCCTCTGGGGGATTTGAACCACCAGAGAGAGGCACCACCTTTAGATTAGCAGCCACTAGGCCACTTAGAGCTCCCTTAAGTACTGGTAGAGAAGGGAGCATCCCAGATGCAGAAAGGAGTGCAGGCAAAGATTTGGGCAATGCGAAATAAGACTGAAATTTGAAGACTGGGGCTTTGCTTGTCAGGTTTGGATGCTTCACGAGCTACTAGGATACCTTGTTGTCTTTGAGTGAGGAAGAACGTTGAATGCTGAGACATGAATGTTCCTTGCTTGGTACCCACAGAGATGCAGGACGCTCTGTGGTGAGCCCCAGCCCTCCGCAGGCGCACGGTGAGGCTGTGTTCCCAGCTCTGCTCCCCGGGGAGGCTCGGCTCACAGACATGGCTGCAGGTCCTTTTCAAGTGACAGCATTTTCTGATCAGACAGCCGCTTGAGAACCATCCATTCTCGAACAGATTAAATATTTCCTGTTGGAATGTTGTTTTGTTCTTTCTAGTCCACTGTTTCTTCATCAAGTCTGGGTTGCACAGTGAGATGTACATACCACAGATTCCAGCTCCAGCATGTCAGAGCTCACGAGCTGCAGTATGTGGCAATGCCGCTTTTCACAGAGTTTTAACATGTCAAGAGACTGAGATTTCACACGAGGTGATGGATGTTGCTAAGCACGACGGGGCGTCTGGGGAGAAAATGTGTGCTTCTCTCACACGAAGACATAGTAGTTTGACCTGTTCGCTGGTGAAAATCAGTAATCAAGTGGAAAATAATGCTCCTCACAAAATACTTGTATCATCTGATAATTTCCCGAATGCACAGAAATGAAGTCTTAAAATTGTGATGTTGTTGTTGTAGGTCATCTAGTCGACTCATAGAGAAGATGATTTATTTTGTTGTAAAGAAAATCTGTTACTATTTAAGTTCTTAGGAATATGCTTGTTATTATCTCCAAGATAATGCATTTTTATCTTTGTTTCGTGGAGGGGCAAAATGTTTTCTTTTCACTTCAAATAGTACCCTAAGCAGTGGATTAAAACTCAGGGGTGAATGGCAGGAAAGTTAGCTTTTCATTTCTGACCAGACACCTTGAGGCGGACGTCTGCTTTATGTTAAGAGTACAGTCAAGATATTTGAAACATCACCATTTTCAGATCTCTGGGTCAAGCTCTGGATATGAAGAAAAGAGTAGTATGCTGACAAAGTTGTGTGCAAGTGTGGGAGAACAAACTGTTGAGGGGGAAACCCCAGGAAAAAAAGTAGCTCAGATCACTCCTCTAAGTAAATGTACCATTTTTGTATGGTTTAATGTTAGAAACAGGAGTGACGTCCACTTCCTAAACAGCATACATCCAGAAACTCTATGAACTTGGATAAATGTCGATAGCTGTAGAGGGGCTTCAGGCCTTTTGTTCATATGAGTCATACTCTGCGCAACTGGAAGGCAGTCAACAACAACAATGGTTTAATGACTGTCTGAGACTTAGCCCAGTGTCTCAAGGTCACTCCTTTATGGAGAGCTGGGTGTAGGGAGAGCTCTGTTGTGGAGAGGGGAGGGGGAAAGTTCCTCAACCTTCAATGACTTTTTTATCTTATTAGGAAGAAAAATCATGTCCTGACCAAATAAACATCACTTCCATACCAGGTCAGTCTCTAAGTGCCTCTCATATTTGTGCTCTGTGAACTGGACAAACATGGCCAATGGTCAGGTTTAGAGATGGAAGGAATCCAGAGTCCTTTTGGAGCCCAGGGAAGAGGCTTTCCATCCTGACTCTTCTGTAAAGGTCTTCTCTCAGATTAGAGCTGTGTCTAACACAGGTTAGAGAGGCGAGGAGGTGCCCGGGCCCCAGGAGAGGGACAAGGCTGCAGGGCTTAGCTGTGAGGTGGGCAGTGCCACGTGAGAGCCAGTCTTCAGCCGGAGAATCATGCCCTGGGATGTGCACTTTCTGTCTGTTAGCAGGCAGCTTGCTTTAAGCCAGTGACTCAGACAAATAATCATAACAGTTTATGCAGGCTAGGAAAGATTGAATATCGTCAATACTTTATATAGTTTAGCCTAACTTCGCATTGCTATTAGCTGCCATTGAGTGGTCCCCGACCCCATGCTGTCGTTCTGTGCCGTTGAGTACGACCCTTAACGACCCTATGAACAACGTATCTGAACCCTGTCCTATCTTGTACCATCCTCACGCCTCCTGACACACAAGACCCCACTGAGGCTCTCACTGTGCCAATCCTCCTGATCAAGGGTCTTCCTCTCCTTTGCTGACTTTCTCTCCAAGGAGTAGCCCCTCTTAGGACTGTATCTGAAGTATGTGAGGCAAAGCCTCATCATCTTTGCCTCCAAAGACTACTCTGGCTGCACTTTTCCCAAGACATACCTGTTTATTTGCTTGACCGTCCATGGGCTATTCAGTGCTCTTCCCCAACACCACACCTCAAAGGCATCATCAATTCTTCTGTCATTCCTGTTCTTTGTCCAGCTCTCAGATGCATAGCAAGTGATTAAAAAAACCATGACCTGAATCAGATGCACCTTTGTCCTCAAAACTGACATAATTATTCCTTAATAATTTGTAGAGGTCCCTGACTGCAGACTTTCCCAGTGCAGTGCATATCCTTACTTCCTGATGACTCCCTCCAAGGGTGCTAATTAATGACCAAGTAAAATGAAGCTGTTGACAGTTTCAGTCCCTTCACCATCCATCGTGATGTTGCCTGTTGGTTGTCCAGTGGTAAGAATCTTTGTCTGCTTGACTTTGAGACGTAGTCCATATTGAAGACTGTATTCTTTGACCCTCTGCAAGAAGTGCTTCAAGTTAGACAGATAATGGAATCTATGCACTGTTTTTATGCATCAGAGAGTTGGACAATGACTAAGGAGGATAGAAGGAGAATTGATGCCTTTGAGCTGTGGTGCTGGAAAAGAGTATTGAGAGTACCATGGACTGCTAGGAAAACAAACAGATTCATCCTGGAGAGGGTTAAACTGGGTGGCTCCTTGGAGGCAAGGATTCTGAGGCTCCGTCTAACATACTTTGGACATGTTGTAAGGAGAGACCGGTCCTTGGAGAGGGACATCATGCTTGGGAGGGTGGAGGGACAGTGTAGGAAGGGAATGCCCTCTATGAGGTGGATTGATTCAGTGACTGGCTGGGGTGATGGGGACAGGAGTGTCAGAGACAGTGCGATTGGCACAGGACAGAGCAGAGTTTAGGGCTGTTGTACATAGGGTCGCTGTGAGTCGCAAGCGACTTGACGGCACATAACAATAACAACAATGCACTGTTGAAATCAACAGAATCAAATTCTGTCTGGGGTCAGTGTGGCCCCTCAGGGCTCTCATTGGCAGATATCTGCAAGACCGCCAGGCTTTTCTTCCTGGTCTCTTTTAGTCTGAGGCTTTGCTGAAAGATCTTCAGCATCATAGCAACCAGCCAGCCTCCCCTGGCAGGTGGGTGGGGAGTGTGCCGGAGGGGTCTCGGCCAGCATTAGAACTCAGATAGCTTATCAACAGTAAGAACACATGACCACTGTTATTGCTACCACTGTGTGTGGAATGCTTACTGTTGGCCTGGCCCCATGCCAAGGGCTTTGTACATGTCATCCTACTTCCTCCTGCTATTAAATGTGTATGTCACTCGTAGCTTGGCACACATCCCATTTTGTTATTCAACAGATGCTACTGAGGACCTGCTGTGTAACATGTGCATATACAATGAACAGGACTGAGTTTCTGTCCTCATGTGGTAGTGGTTGAGTGCTGTTGAGTCAAGTAGGACTCATAGTGACCCTATAAACAAAAGGTCTGAACCCTGTCCTGTCCTGGGCCATCTTTATCACCTCTGATGTATTTGATCCCATTGCTGTAGCCACTTTTTCAGTCCGTCCCATCTAGGATCTTCCTCTCTTTCGCTGACCCTCCGCCTGTCAAAGCGTAATGTCCCTTTCCAAGGGACAGCCTCTCCTGACAACATGCCCAAAGTATGTGAGGTGAAGTGTCACCATCCTTGCCACAGTGGAGTGGTCTGACTGCTCTTTCTCTCTGTGTGTGTGTGTGTGTGTGTGTGTGTTCTTCTGACAGTCCTCTTCTCCCACCCCACAGCTCAGAGGCATCAATCCTTCTTCTGCCATCCTTATTCATTGTCCAGGTCTCTCAGATGCATAGCAGGTGATTGCAAAGACCATGGCTTGGTTCAGACTCATCTTAGTCTTTAACCTGACATCATTGCTCTTCAGTACTTTGGACAGCAGACTTTCCCAGTGCAATATGTCTCTTGATTTCTTGACTGCTGGTTCTGATGGTGTTGATTGCACTCATAGACATTGTAGTGGGGAAGGCAGGCAATAAGCAAGTAAGCAAATAAACACATGAAATAATTAGAGATGATAGTAAGGGCCTAGGAAAGCGATGAACAGAGGGTCTATGTTAGACACTAGCAAAGTGACCCATTTGCTACGGGGTCAGAGAGCATCCTGGGCAAGGAAAACAGCAGATACAACATCTCTGATGTGATCCCAGCCGTTGGGAAACCCAGAAGGATCCCTGCAAGCCAATGAGGAGACCAGAGCATGCAGTGAGCTTGGAGCAGGGGCCAGGCCTTGTGGGGAGGCCCTTACCGGCCCTTCCTTTCTGGACATGTGGTTTGAGGTGTCTGTGGGTCGTCCAGGGCCTGGAGCTAAGTAGATAATTCAGTCCTGGGCTGGAACTCAGCCTGGTGGTTTGGGCTGGAGACATGTAACTCTGAAACCCATCAGCATGTGGATGAACTTCAAGCTCTTAGTCACAGAGCTGATTGCAGGGAGAAAGTAAACAGCTGTGAAGAACGCTACCTTCAAAGTGACCTTTCATGCCTGGAGCCACCAGCCCATTCCAAGGCCAGATACCTTGGCCCTAGGAAGCCTGCCCCCCGACCCAGGTCACTGACTCAACTGTCTGTACTACATCCTGGAACCCTGACCTCTCTCCCCCTGCCCTGTGGACTGTAGGCCAAAGGGGAGCCCCAAAGGTAGGAGCTGCCAGATTCTGGGGTGATCTGTGACCCTTGTGCGGTGTAGACTGTTTTCTTCAGTGTTTAGAGCCAAGAAACGAAAGGGTTGGGCCTCTGCACATGTGCTGTGGTGGCCAGAGGACCCAAGAGAAGCCTGAGCCCAGCCAGGCCAAAGGTGAAAGGTCAGAGGTTACAGCCTAGAAGACTCTGTGGGCAGTTCTGCTCTGTCACATGGTGTCACTGTGAGTCAAAAATCAGGTCAGCACCACCTAACAACAACAACAACAAACACCACCTGGTCTAGTGAGAAAAGAGACCTTGTGATATAGTGTGTAGCATGTTGAGCTGTAACCAGGAGGTCAGCAGTTCAAGTCCACCAGCTACTCTACAGGGAGGGAAGAAAGATGGGCTCATCCCATAAAGATACTGCCTCGGACACTGATAGAGGGTGGGAGTGAGGCAGGACTGACGCAACAGCCGTGGGGTTTGGTTTAATCAGAAAGAACCCTGGTGGTGCAGAGATTGTAGTGATCTGCTGACTGAAGATCTGTGGTCAAGTCTCCCAACAGCTTTTCTGCAGATTGATGCATCTGGCTGTCTCCATAATGATTGTTGTTGTTGTTTGTTGTTGTGTACTGTCGAGTCAGAACTGACCCAGCGCTGACCCTCCAGCAGGTTTTCAGAGGTAGTTAATCACATGGGAAGAGATTGCCCAGCCTTCTGCAGAGCAGTTGGTGGCCTCGAACCACATTTTTTCAGGAGTGCAGTGCAGCTTTCTTGCCACTAGGCTACCAGAACTCCCTTCCGTAATGATTACAACCTCGGGAAGTCTATGGGGCTGTTCTCTGTCCAAAAGGATTGTTACGAGTCGTAATGGCCTCAGTGACAATCCTGCGTGCCAGTGAGTCGGCAGAGACCCAGAGCTAACCCTCTAGTGAGTTTTCTGGGGCAGTAAATCGCATGGGAAAAGATGTCCCATCCTTCTCCCGCAGAGCAGCTGGTGGATTTGAACCTCATACCTTTGGGATGTGGTGCAGCTCTTTACGACTAGGCCACCAGAGCTCCGAGACTGACAGTTTTTCTGCCCTACTCTTTGAACTCACCAGGAAGTGAACCCAGCTTACGTTCCTCGTGAGAACCCCTGGGTCAGATGGGAACCAAGCGTGGGGCCCAGTGACAAGCAGGCTGGTCACCCTGGCCCGGCACCGCCCTACAGTCCCCGTGGCACCTCACTGTCCAGTGTACGCCAGGCACTCAGGGACCTGCCATTCCACTGACACTCCAGAATGGGCACCAGCCGCTCACCCAGGGTGTCTCCTGGGCGTGGACAGCTGGCTTGTCTGTCCGCATTCTCCCCCACCCCAACCCCGCTCTGCTTCTCTCTGTTGTCTAACCCCCACTGTCCCTGCTGCCACTCGTGTTTCTTACACTCAGTCCTGGCCTGTCATTCACCCCCTGGGGAGGACCCGCCCAGTTAGGCACAGCCTCAGGTCAGGCTACCCCAGGGGCCACTGTCACTCTTTGATCACGAGGTGATGGCCTTCCTCAGCCGGAGCCTGTGACCGTGGCAGGTGCTCACAGGCCCCCACAGCCCTTCCAGCGCGTTATCTCAGAGGTGCGTGGATGCACAACACGCATGCCTCTACTGGGCACCATCCAGTTGAAATCTGGGTGCCTTGTACTTCAGGCAGCACGGTGCCCCTCAAACCTGGGCAGGTGGCAGGGCAGGGCCTGGTGGAGCCTTGGCTGCTGTGTGGCAGGGCTTGTGGTGGCAGGTACTGGGCTCACTGGCTGCTGACAGCCAAGTGCGATCCTTGGTCTCAGGGTGACTGGAATACCAGTGGGGTGCGGTGGATGGTGGACAGTGTGGGTTTTAGGAAAGGATGGAGGAGACACGGGTCTGACTTGCTCACGGCTCCTGAGGCAAAGCTTGTCGTTCAGAAAGGAAACTGCTGTCGACCGCACCTCTCCCCCGGGCTCCACAGAGACGAGGGCCAGCTGTTGGGACGAATGGGGGCACAGCGTCCAACGGTGATCCCGTGAGAGACCCGTTACTCCAGCTGCTGCACAGTAGCTCTGAACCCCGAGCTGTGAGGCTGCCCCTGGAGGTGGAGGAGAAGGGGAAAGGGGTGTTGTAGCTTGAGTTCCATGATGGGGGGGCGACACAAGGGGGATCCACACATGAGAGGAAGGGGACACGAAGGGGATCCCCACAGGAGAAGAGGGGACATGAGAGGGATCTCATGCTAGAGGAGGGGATATGAGGGGGATCCCCACGTGAGAGGAGGGGACACCAGGGGGGTCCACACGTGAGGGCCACTGCCTCTCCATCTGTGGTTTCAGGTTTTAGCACAATTGTGTGGCTAGAGTACCAGGTCCTCAGGGGTCAGCAGGTAGGCAGCATGTCCTTATTGCCACAAGGCTACCCAGCCACATGGCCAGCAGAGACTGTACCCCGCACCCCTTCCCTGACCCCCCACCAGATTCCCGATTTGGGGTCTGCGGCAGCTTCGTAGTAGACTAGGCAAGCATGCTCAGAGTCTCTGGGGACAAGCACACCCAAGCAGTCCATCTTCTCACACCCACTTTCCATTCGTGCTCTTCCCCCCCAGAGGCTCTGATGTGCCAGGGTGCTGCACCCCAGGGCAGAGGCCCTGCCAAGCCCACACGGGGTTGCTGTGGCTGCCAGCCAGCTCCGGAGCCAGCCTGCCGCCGCCACCCCCACTGCGGCTTGGTTCCAGGTTTGTTCACACAGCACGTGCAGGGGTGCAAACAGCACACCAGACAAGAACCGAGGGTGCTGCCTTCCTCGCCCCTTCCTGGGCACAGCTCAGGGCTTCGGGATGGGCAGCAGCCTGCCTGAAGCCAGAGGCTGTGCAGGAAACCCCTCATGAGGATTCTGCAGCCTGAAACCTCCTCATCCCAGAGTCATTGTTGTGGATGTGTGCCCTCAAATCAGAACCAGCTCATCGAAGACCCTCCAGCTGGTTTTCTGAGGCAGTAAATCGCACAGGAGGAGATTGCCCATCCTTGTCGCACAGACCAACTGGATTCAAACCCTGTGCCTTTGGGATTGCAGCACATTTTCTTCCACAAGAGCAATGGTGTCTCTCTGGAGACTAAGGTGTGTTGGATACAGGCCATGGTCTTTGCAGTCACTTGTTATGCATCAGAGAGTTGGACAGTGACTAAGGAGGATAGAAGGAGAATTGATGCCTTTGAGCTGTGGTGCTGGAGAAGAGTATTGAGAATACCATGGACTGCTAGGAAAACAAACAGATTTCATCCTGGAAAGGGTTAAACCGGGTGGCTCCTTGGAGGCAAGGATTCTGAGGCTCCGTCTAACATACCTTTGTACATGTGAGGAGAGACCGGTCCTTGGAGAAGGACAACATGCTTGGGAGGGTGGAGGGACGGCGCAGGAGAGGAAGGCCCTCTATGAGGTGGATTGATTCAGTGACTGGGATAATCGGGATGGGAGTGTCAGAGGCAGTGTGATTGGCACAGGACAGAGCAGAGTTTAGGGCTGTTGTACATAGGGTCGCTATAAGTCACAAGCGACTCGACGGCACATAACACAACAAGGACAAGGCTACTATTGCTCCCCAAAAGTGTCAGACATGTTTAAATGGCATCTACACCTTGAGGAGAGAGAAAGGCCAGGTCATTCCAGTTCTTGTTTCTTCCACTTGGTACTAATTTCATCCAGGGGCATGTCCCCCGCCCATCCCCGCCACGGCGTCTCAGTCATCCAGTGTAAGGAATAGTGGCTGTCCCCCTTGGCCTCAGGGGACCTGACCTCTACCAGCAGATGGAGGACCAGGGGTACTCTGACCTCCCCCAAGCTGAGCAAGAATGTTGACATCAGAAGCACCATGCCGAGCCTACTGGGAGGAGGTGACCCGCTGGAGCAGAGGCGGGGCTGCTGCCAGGGGCCAGAGGTCCCAGTGTGACTCCCTGGCCTGAGAGCTGCCCCAGCACAGGCTCCCGGGTCACCCACTGGAGTCAGCCCTTGAGTACCAGCATTGAGGACGCCATTGCCCTGGTCGCGGGGCTCGGCCTCCTTTCATGGAATCTCGTTTCTTCCCACCTGCCTGGGATGTCTGCTGCCACGTGCAAGCCTGGCCTCCGTCTCCACTCCCTCTTCCTCCGCAGTCTCTCATCTGAGAGGTAGTTCCTGTACATCTTCACCTCTTTTTAAAAAAAAAAATTTAAATTTATTTTAATGAAAGTTTACAGAGACTTTGGATTTCCATTCATTAATTGTTGCACTTTTCTCCCTGCCCACCCCTCCCACCCAATTAGCTTTTCGTTTTGAAAAGTAAAAGAAAAAAATTATTTCATTGTTATTCAATCCCTCCCAAGTCCACTCCACTGTGCGGCCTTCATTCTGGACTCCTGTCATGACAGTAATACCTAATTACGTATCCCTTTTAAACAGTTCTCTCCCTCATCTGTTTCAATGCAGTATACATTATTTGAACCCATCTTTCTCAGTCTCCCCCCAACCCCGATGCCAGTCCTCTTTTGTAACAGTGGCATTATGCCGTATTTGTCTTTTTATGACTGAGATATTTCACTCAGCATTATGTCCTCCAGGGTTACCCATTTTGTGTACTATTTCATGAGTTCCTTGTTTTTCAATGCAGTGTAGTATTCCAACACCTCTTAACTGCAGTTTCCCAACAGTCTCCTAACCAGACTCCCTGTTTTTCTGTCTCTTCACCTCCTCATCCTGTGTGTGGACCTTCTAACATCTGTCGCAGTCCGTTCACCCCTCTGTGCTGCACCCTCCAGCCCCTACTTCGCTGCCTATGAAGGAAGGACCAGGACCTTGGAGAGCCTTCCTTTGTGGTTTTTCCCGCCTGCCTCTGTGAGGCTGGTTCCAAACACAGAGGCTCAGGAAACAGGAATAAAAGCAAAGAGCCATTAAAAATCAGGAAGCTGAGCGAGAGTTCTCTGGTGTTTTAAATTTTGTAGCTACTGAGATTAATCATTGATGGTCTTTTCCTGGTCTTGCCGATGCAAGTTTGTTAGCCAAAGAATCGGGAGACCAGCTTCTTAGAGAAGGCAGGCCTTTTACACCGTACAGAGAAATGAGCGTCGATTACCATTTAGATCCTTCATTTTGCATTTGTAGCTCAGCTAATGGTTGTGAAAAGAATCTCAGTAATTCACTCTTTTGTTTTTGTTTTTTTTTTAGCCTGTGAGTTCTTCAATCTAGTTTAAAAAGGCTTTGAAAATCATGTGATTTTTAAAAAAATATCCTGGAAAATTTTTCCAGACCTGGGCACTGCATGGGTCAATGCACAGCTATTTCTGTATGTTCGTTGGGTGGGAGAGCCCTGTCAGTTCACCAAAGGCCTTGGCCTGGCTGCTGGGAGCTGGAAGTTTAGGTGGGAGTTCATGGACTACTGGGAGCTTTGGAGGGAATATGTGGCCTGCTGGGAGCTTGTGAGGAAGTGCATGGCCTCTTAGGAGCTGGAAGAGTTTGGATGCAAGTACGTGGCCTGCTGGGAGCTTGGGAGGGAGTACATGGCCTCCTGGGAGCTGGGAGAGTCAGGGTGTGAGTGCATAGCCCGCTCGGATCTGGGAGCTTCGTCTGGAGTGTGTGGCCAGCTGGGAGCTTGGGAAGAAGTGCATGGCCTGCTGGGAGCTTAAGAAGGAGTATGTGGCCTCCTAGGAGCTGGGAGAGGCAGGGTGTGAGTGCATGGCCTGCTGGGATCTGGGAGCTTCGTCTAGAGGTCTGGCGTGCGTGACCTGCTAGGAACTGGGAGCTTGGGCGGGAGTGCATTCTTCTGCTCACATTGCACCTTCTCTGGGCTCCCCTGCAAAATAACAGACACTTTCTCCAGACCCATTTGTGTTTGCATACCTCGCAAGGTGTTTTATTCTGAGCAGTGGTCCCTTTGAATTATGAGAGCCTTGACTCCCATGTCCCTAGTGTTAACAGGGTGCACTGGACTCTTTGGGAAGACACCATCTATAAATGAGAACGCAGCAGTTTCCAGACCCACCCTCGTCCACTCTGCAGCTTGCCCTGTGGAAGAATGTGTGAATGGGCCCCTCTTCTTCTAGACCCCTGTTGTATTCTTTGCCCAGTGGGGAAGGAAGGGAGGAGTGCGATCCCATCCCTGGGGCGTCACAGGGATCCCCACCACCCTCTATCTGCAGCTTCCAGGCCAGGGGTTGTAAGTGCAGCACAGTTACTGGTCCCCCTGCTACACTGCTCACCCATCCATAAATGGCCCCTTTATCCCTCAAATTATTCAGTTTGAGGGCACCATCTGTTTCCTGCCAGAACCTTAGCAGATACTGTTCCTAAGATAGTTATCTCCTTTCCCCCAGTTCTGAAAAAAAGAAGACAGCAAACAGAGAAGTGGATGGGACCCTCGGGGACTCCCAGTGTTCACATTGGACTCCCTGGTGGTCCACCCAAAGTGGAAGGGATAGAGAGGGTCAAAAATAGGAGCTTTAGAACCCAGAGCCTTAGGACGAAAGTTGCTAGTGTCATGCTATACAAACAACAACAGAAGAAAAAAGAAAAACATGACCATTGTCATCGGATTTCTGATTCTGTAAATCTTAACAGGAGAACTGCCTCTCTTTTTATTTTTTCCCCCCCATTGGAGCCGCTTGTGTATTTGAACTGCCAACCTTTTGATTAGCAATCCAGCACTTAAGCTGCGATGCCACCAGGGAACCTCGCGTCATACTGTTGTTATTAGGCATCATCAAATCAACTCCAATCCATAGCAACCCTGAACCGCACATCTGAATCTCGGCCTGTCCTGTACCACCCTCACCCTCTCAGAGACACCTGAGCCCATTGTTACAGTCGCTGTGTCTGTCTGTCTGTCGGAGGTCTGCCCCTCTTTCTGCCCCTCCATATTTCTCACTTTTCCAAGGACTGACCCTCCTGACAGTATGCCCAAAATATGCGACATGGAATGTCCTCATCCCTGCCTCTGAGGAGCACCCTGGTCACACCTCCTCCGAGACGGACTTGTTGGTTCTTTTGGCAGTCCAGGGAGAGTTGGCATTCTTCTCCAGCACCACATTTCCAGGGCATTGATGATTCTTCTATCCTCATTATTCATTATCCAACTTTCAGATGCGTAGGAAGTCATTGAAAAGACCATACCTCAGATCGAGTGCACCTTAGTCTTTAAACTGGCACCGTGGCCTTTTTTGCACTCTGGAGAGGGGCGAGGCACAGACGGTTTGAGCCAAAAACACCACAGAAGGTATGCTCCTACCATGGAGGAAGTGAGGAAGCAATGGTGGTCACGCCTCAGTTGGACCATCCTACCTTCCACTTCCTGTATCTGTGACTTTGCGCCACCTCACTACATTCTCTGGGCTTCTGCTGCTTCCTTTCCAAACCAGGCCTGCTAATCCCCACCCTGGCCCCACACATGGTTGCTGTGAGGTGCCAGTGAAGAAGTCTGTATGAAACGCCCTTTGTTGAACATCAAGGGCAAGGCTAAGGAGAGTTGCTGTAATAAACAGCTTTTATGGGGGTAGAGGTCGTGAGCAGGGCACAGAGCCCAGTGGGGACCCTGCTCCTGCCCCCTCTACAAACCCGCTTCCCTTCCCTCAGTTCCTGGAATGCGCACTTGCTGAGGCCTACATGACTCCCCAAGTGCCATGTTTAGAATCAAAGCAAAAGCCCACAGATACCAGGTTACAAACCTCTGCCATCAAACAGCAGCTGAGGCCCCATGACGTCTCTGGAATGTGGATCCTGACCTTGAAGGTCTCAGGTGGCCATTTGCAAGGTCTGCTGCTGTTGCAAGCAACCACTTAAAATAGATCTAAGGGTGGCCGAAGAAAACGCAGGGCCTGCTTTCCTGTCTACCCAGTCTCAACTCCTCAGACTTAAAATTATCAGACTTCTTGGCGCGCGCGCGCGCGCACACACACACACACACACACACACACACTTGAAAATTGTATATGTAAAGGGTAGTTTTCTCCTAAAAATATTACAGGGACTAGGAGACCTTTAGTTTTACTCGCTGCTGTTGATACTCTGGGGGGTCCACAAATGTTAAAGGAACACTGGTGATTAATGGTTTGTCAGCTAACCAGAAGGTCAAGAGTTCAAGCCCACCAATCGCTCGCTCCACAGGTGAAAGCTGTGTGGCTGGCAGTGTCCACCAAGAGTCCCCTCACTACAACCCACGGCTGTCAAGTAATTGTCGCCTCTGGCCACAGTGACTCTCGATCACGTTTCCGAGGCTCTGAATCTCGCAGGAAGAGTTTGTGAGAGTTTGTCCATCTTTCTCCCAAGAAGCCACCGGTGGATTTGAACGTTTTTTGATTCACAGCCCAAAGCTTTACACGCTACACCACCAGGGCAGCACCCATGAGGCTTTGTTGCTGTGAGCCATTGAGTCAGAACTGACTCATAGCTGACCCCACCCCCACCCCCAGTGGTTTTCAGTAGCCGTCGCACTAGAGCATACGGTCCATCTGTCTCCATTGCCCCTGGAGTGTCTGAGGACTGTTGGCTGAGTTAGGAGTGCAGCTTCCTCCTCTTCCTCTTCCTCCACCTCCTCCTCTTCTGCTGTGCCATCGAGTTCTGAACAAGAGAGCTGAACCCTATTCTATCCCGTGCCATCCTCACACTTCCTGACACATAAGAGCCCACTGGAACAGTCACCATGTCAACCCACCAGGTCGAGGGTCTAACTCTTCAACCCTCCACCCTTCCCAGCACCATGTCCTTTTCCAAGCTCCTAACAGCCTTTGGAATCCTCTGGGCCTGTGCTCCTTTGCCTACAGGGCCGCTCTGACTCAGCTGCCATGAGTTTAAATGTGCAGGAGGAGAGAGGCAGTGGAGGGAAGAGTGAAGGAAGGGGTGTGGGCCCGGGCAGGGACAAGCATTGGCCACCCGGTGGCTGCGTCCAGCGTGTTTATGACACAGCTGTTAGCAGCTGCGCACACAGCAGCGTGAGCCTAGAGAACTTAGTGCTTAGCGGAAAAGTAAGAGTGAGATACGCACACTAATGTTTCCATAAATTAAAAATAGAGGCACAGAAAAGCACAGGGCCCATTTTGTGAGCCCACGTGCAAACATAAATATATGCTTAAGCACCCTGGAAAGGTTGCCTCCAGAGTGAGGAGAAGGGAGAGGAACGGAGGGCTAGAAGGAAATAGACGCATACACGCAAACGTTCGTACTTACCACCAGCTGCCGCCCGTTAACTGGGACTGTGCAAACACACGTCGAGATGGGGGCTTGCCTAAACAGTGTTAATAACATGCCACACGTGTGGTAAGTCCAAGCCTCTGCCCCCGAGGTGCAGAACAAACAAATCAAATTCCCTGCTTTTCTTTCAGGGCATCTGAAAGCTTCCACTGTTAGGTTTGCACGATTTCTGCCCCCCTAGCCCACCTCCCAAGACCTCAGTATAGCAACTAGTCCTCAAGCGGTTAATGGAACAAAGGTAACCTTTGTAGGGTTAGAGCACAAACACAGTACAAATGCTGCATAGAAGCCGTGTCAAAGTAGGGGTGCTGTGAGCCGCCCCTCAGCTTGACTGCTGGACACTCACCTCCTGGTCGTGCCTGCCAGCTGGGCACACGGCCATCGCAGCAGACGGAGAGAGCCAAAGGCACTGCTGCTTTGTTAGAAGACTGCTACGTGGGCAGTGAATGGGACAGCAAATGCTCATAAAGCTACTAGAGTATATGTGTGTGTATATATATATAAATATATGTAGATAATAAGTATATTAGATATATATTCTAGTAGTATGTGTGTGTGTAAGTATGTAAATACATGCATGTATATATACTCTACTAGAATTTATAGGTATGTGCCTCTGTTAAGGAGTTGTGTTACCAAACCAAAGGCACATGGTTCAAGTCTTAACAGCTGCTCCACAAAAGAAAGATAGGCAGTCTCCTCCTCTGCAATTTACAGCCTCAAGTTAGTCCACCCACAAACGAATGGATTGAGAAGTTGTGGGACATTCGCACAATGGAATATTATACAGCATGCAGAGGCAATGATTTTGTAAATCACTACCTAACTTGGAAGGGACTGGAGAGTATTATGCCGAATGAACTAACTCAGTCCCACAAGGACAAATACTGTATAAAAACATTAGTGTAGAATGAGTATCCGGGGAGTGGGGGGGTGGGGGAGGGTGGAAGCAGAGGGGTGAGAATGGGGGGGATATGGTGTTAATCACAGGCTTGCACAATTTGATGGGGGGAATAAAGGAAATGGGAAGGATCTTTTGTGAAAAACGATGTCTTCAAACTTGGTAACTAGATCAGTATAAAATAAAATAGAAAAACCCAAACAATGTAAAAAAACAACAAACCACTGTGGGTCAGCTTTGGGTCAGTTCCAATTTGACGTGTGTGTGTGTGTGTGTGTGTGTGTGTGTGTGTGTCTGTGTTGTTATGTACCATCAAGTCAGAGCTGACTCTTTGCTGACTCTCCAGCAAGTTTTCGGAGGCAGTAAATCACACCACGTGCCTTCCGGCAGCACCACTCCTTACCCCTCAGCCCCAGCGTGCCCGTGCTGCGTATGGCCTCCGAAAACCTGCTGGAGCGTCAGCTCTATGTTGCTTCCAGCTCAACAGCACACAGCAGCAAAAGTAACAGTAGTGTAGATATTCCTTTTCTGATAGATTTCCATCTAGCCTCTTGTGAATATATTTTTTATTTTCTATAAATAAGATCATGTGTTTGTATAATGTCCTTTATGTAAATCAAATGTTACATTCTTGCCACAATGTTTCTTCCTTTTGTGTTACATTTAACCCTGTTCACACTTTGTTCCATAGACTCTGTCACCGTTATTTTCAGTGGATGAACATTATTTTATTTGACCTGATATTCCAACATTTATTACCCATCCATATTTTGTGTGACATTCAGGCCTGCTTTCAGTCTACCCTACTTAGAAGTGCACGCAGTGCCTGGTTTAGGAATGCTGTCTGTTCCTAAGTGGCTTGTTCAGTCAAATTTGAGGGTCATTCCGACCCTCAGCCCGATGATTGACGTGATGACTACCACAATGGCATCTAATGTGTCAGGAAATGTGAGGATGACACTGGGTTCGGATCTATTCATAGGGTCACTGTGAGTCTGCTTGTGGTGTGTCCATCCCTGCCCTTGGGCTGGCCATTTCCTCCCAGCCGGGGAGGCCAGGGACACAGCAGTGACTGTGGCCTCCTGCCTAACAAGAACAACACAAACAAGAGTGTATAATCTTTAGTGCAAAAAAAAAGTTTGGTTCCTTTAAAATTATTTAAAAGGTGCATGTGTCTCAAGTGAAGGTGATTGTGCAGGATTGTTTCATGGAGGCAGTTGGTTCAGTAATTTCAAAGTAAAGTTTATTTCAGATTAAAGGGCAAGTCAAATTTGTCCATAAGTCAGTGTTCATTGACCCTCTGATACAGAGAGGAAAGTACTCATGCCCCTTACAGTGTCTTCATATTTTAAATTAATCCCTTAGGGTGGACTCAGGAAATGGAATTACTAGATAAAGGAGTATATAAAAGCTTTTATGACTCTTGATACAAATTGTTGTTGTTGTTATGTGCCATCAAGTCGCTTGCGACTCATAGCGACCCTATGTACAACAGCCCTAAACCGTGCTCTGTCCTGTGCCAATCACACTGTCTCTGACACACCCACCCTCTTTATCCCCGTCACTGAGTCAATCCATCTCATCCAGATTGTTTTCTGTTATGGACTGAATTAAGTCCCCCAGAATATGTGTTGTGGATCCTCACTTCCATGCTTGTATAATCTCTTCTGGGAATGGGTTGTGTTATGTTAAGAAGCCCCCGTGGTTTAGTGCCTTACATCTTGGGCTGTTAACAACATGGCCTGTGGTTCAAATCCAGTGGCTTCTCTGAGAGAAAGCTGGGGAGTCTCCTTTTGCAAAGACTTATGGCTTCCAAAACCCATCACAGGGTTATTTAGAGTTGGAAACAACTTGACAGCAGGGGCTTTTGGGTGTTATGTTACATTCATCAGGTTGAATTAGCATGGGGTAAATCTTATGTCAATTGCTTTTGAGGTAAATTCACTCAAAACTCAGTGCCATCAAGTCAGGACAGACTTCATAGCTGACTCTGCGGGGGGCTGTAAATCATGACGGAGGAGATTGCCTCCCTTTCTCCTGAGTAGCAACTGGTAGACTCAAACTACCAACCTTTGGGTTGGCAGTGCAACTCCTTACCCACCAAAAATTGAACACGTGAACAGAGACAGAAGAAGAGAAATGCCAAGCCCAGGAGTAAAAGCTAGGAGAGGCAGAGACCTCCAGAGCTGACAGAGAGACAGCGCCTTCCCTAGAGTTGTAGCCTTCAAAACTTGAAAACAAATTTCTCCTGGTTAAAACCACCCACTTGTGGTACTTCCGTTATAGTAGTAAGAGATTGCTAAGACCTTTCCCAAAGGGAGAGTGGCAGTTTATACTCGCGTGCACGGCATGTTCTTGTACAACATCGGTTCTGTAATTTCTTATTTGTCAGTTTAACAGCTGGTGGACCTTGCTTTTGTTTTTGCAATTCAGTTGTCATTAAATTGATTCTGGCTCGTGGGGAGCCTGTGTGTTTCCAAGTAGAACTGCTCTGCACTGGGGCTTCAAGCAGCCAGCCAGGCCTTTCTCCTGAAGTACCTCTGACGGGGTGGGTCCAAACCACCAACCTTTTGGTTAAGTCAGTGCTGCACTCTTTATGCCACCCAGAGCCTGCTCTTGGATTAACAATGAGGCAGGGAAGTTTCCCTGGTTGTTAGGGATTGCTGTTTCTGTCTTTTATTATTGGAGAGGCCTTGGGTCTTGCGTTTCTGTTTAGCCTCTGTCTGGTATTGGCCTCTTGCGTGTTTAGGAGTCCTGAAATTCTGCATATGGTGTTTTTCTTTAAAGAGACTGATACGTTGGTGTTTCTGTTTATCTTGTTGGCTCTATTTTAGAAATCAGAATGTTCTTTTGGTTAAGCGAGAGAAATGTCACAGGCTGACCTTGATGAAGAAATGATTTAAAGTCAAGACTTTGAAGGCCCACAAAGCCAGGTCTCCTTGTCTGCCCCTGGGATGCCCCAGCTGGGGGTCCAGCACCTTCTCCGAGTCTCACTTTGCTCGTGCTGTGGGAATGGCCATGGGTACCTTCCAGGTGGGCGTGGGATCAGGAAAAAACCCGCTGAGAGTGTAGGCACTCAGTAAACACGAGTCTTCCTCCTCCTCCTTGTCCTGTGATCCCTGGACTAAGAGGGCCTCTGGGGACCACTGGTCAGGAGGGACAGGCTGCAGGGCCCACCCCAGTCTGCCTGTGGTGTGTCCAGCCCTGCCCTTGGGCTGGCCATTTCCTTCCAGCCAGGGGGGCCAGGGACACAGCAGTGACTGTGCCTCCTGCCAGCAACTGAACAGCGGACTTGTTGTCCTGCCATATCTGGTAACCAGCTTCCTGTTTTCCCTGGTGTGGGACTGAGCTTTCAGTCCCCAGCAGGAGGGAAAGAAACAGTCCTGCTCGGGTAACTTGAGTTCTCTTGACTCCTCTGGGGAGGATAAAGGCCAGGCTTTTCCACCAGGGCCTCTATGATCTTGAGCAGGGCCAGACACTGAATCTCACCTTCAGGGAGGAAATGAGGGCATGGCGAGCTACCATTGCTCACAGTTCAGGGTCACAGTGCCCATGACCTAGCGCCGATGGAGCTTAAGTATATGCTGATTAAATATTAAGCTTTGATCTCCCACAAAATTAATGTCTCACACATTCCTGCATCACATGTCCTGTTAAGACGTGAGACATGGAACCACCGCTTAGTTACTGTGTGACTCTTGAGTTAGAACCTTAAATTTCACATGGCTTCACCATGGACGTGATAGTAGTTACTACCTCACAGGATGGTCCTAAGCATTAAATAAGGGAACATGAACAAAATATTAACAGAGATTGGCTACCTAACAGCTTAATGTCCTATGTTTTTTCCTTCCCAAACCTCAGTTGATTTGATGGTTTCTCAGATGCTAGATGGAATATTTTTAGTAGGTAGCTGAACAAGAATTACATGAGAAACTTTAGCTCATGAAAAGCAGGGGTTGTTATGAAGGGTGGCCATCAAGAGGATATTAAACATACTCCTGAAATAAAACCACTGCCATTAAGTGGATTCCAGATGATCGCAGGCCTCCAGGACAGGGTAGAGCTATCCTGCGGGGTTTCCAGAGCTGTGGCTCTTTTTGCGAAAGCACACTGCCTCCTTTTTCTCCTACAGGGCAGCTTATGAGTTCATGCCACTGACTTTCTACTTACCTTCCCAACGCACAACCCCCTGCACAACCAGGGCTCCTTTTTTCTGTAAAACAGTAGTTATAAAAATATGTTCTTGTGGGCTTAATTTAAAACAAAACAAAATAACAGTAACAATAAACAGGATTACGTTCTCATAAAAAGAGATTGCTTGCCCTTGGATTGAATGTTAAGTGTCCTTTTGCCCCAGGGAAATAAGGACTGTTACTCCAGTCTACCGGGTGGTGGTAGAAGGTGTGAATCCACCAACAGCAAACCTGGGCCCACAGTGGGGCTGGGTGACACAAGGGGTCACAACTCTTGCCAGGCCCTAGAGAGTGACCTCTGCCCTATGCTAAGTCCATTCCTCTGCTGCTGATTTTTTTTAACTTTAAAAGAGAACTGTTTAAAAGGGATATGTGATTAAGTATTATTGTCATGACAGGAGTCCAGAATGAAGGCTACATAGTGGAGTGGTCTGGGGGGAGGGATTGCATAACAATGAAATAATTTGTCTTTTACTTTTCGAAGAGAAGAGTTAATCAGGAGGGGAGTGGTGGGCAGGGAGAAAAATGCAACAGTGAATGAATGGAAATCCAGAGTCTCTGTAAATGTTCATTAAAATTAATTTCAAAAAAAATTACAATTAAAAAGAAAAGAATTTTTTAAAAGAGGCCCTCATGGTGCGGTGGTTAAAGCACTCAGTCATTAGTCAGAAGGTCATGGATTCAAGCTCACTAGTCACTCCATGAGGGAGCTTTGGTGGCTTAGCGGCAGTAAGCTGCGCTGCAATCCCAAAGGCACATAGTTCGAATCCACCAGCTGCTCCGTGGGAGAAAGATGGGCATTCTCCTCCTGAGCGATTAACTGCCTCTAAAAACCTGCCAGAGGGTCAGCTGTGGGTCGGTTCTGACTTCGTGGTACACAATGATGATGATGGTGACAAGTCACTCCATGAAAGAAACGTAAGTTAAACCACTGCCACTATAAGGATTTCTAGCCAGGGAAACTTACAGGGCAATTCTGCTCTCTTGGAATCTGCCTGACGGTGATAAGGTGCTTTTTTGTTACATGGTATTTTTGTCCATTACCTTTCAAGGGGTAAGAGCTCTGGTGGTGCTCTGGTTAAGGCATTCAGCTGCTGACTAAGAGGTTGGTGGTTCAAACCTACAGTTCTTCTCTGTCACAGGAATGGCTGGGAGTAAAAATGGACTTGATGGTGGTGGAATTTTTTAAAAGTCTTTCAAGGGCACTAGCATCAATGCAGAGCTTAGACTATGTGTGTATGATAATTTAAATCACTTAATGCCCTCGCCTCCCTCAAAACGGCTTTTCGTGGAAGATTGATTGACTCTGCGTATTGCTGTTCTCAGGAAATCAAGCAGAGCATGAGCCCCTCGTGTGGGTACCGGGGCTGCCGCATTTGCTGCCCACAGCCTGGTTGGCCCGGCGACTTAAAACCGAGCCTCTAAGAGTAGTTCTTTTTGAGGTTTATACATGGGAGCATGCTTGGAACCTCAAAACTGAATGGAGGCACCACAGTGATTCCTCTGATTATCACTCAGCAAGAACTGAGAGAGAACTCGGAGAAGAGAACCAGTTGGGAAGCCCTTTGTGGGGACAGACCTGTGGAGCTGCGAGTTGAGCGGAGACAGAAATCTCTCAAGGGAGCTGATAAACTGCTTAAAGTTCAGTTGAACACCCAATAGAAAGAATCTTTGCCACAAAATAGGTGAGAAATGTTTGTTGGTGAGAAATGTTGATGAAACATTGCAGTGGGCTTCCAGGTCAGGTTTGAGATTGTCTTACTTGGAAGGACAAGAGGAGGATAGCAATAAGAATCATAAACTATTGTAGACACCTAGGGGGTGGGATAGATCTTCTGGCGTGAAGAGAGGGAAGAGCAGGGTTCTGATGCTTAAAAGTAAAAACTCCTGTCATTTGGAAATTCTCTTCAGTTCATTACACTTGATTCAACTGGGCGGCAGACATGGATTGAGGATCCAATTATCATTTCAAAAGGGTCAGAAACAAATAAACAAGAGGCAGTCAACCCTAAGGCTTTTGTGAGAGCTTAATAAGTTAGTAACCTCTTCACTCCAAAAGTATGTACTGAACATCAACCATGCAACACAATGTCATAAACCTTCTCAAGGGTTTGTTATTACTCTTCCTCTTTCCTAGTCATCATCAGAGCCCAGCACCTTCCTCCAGTATAGTCTTCACAGTGACGTCCATTTATTAAATGCTTACTGTATCCTTTCTCCATATCTATCCACTCTGTATGCCTAGCAGATCATTCAAGAAACTGGACTCTATGAAGAGCGTGGCATCAGGGTTGGAGGAAAACTCATCAATGACCTGTGTTATGCAGATGACACAACTTTGCTTGCTGAAATTGAAGAGGACTTGCAACACCGCAGGGGATACAAAATTATGGCCTTCAGTATGGATTGCAACTCAACATCAAAAAGACAAAAATTCTCATCACTGGACTGATAGACAATATCATGATAGATGGAGAGGAGGTTGAAATTGTCAGCAATTTCATCTTACCTGAATCCACAGTCAATACCCATGGGACCAACAGTCAGGAAATCAGGAGACATTGCTTTGGGCAAATTCACTGCCTGAGAACTCGCCAAATTGCTGAGGAGCAATGACGTCAGTTTGAAGAGTAAGGTGCGCCTGATTCAGGCCATGGTCTTCTCAGTTACTTGCTATGCCTCTGAGAGTCAGACAGTAAATGAGGATGACAGAAGAAAAATTGATGTCTTTGAGTTGTGGTGTTGAAGAAGAGCATTGAATATCTTATGAACTGCAAAAACCCAAACAGATATGTCATGGGGAAAGTGCGGCCAGAGTGCTCCTTGGATGCAAGGATGGTGAAACTTCAGCTCATATACTTTGGACATGTTGCTAGGAGAGACTGTTTCTTGGAGAGGGATACCATGCTTGGAAAGGGGAAGGGTCAGCAAAAGAGAGGAAGACCTTCAACAAGATGGATTGACACAGTGACCGCAGCAGTGGGCTGATGAGGATGACACGGAATCGGACAGGATTGTGATCTGTTGTTCACAGGGCCGCTTGACTTAATGACACCTAACAACAACAGCAATATACTTACAGTGGCCCATGTGATTTCACTGAAGCTTCACAACTTTCATAGATAAGGAAACTGAGGCTCAGAGAATTTAAGTGGTTTGATTAGCAATCTACCTGGTGAGAAAGGAGTTTTGCTTCCAACCCAAAGGCAGGTGTTTCAAATCCATCAGATGCTCTAAGGGAGAAAGGTATGCGGTCTCTTAGTGTGTGACTTATAGTCTCTCAAAACCCCCTGGAAGGTCAACTGTGAATCAATTCCAACTTAATGCAATGAGGGAGGGAGGGAGCGAGAGAGGGACAGAGGCTTATCAGTGAAAAGCAGTGTTTTAAAACGGAGTTCCATCTACCTCCCCCCACTGCCCTGTGCTTTCCTTCTGGTGAGGATACAAGACCCAGAGGCTGTCCTCTGCAACCTCTAGGCTGCCTGCAATGTTTTGGATGAAAATCTGTAGATTTTAGAACCTTCAGCCTAAATCTCTGCCATTTCTCTCTCTCTCTCTCTATCTCTCTCTCTCTCTCACTCTCTCTCTCTCTCACACACACACCCCATTTTTCCAGGAAATCCACAAAGAGATGTTTTTCTGGCAGGTGACTTTGCTTTAGGTTGGAAGTTAGAGTTGGGAAGACCTTGCAAACTAAAAAGCTTCTTAGTCTGATTATTCTGGGTGCATCCCCAGGAACCCAACCCCATTCCTCCTCTTCTATAATTCTGTACCATACATGTTATGTGAGCCTGTTTCTGGAATCAAAGGATGAATTGCATTGGGAAAATCTGCCTCTTCAGAGAACGAAAAAGCAGTAATGTCAGTCTTGAGACTAAGGTGCACATGCTCCAGGCCATGGTCTTCACAGTTGCTTTCTACGTAGCAGAGAGCTGGACAGTGACTAAGGATAGCAGCAGAAGAATCAATACCTTTGAGTTGTGGTGCTGGAGAAGAGAACTGAACATACCATGGACTTCCTTCAAGAAAACAAACAGATTTGTCTTGGAGGAGGTGAAAGGCTGTTCCTTTGAGGCAAGGATTTTGAAGTTCCACTTCACGTACTTTGGACATGTTGCCAGGAGGGACCAGTCCGTGGAGAAGGACTTCATACTTGGAAGGACAGAAAGACAGTGCAAGAGAGGAATGCCCTAGAAGAGTTGTATTAACACAGTAACTAGGGTAATTGGGGTAGATGTGTCAGAGACAGTGAGAAGGAGCAATGGTACATAGGGTGGCTGTGAATTGTGAGTGACTCAATGGCACACAACATCACCAACAACATTATATTTCATTGGTCTGTTTGTTATTTTGCCAAAATCACACTTTATTAGCTATTATGGCCCCATAATACATTTCAGTATTCAATGGCGCAAGTCTGTTTTATTGGTCCTCTCTAGTTCCATGTAAATTTTAGAATCTGCTTCTCTGTCTTTAGTTTCTACAGAAAGAAAAAGCAAACAAAGAAAAACTGTTAAGGCTTTATTAAAACTGCAGAAATGATTTTGGGAGGAACACCTAGGCATAACATATCAAACACATTGGATCCCACAATGTTAGACATTGCCATATCTCCTTTACCTGCAAGAGAAAAGCATGTTTTAAAAATCTACGTACTAATGCTGTCATTAGTAAAAAACACTGGATACATTTTTTTGTTTGTTGTAACAGAAACTTTGGAAAATTGTTGTATTAGTGCAGAAATCTTACTGAATTTGTATTTTTAAATTCTTTTTTGGGTAGTATTTAAAGTCTTAACATTTATTTATCTGATTATTTATTAAATCTTTTTTTCATAAGGTAAAAAAAATAAAAGAAATGATTTTGGGAAGATAGACATCATTACAGTTATTGAACCTTTGAAACCATGGACATGGTCTATTTATTTATATACTTTTACTATTTCTCTAACATTTTAGTACTTTTCTGTGTAGAAGTATTCCATATATTTTGCTAGATTTATTCCTAGATATTTTATGGTTTTGATGCTAGTACAAAATATAACTTTAATATTTTTCTTTTTCTAATTCTGTAAAGAACGTCAGAAATAGTTTTAGACTGACTTTATATACCTCATGAATTATTTTTTGGTTTTCCCCTTAATGAATTATTGATTCTCTAAGCTTATCTGAAGACTTTTCTGGATTTTCTATGCACATAGCCAAATTATTTGTGAATGATCCTTCCTTTCTTAAATGTCATACCCAAAGCCCCAGCATGATGTTAAATAAACATAGTGATAAAAATATCCTTTCCTTGTTTGCTGATCCCAATAGAAAGCTTTCAACATTTCAGCACCAACTATGATATGTGTGTTATAGGCTATTTATAAATTCTATTTACAGATTCAGTAAAGTCATTGTTAACAGTTTAAGCTTGCTGGTTCCACAATCAACACTCTTGCTTCCAGCAGTCGGGAAATCAAAAGGTGAATTTCATTAGGGAAATCTGCTGCCTGGAACGTCTCCAGAGTACTAAAGAGCAATAATGTCAGTCTAGAAACTAAGATGCTCCTGATCCAGGCCATGGACTTTGCAATTACCTGTTGGGCATCAGAGAGCTGGACAGTGACCAAAGAGGACAGAAGAAGAATTTAATGCCTTTGAGTTGTGGTGCCAGAGAAGAGCCTTGACCATACCATGCATTGACAAGAGAACTAACAGGTCTGTCCTAGAGAAGGTGAAGCCAAACTATTCCTTGGAGGCAGAGATTTTGAGGCTCTGTCTCACATACTTTGAACATGAGACCAAGAGGGATGGATCCTTGGAGAAGGAAATCATGCTTAGAAGGGTGGAGGCACAGTGCAGGAGAAGAAGACCCTAGATGAGATAGATTAACACAGTAACTAGGGTAATGAGAGTAGGTGTGTCGGAGGCAATGAGATTGGCCTAGGACAGAGCGGGGTTCAGAGCTGTTGTGCATAGAGTCGCTGTGAGTCATGCTCGACTCAACAGCACATAACAACAACCCTAGTTTGCAAAGATGTTTTAACATAAATGAATGTTGTTAAACATCATATTATTTTTCCAAATATAGAATATGATCATTAACATTTTTCCTCTATTCTGTTAATGAATTTCACTCCTATAGTAAACCCAATTGCTTATGATGCCTTTTAATATCCCTTTTTAATATTGCCAAAATAATTTTTCTAATACTTTGTTCATGATTTTTATGAAGATTGCCTACAGTTTACTTCATTGTAATGTCCTTGTTTGGGTCTTTTATAAAATGAATAGAAAAGTGCATAATCTTTTCTAGAAGAATTTGTATATGACTAGTGCTAATTATTTGTCCATCTGGATCTTTTTCTCTCAGCAGTTTGAAGATGTTCCAATGTCTTTTGGTTTTCAGTATTTTTTTTGAGACCTCAACTGTCAATTGTATTATTACACCTTTGGAGATAATTGGTCTTTTTTTCCCCCCTTTGGCTTTTCTCTTTGTTTTGTTTTGGGTTGTTTTTTTTTTTGTGGGGGGGCTGTGTTTGGTTTGTTGTGGTTTTTTTGCTTAGTAGTTTTACAATGATGTACCTAAGTATAGCTTTATTTATCCTCTTTTGGTTTCATTTATGAGATTCAAGAGAATTTGTGCTTGATATTTTTCTTCAGTTTTGAAAACTTCTTGGTGGTTTTTCCTTCTACTCATTTCCTTCTTTTCCTAAAACTCTAATTATAAATCTAATTACAGCCCTTCTTACTATATCCCCTTCTATTTCTTACCCGATTATCTTTTATTTCCTATCCTTTTGTTTCTCTACGTTTCAAACAAAATGTTTTCTTCAGGCCTGTCATGTATTTCACTAATTTTCTCTTCAGGCTGGATTCTGCTAAACCCACCTACTGAATTCTTAACTTTAGTTATGTTATTTTTAAGTTCTAGAACTTCCATTGGTGTTTGGTTGTTGTTTCTAGTCCTTTTAGAAACTTTTCCATTTTATCTTTTATCTCTATAAACATAGTAAGCATAGTTTCTTTTGTTGTTGTGATGGCTACATCTGATAAAACCTTGATTTGGAGCCCCTGTGAATCTGATACCATTGTGTGGTATTTCTCCTCAAATCTGTTCATACTGTCTTGTATTTTTATATGCCTAGCTGTTGTGTTGGGGGTTTTCTTGGGATTTTTGTGGTGGTGTTGTTTTTTTTTAATTGAGTGCCAGGTGCCTTACATACCGAGATAATTTGAGACCTTGTGTAATAATTGCATCTCCCTTCAGGGAAAGTTTCTGAAAGGTGAGTAGGAGGAAAGAACAGGCTGCTATCACTGTAGTCTGGTTTTAGGGTCTAGAGGATTCAAAGCTGGGCTTTATCCTAGTAAGGACTAGTCTATTTGTGATTTCACCTTCACTCTTTAGTTGTAGTTCACTGAGCATGAAACTATATTTTTTTGCCCCCCGCCCCCCCAGCTCCAAAAACTGTCAAACCACTTCTCGGTTTTCCAACGCTTAGCCTCCTTTTCTGGAAATATTGCGTCCCTGAGAGCAGAGTGTCCCCAGAAGCCAAGCTCCATCATTCTTCACTGCCTTGTCAATTCTCTAGTGGCTTCAAACAGAATTTTTTTAAAAAATAATTTTTTTTTCTAGCTTTTCTGGTTGTTCTTAGCTAAATTATCCTGAATTGACTAATCTGTCATCATTTAAGTTAAGTTTAAACGCAGTGCTTTTATCAACATAGACTATATCATTTGCAGAGTGCTTTTCCTTGGGAATTCCAGGAGTGAAACCACCTTATTTGCTCTGATCCGCAGCCCTTAGGTCTGTTTTTAATTGTTTTGGCCAAACATTCTTGTAGGTCGTATAGCCCTGGTCTGTCCACTCGCCTTACAGAGGTAACTTGTGGTTGCTGTGAAGCTGAACACTGTAACAAACACTGATGTGTCAAAAGCAGTAATGGTTACCTGTGGTGGACAGTGTTTGGTGGAGCTCCCCGATTAAAACAAGCCTGGAAGCAGGAGTGGCATCCACTTCCGTAAATAGCTTGCCTCCAGAAACCCTACGAACCTGAAGAAAGGATGAAAGTCATGCAAGTGTCGAGGACTTTCGTTCATAGGGTCACTGTAAGTCACCTACTACTCAAGGCACTTAACAATAACAACCCTGATTGGGAACTCAAAGGGCAGATGGTACCAGATATGGTCAGTTAGAACATCTGATGTCCCAAAGGATGTCAGCCCTCTAAGTGCCACAAGAAGGCACTGGCAAAGGCAGAGGGGGTCTGGCGGTCCTGCTTCTTTCAACTCCACTGAGATGCTGCAATTTTTTTGCCCAGCTTCCTAACATCTTTCTAGCGCCCATGACAACTCTGTGCTGTAACTCGTTGAATTGTTGGTATAAGAGACAATATTTCCTGGTGTGGGCAGTACATGCATTTCTTGGTTCTTCTTTTTAGAATTTAGGCAGCAGGTTGGTTGAGGGGAGTGGGGTTCACAGTGGTACTTAGGAAGAACTTGGGTTGTTTGGTCGAGGATTGTAGGGTAACAATGGGAGAGAGATAGGGGAATGGTTCAGTTCTTTCTCTCAAGAGCTCAGAATCCAATGGAAAGCCCACACTTAAATCATTGTAACTCTTAGGCTAGAATTTAGCAAAGATGGGAATAATTAGTTTAAAGGGAATTTTCCAGTCTGAATTATATACAAATCAAGTGTCAAAAAAGTAACTGTGTATCCTATTTAATATTTATGGCACATCGTGTAGACGCCAAAGTGTTAGAAGCTTTCATTGTAATTATTTAGAAAATTATCTGATGATACCTTGTCCTAAATTACATCCCAATATAGATGAATAAATTTAGACATCAGGTTGATGTAATCTAATTGAAAATGTAACATTACCTACAGCAGCTGCCAGACCACAGTGTTCTAGATATAGTTTTACTATTAAATGTTTCTATTTTGTACATAGTTTCACTTGGTCATCAGATTTTTATTTAGCACTTTCAAAAAGATGTAAATGAAAAATCAGGCAGTCCCTGCCCTCAGCGAGGAAAACAGCACACAGTGAACAGTGAAGCCTTCATCCTTTCATTCATTTGCACGCCCTGGCCCTGAAGACAGGGTGGCGAATAAAACATGAGTGAGTGAAGTATAAAATTCACTACTGTTTTCTCTAACGGGGACCTCTAGTGGCCTAGTGTGTAAGGCAATATTCTGCCAACCCAAGGGCAGATTGTTCAAATCCACCAGCCCCTCTGAGGCAGGAAGATGAGTAGTCTCTTCTCATGTGATTTACAACCTCGAAGAGTCAGCTATGAATCAGTTCTGAGTCAGTGGCAATAAACTGCATTATCTTTATCTTTATGACTCAAAGGCATAGTAGGAACTAGGGAGGAGATAGACTGTGTAGAGTGTGTAGGTTGGAGTTCTTAGAGGAGAAGCCAAACAGTTTAATGGAATTGAGCCACAGAAGGTAAGGGAGGTAGTATATGGTGGAATGCCTGGATACTTAAAAGCTGGCAAGCACAAGCTCCCATCTAAGATACAGTTGGTCTCTATTCTCCTGGGACAACAGAGACATAAATGCTTCCTTTGACATGGGACTGGAAGAACTGTACGGTACCCAGTTACCATTGTCATTGTTGTTGTGTGCTGTCGAGTCAGAACCAACCCATAGCTGACCTTACAGCAGGTTTTCAGAGGCAGTTAATCACACAGGAGGAGATTACCCATTCTTCACCCACAGAGCAGCTGGGTGGATTCGAACCACATGCCTTTGGGATTGCAGTGTAGCTTCTAACCACTAAGCCACCAGAGCTCCCCCAATTACCATTATTGAACGTTTTTATCAAAGTTTCTATGACAGAATCCTGATCAAAAGGGGAATTATGTAGAACAGCATTTCAAATTCTCATGGATTCCAGGCTTTCTGGAGCCTTGGAGGCTGGATAAATCCACAATAGTATTTCCCTGAGGTAATCTTTGGACCTTAAATGTAAAGTATCCCTTGATTTCTTCTTTGAACCCAATTGTACGTTTTTAACTAGTTAAGAAGAAAGGTCCACTTTGAGCATTGTATGCTTTTAAAGAACTTTCTATATGGAATCAAGTTGACAACAGCAACTCAGAAATTTGATGGGAACCTTAAGTAGCAGTGAATTTATGTTAATAACGAAGGAATAACTTAGAGGAGGAAGATGGTTGTAATAATTTTACAATGTGAAGAATGTAACCAGTGTTACTGGACTTTGTACCTGTAGTTACTGAAATGGTAAATATTTTGCTGTGTCTATTTTCAACAACTTATTTTTAAAAAAATAAAAAGAGGGAAGGATAGAGAATAAATAGTAGAAGGTCTGGGAAACTCACTACATAAAGCTGAGACAGGGAGATGACGGGAGAGACATTGGAAGCAGTGCCGCTCAGGAAGGATTTGTGTGAAATTTACTCAGTTGCAGGCTGATTGAATAAGAGAACATGCCTCAGGGCCTGTAACCAAAAGACCTGCATTACTGTCTTCTCTCTGCTTCTGATCACCTCTCACATTGTGCTGGTCCCTTCACACCTCTGTGCTTTTCTTTTTTTTTTTTTTAAATTTTTTTTTATTTTTATTGTATTATTTTTACATGTACTGTCAAAGGAGGAGATTGCCCCCTTCTTCTCCAGCAGAGCATCTGGTGGATTTGAACTGCGTACCTCTGGGATTGCAGTGCAGTGTCTTGCCACTAGGCCACCAGAGCTCCCTCTGTGCTTTTCTTGAGGAGTTAAAAACCTACCTGTTACTCATCAGTCGTACCTTGCTGGGTGGAACGTAAAATGGTATGGGGATGGGGGCTCACGTTTCTACTGGTCTCTCTCCTTTTCATTATGTTTTCCCAACCTCATTTTGTTGCTGTCATGCCAGTCTTAATGGTTTTTCCATCATACTCTCTCAATTTACTGTGACTGGGGACTTGAACTTGAGAGGCCAGAAGTTGACATTTCCTTACACTGGCTTTAAGAGTTTGAAATTCTTTCACTGTAGTTTGGGGTTTTGTTTGTTTGTTTTGAAACCAAATTAAACTTAAGTAAGGGCTAGGAAGTGTCTGGGGCTGAGAAGCTATTTGATTCTTTCAACCAGCTAACATTCAGAAGTATATATGATCCGGGCCGAGTGCTGGGAGCCGAGTCAGTCACAGAGAAAACATCATTCCTTTGCCCAGAGAGGTCCCACTCTAGAGGGGAAACGGGCCCTAGAGATTGATGGGTAGAATTAAGGGATGTTGTGGGAATTGGCACAGCCCCCGGTGACATAGGGTGTTACCCATTGGGCTCCTAACTAAAGGATTGGTGTTGAAAGCAGCCCTGCTCCTCCATGAAAGAATGATAAGACAGTCTCCACCTGTGGTGATTTACAAACTTGGAAACCCGAGGGAGGGTCACTATTAGTTGAAACCATGACCTTGGCAGTGATCTTGTCTTGGTGGAGGGTAGCAAGAGTATCTTGGATTGTAATGGGTTTTGTGGCAACAGGATTACTTGGTGTTTAAAGCATTACATGTCCTGTAGAGAATACATTTGGAGTGAGAGACATTGTTTCCAGTCTTCCCTGGGAATCTCTGGTTAACCTTACTGATCGGACTCAGCTCTTCCCACCTCCTCCACACAGAGCCTCTCCAAGCTTTCCAAGTCTTCCATCCAGTGTCCTCCTAAGAGTTGCTTTTTGAAAAAAGTCTAGTCACTTAGACTTTAAAGTCTGAAAGCTACTCTTTTCTATGGAAGACATGGTACTCCCACACTCACTTGTGAAACTACAATAGGTCATCAGCAGAGGACCCTTGTTCTTAAAGGCTGCTCGCACGCGGGACCTTTCATGTTGGGACATTCAGAACAGCTCCCCTAACTTAAAATTTCAAGCTTCCCCCACCCCCTTCTCTGGGAAAACAGTATTGGAATTTTGCCTAGAGTTGATAATTAACACACCACAACAGAAGGACAGGGCTTCTGAATACATTTTCACTTCAATTTTTATTTTAAAAAGTGAAGTGTGAAGTAGAAACTAGAACAGGCAATAGGTGCGGAAGGCATTGGAGGCCATTTCCAGGAGGAATTATTTAATGGCCATAGGTAACTTTCTAATCCAGAATCAGGGCCAGGAGAGGTTGAGGAATGGAGAGGCTGCAGCATCAAGAACCGGTTAGACAGCAGACAGGAGCCTGTAGCAGAGGAAGACTCAGAAAGGGCAGGTGGTGGAGGGAGACCAGGGCCTCCCTCCTTCAGGATAACAGGGTCTCTGTCAGCATCCACTTGTGGGACCTCTCCCTGGTGCTAGGAGCTGTGCATTTCACGGGGCACAGATTTTGTTTGAGGTACACCCTCTTCCAACATGTAAATCAAGGTGCCTAAAGGACAGTTTGAGAAAGGCACTGGTGAGAGCAGTGAGGCGGGCCTGGGTGGGCCATTTGAAAGGCTAGGTGAATGGAGCAGTCTTGGCAGCAAAGCTACTTCTCGTTGTCTGCTGGGGCCTTGTATTGGTTTATCATGGCTCCTGTAACAAATGACTCACTTACAACAGCAGAAATCTATTCTTTTATAGTTGAAGAGGCAAAAAATGCAAAGTTTAATGAGAATAAGTCAAGGGGTAGCCAGGGCTCCTTTCTTGTGGAAATTCTAGACTGGTATCTGTTTCCCTGTCCTTCCTGGCTCCCAGAGGCCACCTATAGTCCTGGGCTCATAACTCCTTCCACACATCATTCTTGTTTCCATCATCATGTCGTCTATTCTTGCCTCCTTTCTGTAAGGATCCTTGTTATTATATTCAGAGCCGGCCCAGATAATACAGAATAATCTCCCTATTTTAAGATCCTGAATTTAGTCACCTCTGCATGCCCCTTTTTGCCATAGAAAGGCGCGTTCACGGGTTCCAGGATATTTGTGAATGTCAGTCGAGTGGTGGGAGACAGGCTGGGGGTGTTCAGCTGGTGACAGGGCAGAAAAGATTTAGCTAAATTGTGAAGAACTCTTTCTAAATGGGACACAGGACTCATGTTCTCTTTGAGGTCTTTGAGAAATGTGCTTTGTGGCTGAGCTGGCCTGGACTGAGGTGAGACACACCCACCCCCAGACCTACCTTCCAGCAAATTGTATCTTCTGCTGCACTTGCCATGTCTTGGTGAAACAGAGTTGTGTGGGAGCAGCTCTGCCCACCCCCCCCCAAAAAAAACCACAACACTGACTTATCTTTGCTGGAAGTGAGGATATGAGCTGCTCCAACTACTGGAGACAAGTTTCTTCTCCTCCTCCCTCTCCTCGTAATTGTCAGCTTTGGCGGTTCCATAGCTTTGCTCCCCCTCAAATCCGCTGATTTTCCTCAGGCTGTGAAACACATCAGAGCAGGGTCTTGGGGAAGGCTCTGCTGGGTCTCAGGGTGAAAGGTGTGTGGGAGCCCCCTGCTTTCTCCTCCCTGGAGCCTATGACGGGAGCACAGATGGTATTTCCCATTTGAAAATGACCTTCCTAAAGAGAGGGGGTTTGAGAGTGACTTTTCTTTTTTTTTTTGGGGGGGGGCAAGAATAGCTTCTATTTGCTTTGAAATCACACGTCCACTTTGACCCGAGAACCAAGGTGCTTTCAGCAGCTGTAGAGGATTTAATGTGGCTGCACATCCCTGGTGTGGAATTATTGGGGTCTGGAAGAGTCGTGTAAGGTGATCTCGTAATTAAGTCGGGTTCTGGTCCCTGCCCTGCGCACAGACCCCTGCAATACCGTCTTGTCCTCTGTCCTTCCTCTGCCTCCTGGTCCTGTGCACCCTTAGAGGAGTTGGCCCTCTGTGTGTCTCACTAACCCAGTGCCCTTGGGGACAGGTGGGGGGGAGGAAAGAAGGAGAGGCGGGAGGGCAAAGGCAGAGAAGCTGCCCCCCACTTGTGCCGTTACAATTCTCATCGTGCTTAGCCATGACTTCATTGTTTTTGTTTTTACGTCTTTTGGAGGTGACCTGCACAGAGCTCGTTTTTTTAAAGCCCTCTTCCTCCAGATAACAGAGTTTGCCCTCTGATTGGCTGAATGGTTCAGCCAAGGAAAAGCATGTTGGGACTGGATGCTGTCCAGGATTCTGTGTGCTGCTCCCATGCAGGAGTGGTACCCCTGGCCGAGCATGCGTGATCGTGTGTGACCGTGCATAGCCGAGTGTGACCGAGTGACATCAGTGGTACCCTCCGCAGTGTCTGCCCCTCAACCCGAATGGAGACCAAAGGGGACAAGGGACACTCATGCTCTGACCTGTGTGAGCGTCACCCTGTCTCTTTCCTCCCACTGATTTGTGAATTCCCTGTGGACAGGAACATTTCCTTATGTAAATGTTTTTAATCTCTCAGTGCCTAGCTCATTGCCTGGCATGTCATTGGTATGAGAAAACAGCCTCTGTACCTCCTCCCACTTCCACCCCCAACACAAAGCGTATGTAACTTTTCTACTGATAGTGAACTGTTAGGACTTTTGCGTCTATGAGACCTTAAGTCCACGTAAAGGTGAGAATTCTGTGTAATGAAGTCATCACTACAGGTGTTGGTCATCCTGGGGCAGAAATGGAGAACTGTTTCTTTTCTTGGGGTCCTCGTTCTGTCTTGACCCTTGCCTCTGAGGAGCTCCACTGTGGTGGGGGAGACTCTGTCCCAGTGAAGGCCTGGCCTGGGAGAGATGTAACTTTCCTTAGTCTCATGTTGTTGTTGTTATGTGCCATCGAGTCACTTGCAACTCATAGTACAAGAGCCCTAAACCCTGCTCTATCCTGTGCCAACCTCACCGTCTCCAACACACTCACTCCCACCACCCCATTCATAGAATCGATCCATCTCATCGAGGGTCTTCCTCTCCTGCACCATCCCTCCACTCTGACAAACGTGATGTCCCTCTCCAAGGACCAGTCCCTCCTTGCAACATGCCCAAAGTATGTCAGACGAAGCTTCAGAATCCTTGATCCCAAGGAGCATTCTGGCTTCACTCTCTCCAGGACAAATCTGTTTGTTCTCCTAGCAGTCCATGAGGGTCGTCCACAGCTTGACAGGAATATGTAGACCTGTAGACAGCTGATAAGTCAAGGCCATGCTTCCATCGTGGCCACCGAGGGGGGATTCGCCGACTGCCTGGTGTTACCAACAACCCCAGCACAGCCATACAGATAGGGGTGCTGCGGGGAGGTGGTGACTCAGTCCATAGGCAGTGGTGCTACTCACCCAGAGATTGTCGGTACCTCTCTGGCTATGGGAATACACCAGCGGCTAGAGAGAAAGAGGTGTCTCCTTCCGTGAGAGTCACATCCTCCTGCTGGGGGGGGTCAGCTGTGAATTGATTCTGTCTTGACAGCAATTGGGCGGCCTGTAGGCAAGGGAGGGTTCCTGGCTGGATCTCCATTTAAGAAAAGTGGGTAGTCCTACAACCAGGAGAAGAGAAAATAGATGAATGGGAACTTCTAAGAATCAAATCCCTATGCGCATCCAAAAACTTCTCCACCAGGGTAAAAAGGGAAGCCACTCACTGGGGAAAAGTATTTGGTAATGACGTGTCAGATAAGGGACTTATATCTAGAATTTATAAAATACTTGAGCACCACAACAAGATAAAGGTAAATAATCCAATAGAAAAATGGGCAAAGAATATGAACAGACACTTCACCGAAAAAGACATTCAGATCAGATGGCAAACAAGCACATGAAGAAATGTTCAAAATCCCTAGCTCTAAGAGAGATGCAAATGAAAACAACTATGAGATATCACCTCACCCCAGTCAGAATAGCAAAATTTAACAGAACAACAAGCAGCAAATGCTGGCGAGGTTGTGGAGAAACTGGAACCCTTATTCACTGTTGGTGGGAGTGTAAAATGGTGCAACCACTGTAGAAGGCGATATGGCGCTTTCTCAAAAAGTTACAAATAGAGATACCATTTGACCCAGCAATTCCACTATGGGAATATACCCAAAGAGACCGTAACTGACATCCAAACAGATATATGCACACCCATGTTTATTGGGGCCTTGTTCACAGTAGCAAGAAGTTGGAAACAACTTAAGTGCCCATCAATAAACGAATGAATAGAGAAGCTGTGGTATATTCACACAATGGAATACTATGCTGTATTGAAAATCAAGGAACTCATGCAATATTCTTGAAAATGGGTGACTCTGGAGGACATTATGCTGAGTGAAGTAGCTCAGTCACAAAAGTACAAATGCTGCATGGTACCACTGTGTTAAAACAGGACTGACCTTGGGGTTGCAGAGAGACTGAGAAAGATGGGTTCAGTAATGTATACTGCATTGAAACAGATGAGGGAGAAAACTGTTTAAAAGGGATATGTGACTGGGTATTTTTGTCATGATAGGAGTCTAGAGTGAAGGCTCCATGGTGGAGTGACCTGGGGGAGCGTTTGTAAAACAATGAAACAATTTTTCTTTTACTTTTCCAAGAGGTAGTGTACTGAGGGGGAGGGTTGGGAGGGGAGGAAAAGTACAATAATGAATGAATGGAAAGCCAAAGTCTCTAAATTTTTACTGAAATTAAAAAATAAATTTAAATAAAACAAAAAAATAAAAATCATAAAATAAATTTAAAAAAGAAAGAAAGAAAAGTGTGTAGGATACCTATAGTCAAACAGACTGTTGTTTGGTTCCCGAAAGGGAAGCAGAGGTGCAGGCCAGGGTGGCAGTGGAGAAGATGCAGGGAAGCCCTGGTGGGGCTAGCTGGTGTAATATAAGGGTGCAGGAGAGAAAGCGGAGGTTGGTATCTATGTTTCTGGTGTTCTTAACGTGACACTGGTGGTGGTAGCTGGAAGGAGGAGCCCCGAGTTCTCGGGGCAAAACCTGAAAGTGCTGTGCAGACTTCCGGAGAGCTGCCAGCCCAGCCGTTCAAGTGTGTGCTCAAAATACCCCAGCGCCTTGGCGAGGGGAGCGCTGTGTAGGAAGCATCACATGGTGCTTCCTATTCCGCGCTCGCTACCCAAAGAGAGGGGTTTATTTCAGATTGTGGGGTTTGTGCAGTTTTATCGAGATAGGTCTGTTGGGGCCACTTGGTGATATTTTTCCCATTTATCAAAGCATCCTATCCTAGAAAATACGGAACAGATAGTTAAAATAATGTCTTCTGAAAAGCCGTGCGATTGTGAGAATTCAAGCTGTACCGTTAGGAACTATAGGCCCTCAACAGTGACATTTTAACATGCATAATTCCATCTGAATTATTAAACTGGTAGCTAATTGACACCAGCAAGCCTTCTCAGTGATCCTTGCTTCTTCTCTCCCCCCTCTCCCTCTCCCTCTCTTCCTCTATCTCTCCCTCTCTTCTCTTTCTTCCTCTATCTCTCCCTCTCTCCCTCCCTTTCTCTCTCTCCCCTCTCTTTCCCTTCTCTCTCACCCTCTCTCTCCCTCTCTCTCCATCTCTTCTTCTCTCCCTCTCTTCTTCTCTCTTCCCCCTCTTCCTCTGTCTATATCCCTCCCTCTCTCTCCCTCTTCCTCTCTTCCTCTCCCTCTCTCCCTCCTCTCCCTTTCTCTTTCTCTCCCCTCTCCCTCTTTCCCTCTCTCCTCCTTCTCCTCCTCTTTATATAATGAACCAACATGCTTAAAATCCAGTGTAAAATCTAATTCACACCTCCCCACTGTTGTGAACAGAATAGAACTGCCCACAGAGTTCTCCAGGCTAAATGTCTTTATAGATGGAGACTTCTCCTCTTTCTCCCTCAGAACAGCTGGTGGGTTTGAACTGCTGACCTTTTGGATAGCAGCCAAGAGCGTTCACCACTGTGCCACCAGAGCTGCTCCTGCAAACTCCAGGACATCCGTTTAGGGGATCAGAAAACTGTGCTCGTGCTAAGGGAACAGCACAATTACATGGCTTGATGAAATTTTCAAAAGTAAGCTGAAAATATCTGTGCATATGCACAAAAGCTGATGTCTGTTTGAATCAGAATGTGTTCCAAGGGTAAACTGTTCTTTTTTTACCCATCTCTTCTTAAAAGCAAAACAGAGAAGCAGTTCTGTGTTTGAAAACTGGGAACAGGGGTAACAGGCCTCTTGCATTTAAACTAATCTGAGGTGAGATTTTTCTTGTCTAAAAATTCCAAGCAAAGAGCTCAGAGCCCATTATGACTCAGGTGAAGGCTGGCTCCTTTCAGAGAAGGAGTAAGTACCATGTGTCCCGTTGTTACAATGAAAAGACATTTTTCCAGGCCCCCTTTTTCTTTTTTTGCTCCTTTGGGTTGTGGGCTCAGGATCGAAAGTTGTGTTTATTCATGTGAAAAAGGAAATTGAAAGACTTTTGAAGTCCTGAGTTGGTATTTGAAGGACAGGAAAATAGTATGAAAGAGTGCACGTAATTTCCACTTTTACACCAAGACTCTATCCATTTGGAGTTAACAGCTTCCTTAGCAAGAGCTCTGGTGGCCTAGTGGTAAGGAATTGTGCTGTCAACCCAAAGGCGTGTGGTTTGGATCTGCCAGCTGTTCTGTGGGATAAAGATGGGCAGTCAACGCCCGTGCAGTTTACTGCCTCTCAAAACCCACTGGAGGGTGAGTTGGTCCCAAGTCAATAGTAAACAGCATTTCACAAGAGTGTATAGAAGAGGTCACCCAGGGACGTCATTCTAGTGGGGAGCAGGTGATGTGACCTATGGCTCACATCGATCTCTTTGCCTCTGCAACTGGAAAAATAACAGCCAAAAATAAATATTTGGGGACAGGGGAATGATACTGCATGAGATAAGATCACCCCGTTGCCATTGCTGATTAGGACTCAGTGCCTCTAGAGGACAGAGTGACCCGCCCACAGGATTTCCTCGCTGGTCTTAACAAGACTTCTCATCTTAACTAGACTTCTCATCTTCCTTCCATGGACCCGCTGATGGATTCAAACCACCGCCCTTTCTGTTAGCAGCTGAGCTCTCAACCACTGTGCCACCAGGACTCCATGAGAATAGGCCAGAATGACCAAATGAGTGTAGGCGAATGAATTGTTTAATAAATAGTTTGAGAGTTGTTGATTACTTTTTTGGGGGAAGGGATATATTCATGTACTCAACTGGATGCTAGAATTAACTCCAAACAGAGGATATTTACTTTAAAAGATGAAACTGAAAAAGAGAACCGGAAGAAAACATAAATGAATAGTAGTTGATACTCGGGTGAGAGAAACCATTTTTAAAAAAGTTGTTATGTTAAGGGTGCTCTGGTGGCCTAGTGGCAAGATGCTGCACTGCAATCGCAGGGGTATGCGGTTCAAATCCACCAGATGCTCTGCTGGAGAAGGAGGGGGCAATCTCCTCCTGTACCAGTCAGATCTGATTTGACGGTACACGTAAAAATAATACAATAAAAATAATTTTTTTAAAAGTTGTTATATTAGACTTTTTTTTTTTTACATCCTTTATGGTTTGGAAGCAGGAGTGTCATCCACTTCCTGAACAGCATTCCTCTGGAAACTCTGTGAACTTTGATAAATGTTGGTGGTTGTGAAAGGGCTTTAGGCCTTTTGTTCATAGGGTCACTATGAGTCATGCTCGACTAGATGGCAGTCAACAACAACAACATTATTTTTATTTTATTAATTTGAATGAACATTTACAGAAATTTTGGATTTCCATTCATTCATTGTTTAACTTTTCTCCCTGCCCCCCCTTCACTCCTCTCTTCAGCAACAACATTTAAAAAAAATTTTATTCTGATTTATTTACAAAGTTTAAACACACTGTTTTTCACAAAAGATCCTTCACCCCACCCACCCATCAAATTGTACAACCCTGTGATTAACACCCTACTCCCTCACCCATCCCCACTGCCTACTTTAAAATTTTTAAATGTGAAGCTAAAACTGCTGTAAGCCTGTAACCATGATGAACAAAAAGTAAAAGGTTTAAAATAAACTGGAATAATATTTCTGGCATATATTGTTGTTGTTGTTGATAGGTGCTTTCAGGTACAACTCATAGCGGCCCTGTGAATGGCTGTCCAATCCTGAGCCCTGTCTTATCCTGTGCTATCCTCACAACCTCTGATATCCTTGAGCTCATTGCTGCAGTCACTGTCAGTCCATCTTGTTGAGAGTTTTCCTTTCTTTTGCTCTCCGTCCACCTTTGCAAGCACAGTGTCCCTCTCCAAGAAATAATCTGTCCTAGCAACATCCCCAAAGTATGTGAGATGAAGCTTTATCATCTCTGCCTCCAAGGGGCACTCACTGTATAACTTCTTCAAGAATTATCTGTTTGTTCTTTTGACAGTCCATGGAATAGTCAGTGTTCCTGTTGCAGTACATAGACCAGTCAGAAGATTCATCTCAACCCAACACCTTGCCATCAACTCATAACTGACCCTCCAGTGGGTTTTCAGAGGCCGTAAATCACACAAGAGGAGATTACCTATCTTCTGCCCACAGACCCCATTGGTCGATTTCTCACTACGACCTATGGGCCAGCAGCACAACTCCCTGCAGACTACATGAAGAGCTCATCACATTAAAAATAATGGGAAATTGGCCAAAGAAACGAAATAGAAATGGGCAGGGAACCCATCGGAAAGAGAAATTGACACAGTGACTAAAACAGTGGGTTTAGCAGAGTGGAGATTGTGGAAACGGCATGGGATCTGTCAGGGTTTTGTTCTTTTGAACATTGGATCACTCTGCATCAGAGCCACGGTGATGGGATTTCTATACGATTCCGTGAGTCAGCACTTAGGGAGTACACAGAACAGTGTTGCATAAAGGTTAGCTGTTGCCGGTATGTATGAAGCTGCATTCTTCTTTTTAATAGCTGTATAGTAGACAACTTTATGGATACATTGAACCAATCCTATTTGATGGACAACTAAATTATTCCCAGCATTTGGGATTGCAAACAGTTTTCATCATTGGTTATAACCAATTAAGTGTCTTAATTTCCAGTTAAATGGAATTAATGTTGGGTCTCCAAGTGGGATTATTTATCTTTCCCATGGGAATGAAGACCTTTAGAATAACAGAGCATAAGGTCCTGATGGCAAGAAACAAAAATTTTGTCGGTGGGTCACCAGAGGTAGTAATGATAGCCCCCTTATTTCTACCCATTGATTCCTGAACCTGTGAGTTGAGTCTTGGCTGTGAAAGAAGCAGCAGCATCTGTTGGATACTAGTTTAGACTAAATCTAGCTCCAAGAGACCATTTCTCAACCCTGCAAAGCATTGCCACCTCACTGGCACCATAATTCTGCCTTTGGAAGCTCATTCCATTTTTTCCAGCAAATCAGCTGCTTCAGAGTGATGGGGAGCCTGGTAAATCCTGTGAATTCCAAGACCTGGGCCCATTGATCAAGTGCCTTGCTTTGAGGTGATGCTGTGTGAGGTAGCATGATAAAGGATAGGCCTTCTGTGAGTCCATGGATGGTAGTTCTAGCAGAAGCATTGTGTGCAGGCAAGGCACATCCATATCTTGAGAGAGTGTCTGTCCCTGTAAGAACAAAGCATGCCTTTTCCATAATGGAAGCAGTCCAACGTAATCAACCTGCCACCAGGTTGCTGGCTCTTTGCCTCGAGGAATGTGTGCATAAGTGACAGAAGTGAAAACATCAGTCCTTGGCCAACTTCCTCATGCAAGTTACTTGTGCCTTCAGGTCCTGCCCAAGGCTGGTTTCATGCGTACCACTTCTGTATGTGATGGAGTGCTGTAGTTCTTGTTCAGGTTTATTACTGTGTGGGTCAGAAAGCACCCCATTCATGGCGAGCAGCTGAGTCCGTGTGAGGACTTGATGCCCTCTGGTTAAGTGTTCGGCTTCTGCTGTGACCCTCTAACAAGACAGAAGTGCTGTCTCAAAAGGAGAGTTGTTATCTGCAGAAGGTGGCGTGACTTCACTCCTGATTCCTCAGGGTCTGTTCTGTGACTCACCTTTAGGGGCCTGCCGAAGTCTCCAAACAGCATTTCTACCTGTCATTGACCATCAGGTACCATTGGATGGTCCGAATGGCAAAGCAGACACTTAGACAAACACTTAGACAGAGACATAGACAACCACCTGAATCTGTTGCACAACCTTCCCCTGTCTTGGGTCTTACTCAAAATAACAACTTTTTTAATCACTTTGATAGTCTGGAGTGGCACACCTAAGTGAAGGATGTGTTGCCTTCAAAATCCACAGAGCCACCAGGCATTGTACCTCCTTTCTCCTTTTAGGAGGGGCCATATGTAACACTTACCCTCCACTTTTGAAGCCCCACAGTACTGGATTTCTAGAAATTTCACTGAGGTGGAAGGAGCCTAAGTTTGTGTCAGATGAATCGTCCACCGTCTAGCGTACTTTGAGCTGTGGTGTTGGAGAACAGTTCTGAATATTCCATGGACTGCCAAAAGAACCGGTACATCTTGGAAAAACTGCAGCCAGACTGTTCCTTGGAGGCACGGATGGTGAAACTTCATCTCCCATACTTTGGGCGTGTTGCTAGGAGAGGCTGTTCCTTGGAAACGGACATCAAGCTTGGAAAGGTGGAGGGTCAGGGAAAGAGAGGACGACTCCCAATGGCATGATACAGTGCCAGAAGCAGTGGGCCCAGGTGTGTCAGGAAGGATAAGCATGGCACAGGATACGGCAAGATTCAGATCTGTTGATCCTGTCCCAATGAGTTGTATTCAACCAACGGCACCTAACAATGACAAGCATGTGAATGTCTTATCAATAACTTTTTAATTAATAATTGTCCCATGCTAGGTCCAATCAGCATAATGTCACCTTAAAATGGACCATTGAGACCTCGTATGGAAGGGAAGGGTGATCAAGGTCTCTGAAGATTAAATTATGGTGTAGGGTGATAGCCCAGGTAACAATACACTGAACATCATTGCAGATGAAGATTCTTCAAACATGGCTGAATTAGTCTCAGCAAATGGGAGTGGGAGGGATGGTGGTTTTCCTGAAATTAGTTTAGTCGAAAGAAATGAAGTAATCCTTCTGGTGGCCTAGTGGGCTAAGGAGTTGCACGGCCAACACAAAAGGCAAGTGGTTCGAATCCACCAGCTGTTCTGCAGGAGAAAGATGGGTCATCTCCTCCCATGGAATTTACAGCCTCTGAAAGCTCACTGGAGGGTCAGCTATGCGTTGGTCTCAACTTGGTGACACAACAGTCCCTTCAGATGAGAGGAGTAGTCCTGTTGGCAGGAGTGAGTCAGTGGCATTTAGGGGGGAATTTAGGGTTCTGTCTTCCTGGTTTTCTGCCCGTATGTCCTCATTGAAAGTTTTACTTTTTTTTTTTTATTATTGTTGTTGTGTACCGTCGAGCCAGATCCAACTGGCGCAGGAGGAGAGTGCCCCTTTCCTCCAAGGGAGCCTCTGCTCATCAAAAGTTTTAGAATCTCATTTCTTCTCTCTCAGTTCCCCTGACTTTAAAGTCAGACATCATTCAAGATCTGGAATTCAGTTGGCTAGATGATTCACCCTTGACCTTGTTGTTATGTGTCATCAAGTCAGCACGGACCCAGAGCTGACTGTCCAGTGGGTTTTCAAAGGCAGTAAATCACATGGGAGGAGATTGTTTATCTTTCTTCTGTGGAGCAGCTTGTATTCGAACCGGGTATCTATACGTCACCTGCACAATTTCCACTAAGCGGTCAGAGCTCCCTACTCTTGCAGTAAGACTCTGGAATTGGTTCTTGGCAATATCAGCTCTGCTACCACAATAAATATGGTTTTCTTCCAGGGCACAAGCAGCAACATTCGGGTTTCTTATGTGGCACTTGAACTGTTTGTCAGAGCCCAGAGTTTGTCTCTCTTAACACTTAGGTCAAAGTCGGATTAATCAACCAGTTTCCTTATACTTAGCTTTCTGAGACAGTTGTAAGAACATATCCAGTGTACTATCAAATGGAGCTTTGTTTCTCATAACTATTTTAGCTGTTGGTGGTCAAGTTTCTGTGTGTTTCTATTGCCATGAAGTATAGGTGCCCATTTTGCTACTGGAGGTGGAGTTATCAGTACCTTTAAGACCAGCCAGACTTGAGAACCTATTCGGAAAGCTCATCCTTAGAACGTTGTTTCTCTAAAACCACTCTTCGTGCCCAATGTCTTAGGCAAGATCCTTGTCTGAGGGCTGGCTTCTCTCTAGAGAAACTAAACCTGTGTGAGAGAGAGAGAGCTCTATAAATATAGATAGGAGAGATGGATTTATCTCAAGGAAATGGCTCACATAGTTGCAGAGCCTGGCGAGTCTCAAATCCATGGATCAGACCTGATCTCCTGACTCGAGGTTAGCTGTTGGCTCAAAGAACGGCAGAAGCTGGCAAATCCCAGAATCAGCAGATAAGACTACAGGCTGTTAGCTCAAGTTCCAAGAGCTGGAGGTCAGATAATGAGCCGGATGCAGGACCCAAGGCAAGGGAGAGCTTTGCCAGAGTGTCTTTATATAAACTGGACCTAGGCTACACCCCCAAGACAGCGCTCCTTATGTCAGAAGCTCGAGTCACATTGTCTCATAAGGCCCAGCCAGCTTCCTGACACATAGGGGTTAGGACAGCCACGTAGTCCTGAGGAGTGGGGCCTCGTCAAGTTAACACAGGGACGTACCCCTGTAGCCCACTCCAACCCCGGGACGTGTCAGCTGTTTCTCTAACATGCTGCGTCATGCTCAGTTCTCATGCCCGCACTGTGTCGATTTGACTGACCATCCCCACTCCGCTGGATATTCTAATTGCTTGTGGGAAGACTTCGCGATCTTTGACACATGGATTGGTCCATTTTGTGGAATCATCAGTGACACATTAAGCCTCAGACCACCACTAGCTTCTATATGTTTTGATTTTTTACCATTTTGGTTCACTTAATAGGTATAAAATGATGTCTCCTTGTTTAAACTTTTCATATCCTTGATGGCTCTGAAATTTTAACCTTGAAGAGTCTTACATGTTGAATTGCTTCTTTCTGATTTTTATTTTGAAGGCCTGAGCAGTGGTGTCCTCAGTGAAGAAGAGCCCACTGGAACGCTGAGTTGTAAAGGGTTAGTGGCCCGGGACAACGACCCCCTGTGCCTGACTTCATCTAGTGCCGTTGCTCATTTTGGAGTTTCCCAGTATGTGACTTTTGGAGTGAAAGAAGGTGGCCCAGGCCTCGTATTCAGAATCTCTCCCTGTAGATAAAATCCAGGGGAGCTCTGGTGGCCTAGTGGTAAGGAGCTGCAACTACAATCCCAGAGGCGCACGGTTCGAATCCACCAGGTGCTCTGCCGGGGAAGGAGGGACAATCTCCTCCTGTACCAGTCAGATCTGATTTGACAGTACACTCACACAAAAATAATAAAATATAATTAAAAAATCCAAGCCCAGGAGGGACGTGGGAGGGGATGGTGGGTGGGAAGCTTGCTCTTACGTGTCAGGTCAAGGTTGACTCAGGACGAACCCTTCAGTGGGTTTTCAGAGGCTGTAAGTAGCATGGGAAGAGATGGCCCATCTACTCCCACAGAGCAGCTGGCGGTTTTGAACCTCCTGCCTTTGAGTTGGCAGCACAACTCCTTCCCACCAGGCACGCAGAGCTCCCTGGCAGGAAGATTAAAGTTCCTGAGTCAAGCTTTTCTGGCTCTGAACCCAGCACCCTCGCTTCCTAGTTGGGAGGCTATACGCGAGTCTAGGTTTCTTCTTGGGGAAGTGGCACAGTCCTACCAGCATTGCACACAATGGAGATTAGAAATTCTTTCTGCCAAAACAACTATGAGATATCATCTCACCCCAGTTAGAATAACAAATTTAACAGAACAGCAAACAACAAATGCTGGCGAGCTTGTGGAGAAACTGGAACCCTTATTCACTGTTGGTGGGAGTGTAAAATGGTGCAACCACTGTGGAAGGCGCTATGGCGCTTTCTCAAAAAGTTACAAATAGAAATAGCATTTGACCCAGCAATTCCACTACTGGGAATATACCCCAAAGAAACCATAATCGCTACCCAAGCAGATATGTGCACACTCATATTTATTGCAGCTTTGTTCACAATAGCAAGGAGATGGAAACAACCTAAGTGCCCATCAACAAACAAATGGATAGAGAAGCTGTGGTATATTCACACAATGGAATACTATCCAGCATTGAAAAACTAGAAATTCATGAAATATTATACAAAATAGGTGACCCTGGAAGACATTATGCTGAGTGAAATATCTCAGTCACAAAAGGACAAATATTGCCTAGGGCCACTGTTGTAAAACAGGACTGACATTGGGGTTGAGGGAAGACAGAGAAGGAGGGGAGGAATGATGTATTACTGCGTTGAAACAAATGAGGGAGAGAACTGTTTAAAACGGATATATGAATGAGTATTATTGTCATGACATGAGTCCAGAATGACTTAAGGGGGAGGGATTGTATAACAATGAAAGAATTTCTATTTTACTTTTCAAGGAGAAGAGTGAATCGGGTGGGAGGGGGTGGGCAGGAGATAAAGTGCAACAGTGAATGACTGGAAACCCAAAGTCTCTGTAAACTTTCATTAAAATGAATAAAAAGAAAAGAAATTCTTTCTGCCCGGAGCCTGACACTCGGCTGATCCAGGGTCTGGACCAGACCCAGTGAGCCCCGGAGCACAGGCTGTAGTAGGGGCAGAGGGGGTTAGGGTTCCTCCCGCCTGGCCTCAAGCCCACAGCTCTCACTCCGCCCTCGATTTACCTCCGCTCTGTAGGGAACCTGGGCCTTCAGAGCAGCAGGTCTGAGAACGTCAGTGGAATTCCCTGGAGAAACAGTGCCACCTGGAAATAGAGTTGAGACAGATGGGCTACCTCAAAAGAGACTCTTCAGTGACTTAACTAGCAGACAAGGATGTTTGGATGGTCAGCAACCACATCTGCTTTTGAACTTTGTGCCCTCTGGTCCCTTCCTGGCCTCTCCCAGCCCCCAGTACCCCCGCCTTTCTCTCAAACAGTGGGAAGTTGTGTTTGTTGACCACTATTTCGGGGTGGGAAAGGAATGTAACATATGCACAGACTGCCCCGAATTTCCTGTTAAACACCCATTCCAAGCTGAGGCCCGGGACACATTCCAGATTCTGCAGCCCGAGCCCAGAGAGAAGAAAAGGTACATTCTTGTAGACGTCTGCCTTCCTTCCCGGGTCTCGCCCAGCACTCCCCCAATAAAAGGTGCTTAGCTTTTTCTATGATTTTATCGCTGTAAATTTAACTGTGTGGTCCCCTCAGGGTTGCACTGAGCTCTGATACCCACACACGTGAAGAAATGCCTTCAACCTGGGGAGTTATCAACTGCATTGATGTGCAGACTGGTGCTTGACACAGGGTGATTTTGTTGCTGTTCTGTTTGTCTGGACATTTTACTGTGATCTGGATGAAAGTTTACAGAGTAAGTTCTCAGTCCTGGTTTTACACACATCGTGACAGTCGTTACAATTCCCTTTATGTATCAGAACTCGTCCCACTTTCTTCCTGGGTATCCTGTTTCCATTCACTGGCCTTTCCTGCCCTGGGAATTTTGTCCTTGGCCACCTGCTGCCCTTTTATATTTTCTTCACGGGCGTTATTCTTCGGTCTACACGCCTGCCTATCGTTTGGCTGAAAGGTGATCTCAGGGGCTGAGTTCCATTCCAGGTTTGAAGGGTGCTGAAGGGTCATAGTCTTGGGGTTCCCCTGGTCTCTAACAGACGAGTAGGTCTGATCTTTCTGGGGTTTTGCCTTTGGGTCGGCATTTTTCTCCAGCTCTGTCTGGGACCTCATAGTGTGATCTCAATCAGCACTGTCACCAGGCTCACTTTGAATGCCCTGCTGCGGGTGCTTGGGTGATAGAAATCAGCCCCTGCTTATCTTTCTTCATTCTGCCCTTATGACAAGAGGGAAGCTGGTTTGAGGACAGGTAGTTGGTGCTTTGACACTTGAGTGGGAGATTTCGTCTATTGAAGTCTTATTTTCTCCTAGAAATTCTATTGCTTCACGTCTTCAGGATCTGACCCTTGTTCACACAGAAATGCAGTGTGAGGCATCCGCTACCCAGTGAGAGTCGAAGGCAAGCCTTCTTGGTTTTCCACAGTTGACAGGACGCAGTTTCTCTACTTGGGAAAAATGTGAATTATTAAAACTGGATTCATAACGAGTAGCAAACATTTCCAGCTACTCTGCTCTTCATCCCAAACTGTGCATTTGATTGTGTGGGGGCATCTGTGAGATGCTGGGTGGTAATTCAGAGGAGAGAGAAAGCTCTGTTCATGAGTAGAGGTGGGTGTTCTTACGCAGGTGATTCTGGGAGCCTGGATCTGTGCAGACCTCAGCAGCGCTGGTCCTGAGGAAAATCAGAACTGGGGTCTTGGAGTCATCTCCGATCCATGGTGGCTCACGTGTGCCAGAACAGAGCCGGGCCTGGTCATGTTTTTGGAACTTGTAATCGCTGATTTTTTTTTTTGGAAATAAGATCTAGAGTCTTTATTCTGTGGCCCCTCCCGGTGCACTTGACCACCAACCAGCCTTTCCACTTGCCGTTGAATGGATCGAGCCACCCATGGCCTTCTAAGCAGCAGTTAAAGATGAATCTGTAGGCTCCCCACATCCTGAATCTCAACAGAGTCAGAGTCAAAGGATTTTGTGAAAAGATTGACTTGTGTGTCCCCTAAGTCTGAGTTGTTGTTGTGGTTGTCCTTAAGTCGTAGGCAACTCATAGCAGCCCTATAAACGAAAGACCTGAACACTCGTGTAACTTTCATCCTTTCTCCAGGTTCATAGGGTTTCCTATCTGGGTATATCTGGATAGCAAATCCTAATCTCTCCATCTATGGTTATGATTCCATTTGGGAATGGGTTGTCTTCATCATAAGTTAATAAGACACAATTAGTGTGAATTAGTGTAGAGCGTGTCTTCAGTCTCTTTCATTTTTTAATACTTTTGTTGTTTCAGTAAAAGGCTACAAATCATTCTATTTCGTTCATGGTTTTTCATTCCATTATTTGTAGACATTTTGTCTTGTAAAAGTAATTATAAGTGATTGGTGTAAATTAACTTGTTACAATGTCTAATCAAGCTTGTTTATATATTGCCTTTCTTTTCACTCGGCTTACCTATTTATTAATTTTTACTCCTTTCTCACTCCCAGTCAATCTCTTTAGAGATCTAAAAGAGTAAGTAAGTGAACAAAAGAAGCAGAGATGGAGTAAAAGAGATGCCACAACACTTGTGGGACTCCAAGGAACCAGGAAGCAGAAGCTGAAGACACAGGCAGAGAAAGAGAGAGGGGGAAATTATCCAGTAAATCATTTATATATACTTCTCCTGGAGCTATTTTATTTACTTACCCGTTGCCAGGGAGTTGATTTGAACTCATAGCAGCCCTTCACTGGGTTTATAAGACTGTAAATCCTAATGGAAAGAGAATTCCACTCTTTCTCCCATGAAGCAGATGATGGAGTTGAACTGTCGACCTTTGGGTTTGCAGTGCATCCTATGCCACTAGAGCTCCTTTCCCTTAAAGCTGACACCCTGGACTTGGGTTTCAAGTCTCAACTGTGAGAGAATAAATTTCTGTTAGTTATAAGCCTGCTCCTTGTGGTAGTTCTCTTACAGCAGGATTGGGTAACTGAGACAGACCGTTCTAAGAGGTCCATGGATCTGTGGCATCGGGGAGGGGGGGCAGTTCACACTTGTTAAGAAACCCTGGCTGTTTGGGGTCTACTTTTCCATTTCTGGATTACAGCTGGAAAGTGCTTAGGTCAGGAAGGGTCAGAGGATGGTTAGAAATGCCTTCCCAGCCTGTGATATAAACATATTGTGGACCTGGTCCTTCCGTCTGTTGACATGAACATGGCTTCACATCTCTGTTCCTGAGATCACCTACTCCATTCTTCCTGTGCCTCTGAAGGACCAAATATATATTAAAAACATATCTTCTTTATAATGGTAATGCTTCCTCTCTGAGAGATTTGAGATAAGACATTGGTAGAGAAGGCTTGAGTCCTTGGGTGTCTTTTAAGCCCAACATGTGGAACTGTTCTTTGTTTGCTTTGTCTCTGTTGCTATTATTATTCTACACAGAAACCTTCATTGGCTAGAAGGTAAGGTTTTTTAAGAGAGCTGTTTAAGGTTCTAAGTTTAGACATCAGTTAACCAAAAACAAAATGGGCCTGCCTACGTGTTTTCTTATAAAGCCAGCCTGTTTTTATAACGATTGTTTTCTTGAGTAGAAGCTCCATTCTAATGTCCCAGTGAAACACTGCAGTGTACTTCAGCCAGTCATTATTTTTTGTTGTTATAGTTTAAGGTATTGGTCGATTTTTCTCTCTCACATGTTTGTGTTTTTACTGCACTCACCCCACAATCCTGTAGAAACCCAAACCCACCACCATCAAGTCCACTCCGATCGTGGATGCCCCCTTCTTCGGCTTTGCTTATAGACAAGAGGTAGAATGTAGATGAGTGGGAAGCAAAGTCTTTGTGTGCTGGGCTGCAGTGGGATGAATTCTAGGGGCCAGGACAGAACACTGGAGTTCTAGCTGGTGTAAATTGTTTTGGTGTTTTGTTTTGTTTCATTTATTTATTTTAATGTTTTTATTATTTTTTGTACATGTACCGTCAAATCGGATCTGACTGGCACAGGAGGAGACTGCCGCCCCTCCTCCAGCAGAGCATCTGGTGGATTCGAACTGCATGCCTTCAGGATTGCAGTGCAGCCTCCTTCCACTAGGCCACCAGAGCTCCGCTGGTATAAATTGTTAATGTGCTTGGCTATTAACCACCATACAGTTGGAGGTTCAAGTCCACCCAGTTATTGATTGTTGTCGAGTCAACTCTTCAGAGGTAACTAAAAAATAAAAAGCATGGCAATCTACTTCCAAAAAACCAGCTGTTGAAAGCCTTCTGGAACATGGGTTGACTCCCACACTGATGGGGTCACCATCAGCCCGAACTGACTGAACAACTGGCTGGACCTTAGCTCCTGAGGGGTGGCCAGGAAAGAAGGGTCATGTGCCTGCCTCTGCCATGGTCAAAGAGGGACGGACGGTGAGGCTCTTTCGTGATGTCTTCAGTCTTCACAGCCATTCCCAGGCAGGCTCTTTACCTCAGCCTGCTCAGAGTAATGGACAGAGACAGGTCACAGGACCTCCTCATGTTCCCTGCCAAGACCTCTCTTCACCCACCCTTGAGGTGTCCATGCCCATGGCCTAGCAATCTGTCTGGAGAGGAGGACAGTTGCTGGGCTGATCATGGATGTGTCTTCCTGCGCGTGGATCCTGCCTGAGTCATCTAGTGCTGCTGTAACAAAAAATACCACCGTGATGACTTTCACAGGCATCTCTCTTCTCACAGAGTTTGAAAGGCTGGAAGTTCAAGTTCAAGGTGCTAGCTCTGGGGAACAGCTTTCCCTGTGTGTCTGCTCTGGAGGAAGGTTTTTATCTCCTTTCAGCAAGTGGGCCTGGCGTTCCCTGGAGATCCTGCAGCATCATTTGTGTCCTGGGTCTAGGAAGTTCTCAAAGCAGGGACACTACACCCAAAGAACACCCTCTGCTCTTAGCTCTTATTTCTCTTATCCAGTGGTCGTTGGGTCCCTCACTCTGTTCACTTGCTTAGTCTCTTTGTGTCTCCAAAGAGAGTGAGTCAGAATGGAGCCTAATCCTGCCTCATGACCGCAGAGAGGCTGGAATTTACAACACATCACAAAATGCCAAAAAAGCCCACTTCCGTCACTTAAGTCTCGTGGATGAAGACTGCCTGTCTTTCTCATTTGGAGCTGCTGGTGGATTTGAACCACAAGAGAGCTACGACCTTTGAGTTAGCAGTGTAACTCCATGCAAACTGCAAGTAGAGGATAATTACATCAGCTCACATGATAGGGGGATGCATCTATCATTAAATAACTGCCAAACTGCATCACCTGATAATTCCAGACCAGGGAGGATCATGCGCTACCCAAGCTGACACATTTTCTAGGGGGACATACTTCAACCTGTGGCAGATCTCGTGTGGACTAAGTTAGAGAAAGAAGTTGGTCTTTCTGCCACACCTGAGGTGGATCAAGCCTGGGCAGACGCCCCTTGAGGATTGTATAAGATACAATCATTGGGTTCTTCCCATCAGGAACATAGAAGATCTAGGAAAATCTAAGATTCAAGGAAACAGTTATCCCAAAGGAGTAACAGGGTCATATGAACCACAGCTTCCACCAGCCTGAGGCCAGAACTGTCAGGTGCGTGGCTACCAATACCCACCGCCTTGATTAGACCAAATGAGACAAGTCCTGGGCAGAGTGGGAGAAAGTGGGACAAAATTAAAAATCACAAAAAGATGAGACTTAACTAGTCTGCGAGAGACCAGGTGTTATGTGCTGTCGAGTCGACTCCAATTCATAGTAGCCCAGTCAGCCCTGTTCTACCTTGAGTGAATCTAACCATCTCTGACACACTTGTTCCCAGTACCCCAGATACTGTGTCAATCCATCTCATCTGGGGTCTTACCCTCCTGAGCTGTCCCTCCACCCTTCCAGGTATGATGTCCTTCTCCAAGGACTGGTCCCTCCTGGCAATAAGCCCAAAGTATTTGAGATAGAGCCTCAAAATCCTTGCCTCCAAGGAGTAACCTGGTTTCACTCACTTCAGGACAGACCTGTTTGTTCTCTTGGCAGCCCAAGGTATGTTCAAGACTCTTCTCCTGCACCATAATTCAAAGACATTGACCCTTCTGTCATCCTTAGACATCGTCCAGCATTCAGATGCATAGCAAACAATTGAAAAGACCATATCTTGGATCAGGTGTACTTAAGTCTCTAGACTGACACTGTTGCTTGTTAGTTCTCTGGAGAGGTCCCTGACAGCAGACTTTCCTAAAGCGATTGTTGGTGTCAAAATTAATTATGGATCCAAGCAAGATGAAATTGTTAACCTCAATCTTTTCTCCACCTATCATGAGGCTGCCAATTGGCCCATTGGTGAGAATCTTTGTTTTCTTGATGTTGGGCTTCGGGCCATATGTAGTCCTTGACCTTCTGCAGCAAATGCTTCAAGTCCTCTTCCGTTTCAGACAAGATTGTGTCATCTGCCTAACACAGGTTCTTGATAAGTCTTCTTCCAATCCTGATACCACATTCTTCTTGAGGTCCTCAAACTGTGACTCTTAGATACTTTTCAAACCTGGAACTGAACACACCTCGGGAAATCACCTTTCAGGCAGAGCAGAGGCAGGCTGGAGTGATGGGCAGGAACCCGAGAGAAAGGTGCTCCTGAGAACTTAGTCATCAGTCGGAAACCAAAGGGACAGCATTTGCTCAAAACCAAAGTTCAGAAGGTAGGAAGGGGCGAGACAGCTAGGTGAATGGAAACGGAGCCCAAAGGAGTGATGCTGTTTCACTAAGGAGACTGTAACTAATGTCACGAAGCAAAATATATGCAAATTATTGAATAGAAAGCTGATTTGCTCTGTAAAGTTTTACCCAGACCACAACACCGCTATGAAATAGCAAAACAAACAAGCAAGAAGGCTTTCCTAGAAAATTGATGGTTCTTTTCCCACCTGTTTATTATTATCATTATTAATTTTAGTGAAAATTTACAGACTTTGGATTTCCATTCATACACATTTGCACTTTTCTCCCTGCCCACCCCTCCCCTCCTGTTCGTTCTTCTCTTTGAAAAGTAAAAGAAAAAGTCTTTTCATTTTTATACAATCCCTCCCCCAAGTCCACTCCACTATGCAGCCTTTGTCTGGACTCCTGTCATGACAATAATACCTAATCACATATCCCTTTTAAACCGTTTTCTCCCTTATCTGTTTCAATGCAGTATACATAATTTATCTCATCTTTCTCAGTCTCCCCTCCCCCGACCCCAATGTCTGTCCCATTTTACAACAGTGGCACTCTGCAGTATTTGTACTTTTGTGACTGAGATATTTCACTCAGCATCATGTCCTCCAGGGTCACCCATTTTGAATAATATTTCATGAGCTCCTTGTTTTTCAATGCAGCGTAGTATTCCATTGTGTGAATATAACACAGCTTCTCCATTCATTTGTTGATGGGCACGTAGGTTGTTTCCAACTCCTTGCTATTGTGAACAAAGCCACGATAAACATGGGTGTGCATGTATCTGCTTGGGTGGCGGTTATGGTCTCTTTGGGGTATATTCCCAGTAATGGAATTGATGGTTCTGAAGTGTGTCATTAGTGAATGAGGATCTTTTTTTTAAAAAAAAAAATTAGTTTATTATTTTTGTGTAAGTGTACCATCAAATCAGATCTGACTGGTACTGGAGGAGATTGCCCCTCCTTCCCTGGCAGAGCATCTGGTGGATTTGAACCATGAGCCTCTGGGATTGTAGTTGCAGCTCCTTGCCACTAGGCCACCAGAGCTCCCCTGAGAATGAGGATCTTAATACTTCCAGAACCTTTGCCCACGCCTAGGCTGGTGACCATCTTTGTCTGGCAAAAGAGCCTTTCCATTCTGTTTTTCCATCTGAGTGCTTTCAGTTTGCTGATGGCAGAGGAGAACCCTGAGACTTTCTGCAAAGGTTCTGCAATCTCGGGAGAGAAGGTGCTAGCAAATGCCTCATAATTGCCTGAGAAAAGGAATTGTGCCAGAGTTGCTCTTTGGGAGGGATGAGCCCCAGGGGTTAGCCTGCCAGGCTGTTGCTTCCATCCACTGAGCATGGACCCTTTGCCTGTGCCCTTAACTCAGCTCCGCTGTCCCACCCAGGGGTGGAATGTGGTGGGACAGCCCTGACTGCATTCCCAGGCAAAATCCTCCCTTCCCTGGAGTCGTCCGGCTCCTCCCCCCCAGGAGGTACTGGTTTTTGCTTTCTGTTTCTGACTTGTGACAACTTGTCTTGAGTCCTGGAGAAACACATAGGATCCGTGGCTCCGTCCAGGACAGGCTGAGGAACTACTGCAGGGCACGGCATCACCCTGTGTCTCCTGAAGATAAGCTTGTCACTCTGCCACCTCTTCCTTCAGGAGGAAGCACGAGTTCTCAGTCCACATCACCTGCTGTTTGCTTTATGTTGTTGTGTATCATCGAGTCGGAACTGACTCATAGCTGACCCTCCAGCAGGTTTTCAGAGGCAGTAAATTGCACTGGAGGAGATTGCCCTTCTGTCTTTGCACAGGAACAGCTGGTGGATTCAAACCAAATCCCTTGGGGTTGGCAGTGCAACTCCTTACCACTCAGCCACCATAGCTCCCTGTTTATACCATAAGTGTGATGGAAATTGTCAGCTCTGAGCTGTTCTCTGGCTCCAGACTCTAACCTTTTCTCAGTAAATGGCAAAGTCTAGTAGGAGTTCCTTGTGGTGGTGTGGTCTGGAGGGGAGTTCTGTTGTTAACCTAAAAACACCTCTTTGGCAGTTCAAACCCACCAGCGGCTCCTGGAGAGAAAAATGGACAGTCGCCACTCCTCCCTCAGTGCCCTCTGTGTGATTTAAAGCCTCAGAAAATCCAGTGGCGGCTGGGCTATGGGTTGATTCTGCCTAGACAGCAAGGAGAGAAGTGTGTGCCCTTACAGATGTCCCATCTTAATGTGGGAACTGAGTTCTTTCCACAGTGAGCAGCAATTGTCCCAGTACCTCATGCAGGTCAGAGTGACTCTTTCCTGCTACTCTGGGTGTCAAGATGCCTGCCAAAGAATGTCAGGTCTGATTTGTGCCCCAAAGGATGTTTGTTTTGAAGTAGGGTTGATGCGGGCTGGGAGGCCCTGTCTGCTGCGCTCAGGAATGCAGGTGCTGGCCGACCCTGAGCACGGGTCAGTTAATGAGCAAGCAGCCCCCTGCTGGGCCGAGGTCAAAGGAATGCCAGGCAGCAGGGGGCCTAGGCCATCAGCCAGCCGCCCTCCAGGGGTCTCATGTTGGAAATGACCCTTTAAAGTCACTTTGGAGGCCCCCCTCATCCTCTGGTCCTGGCTAAGCCCCCTGGGATCGGGCTTTGAGTGGGGGACAGCTGCACGCTCGGGTTCGCACGTTGTGTTACGGCTGCGAGTGTTTGCTGCAAATGACCACCGTGCTCTCTGCTTCTCTCCTCGCAGCCTCTCAGTGCAGCGTCAGCCTGAAGAAGCAGAGGAGTCGCAGTATCCTCAGCTCCTTCTTCTGTTGCTTCCGTGACTACAATGTGGAGGCCCCGCCGGTCAGCAGCCCGGGCGTGCTTCCGCCGCTGGTGGAGGAGAACGGCGGGCTTCAGAAGGTCAGTGCTGTGGCTCAGTACCGTGGTGGAGCTGCCCCATCCTTGGCCATGACCCGTGAGAGTCTGTAACCATATGTACACAGCCATTGAGTTCAAGGTGTGAAATTACCAAAAATGTACAAACCCTTTTGAAAAAAAGAGTATAAAGACCATCTCTTTTAGGAAATAAAATAGAGTGTGTTTGGTGGGAGCTTTAAAAGTTACTTGACATTTTTATAACATTTTCTCTTGAGAGGTTGAATTCATGGAAGAGAGTTAAAAAAAATCTGTTGTTATTATGAACATTGAGTCAGAACTAACTCATAGCTGATCCTCCAGTAGGTTTTTTGAGGCTGTAAATCACACAGGAAGAGATTACCTGTCTTTCTCCTGCAGAACAGCTGGTGGATTCGAACTATCTGCCTTTGAGTTGGTAGTACAACTCTTTACCTCTATGCCACAAGAGTTCCCTGACAAATCCATTGTTGTTGTTCGTGTACACCATTTGGAGCTTTCTTCCATCAGTCTACCATGGAGCAGTTGGTAGATTTGAACCACAGTTCTTTGGGTTGGCAGTACAACTCCTTACCACTAGGCCACCAGAGCTCCCTAAAGAATCTGTAGCAGCCCTTAAAATTATACCTATTTATTGCACCAGACAGTTCCTCTCAGACATAATTATGGTGTGCAAAGATTTAATTATAAGATACCATCCAACATGGATGATAATATTGCAAGAAACTTAATAGCGTTAATTCAATAGAATGGCCGTACAAATAGTTTGTAACCTTTAAAATTAACATCTCATAGATATTTATGGCAAAGGGAAATGGTCAGAATACATCATATCATTTCATTTCAAATACAGTAAAATATAGTAGACCAATTTCTCAGGCATGTGTATATACTACATACCCTGTACATCCACGCACAGCAGCATTTATAGAAAAGAAACTGGAAGAACATGTGCCAAGATATGAAGAGAACTCTCAGAGCGGTCGTGTTATGTACAGAATTTGCACTTGTTTTTTAATTTTCCAAAACAACAAGCCTCCGGAAACTCTATAAACTTTGATAAGTGCCAGTCATTGTAGAGGGGCTTCAGGCCTTTTCATAAGGTCGCTATGAGGCGTGCTCAACTCAAAGGCAATCTTAACAACAGCAACAACAAGCTAAAATTGTTTTTGTAATTAGAAAATGAACAGAATTATTTTGGAAGAATATATGGCTCTAAGGTAGGGAGTTCTGGAAAGGAGACAGCTTTAGCATGTGGCCCTGATCATTTAAATTCTATTTTGGGTTAAGACCAGGTCACCCTGCTGGTGGAACTTGGAAAGTGCATGAAGGTTTCCACTTCTTCAGGGGAGAAGGTCGTCTCAGGACTGGTACCTAGTGAGAAGGAGTAGAAAAAATGCTTTTTCTCCTGGATCCTTAAAAACAAAGATGTTAAATACTTGATTCCATAAGGTAAAGCAGGCAGCTGAAATGCTAGATCCCTGTGTGCTGACACAGGAGGACCTGGAGACCTACATGTAGCTGGTGAGCTGAGTTCGTTGTCATTCTGATTTCTGTCCCTGGGGAAATTCTGCCCAACAATATAGGTGCTTTCTTCAGCTCCTCATGGGTTGTCAGCTTGGGCCCTGCTGGACTGTAACAACAAACACTCCTTGCGCGGCTTTGCAGTGTCCTTGGTTTGCCTCTGCATGGAGATCCTGAAGGACTGAACCATACACAAGCTAACAGAACACACAACCTTGTACAAGTGGGGAGAAAAATGGAAACTCAATAGCCAAGAAAGTTCAAGTTGAAAAACGAGAATGTGAGATTCCTCAGCAAGTGAAACTAAAGAAAGGGATAGGAGAGAATTTTAACAGACACCTCAGGAAACAATATTCAGGAAATTAATTTAGAACAACAATTAGAACTTTAAAGATAAATATATTGTAAATCTGAAAATTGAGTAAAATGAGAAAAAAGTGAAGGAGATTGTCACTGCTGAGAACTGAATTAATGTTCTGGAAAAGCAAGGAGAAGAAAATGTTTTTATAAACAGACCAATAACACAAATATGATTATGAGGCAAGGAGGAAGACATAAAGAAGGCCTAACATGCAAATAATAGGAGTTCCAAAGAGAAGAAAAAGCAACAGAAGAAAATGTCTCTGATGTGAAAAGAGTTTGGATCTACAGATTAGAAGGGATTACCAAATCTAAAATCGGATTAGCATAGAGGGCTACAAGCACAAATCCAGATACATATTGAAAGTTTGAAGTTTAAGGATAAAGAAAAGATCAATGATTAGGGAGGATAGAAGGAGAATTGACGCCTTTGAGCTGTGGTGCTGGAGAAGAGTATTGAATGTACCATGGACTCCTAGGAGAACAAACAGATTCATCCTGGAGAGGGTTAAATCAGGCTACTCCTTGGAGACAAGGATTCTGGGGCTTCGTCTGACATACTTTGGACATGTTGTAAGGAGGGACAGGTCCTTGGAGAGGGACATCATGCTTGGGAGGGTGGAGGGACAGAGCAGAAGGGGAAGTCCCTCTATGATGTGGATTGATTCAATGACTGGGGTAATCAAGATGGGTGTGTCAGAGGCAGTGTGATTGGCACAGGACAGAGCAGGGTTTAGGGCTATTGTACATAGGGTCACTATGAGTCGCAAATGACTCGATGGCACATAACAACAACAACAACAACCAGAACAAGTTACAATTAATTGGTAGGTAGGTAGTAGCTAGGTTGGTTTGGATGGATGGATGGATGGATGGACGGACGGACGGAAGGAAGGGAGAAAGGGAGAAAGGGAGGGAGGGAGACCTGCCTAGTGCACAGATGGATGGGATGGGATGAGATGAGACTTGGCTAGTACATGCATGAATTCAAGTTGAAAAACTAGAATGGATGGATGAAGGAATGGAGGGAAGGATGGGATGAGACTTGGCTAGTGGATGGATGGATGGATGGGTGGATGGACGGATGGACGGACGGACAGACAGACGGATGGGATGAGACATGGCTAGTACATGCAAGGATGGAAGGAAGGATTGGATGAGATTTGGCTAGTACCATCTTTGTTCTCTTCCTTATATGTGAGTGTTGATGTGTAGTGTTGAGTCAAGGCCAAACCGTAGCTGACCCTCCAGCGGGTTTCCGGAGACAGTAAATCACACGGGAGAAGATTGTCCTGATAGAACTTCTTGTCAGCAACACTGCAAAGAGCCATCCATCAGAATTGGAAGAAGATTCCTCAACTACCTGCATGTGTATACATATAACACGACCTGGCTTGCAGAAAGTGAAGAATACTTGAAGTTCTTGCAGTAGATGATCAAAGACTACAGACTTGAATTTGCGCTACATCTCAGGATTATGAAAACAAAAATGCTCACAACTGGACCAAGAGGCAACATCCTGACAGGTGGCAGAAAGTTTGAAGTTGTCAATGATTTCATTTTATTCATCTTTAGATAATAGATCCTCATAATTCACAGAGAAAGAAAGAGGCAATAAGCAGAAATGTGAACTAATCATTAAAATTAAGGAAAGGAGGGGGGAAACCAAACAGCAAAAAAAAAATCAATTATGAACAAAACAAAAGGAGTGGGCGTAAAATCAAAGTTAATGAACTGAATTCCTCCTAAAGGGCTGAGACTATCAGATTGCCTTGACGAATTCAGCTGTCTGCTGCTTCCAAGAATATACCCACATCAGACAGAAATGATTCTGGAGGCAAGCAAAAGAAAAATAACAAACAATGGCTTAAACAAACAGAGGACTGTTTTCCACATAAAAAGTTTGAGTCATGAAGTTGCTGGAGTTGGTTAAATACGTGACGATACCATCAAAACCATAAAACCGAATCCAGTGTGGTTGAGTCAGTTCCAGTCGTGGGAAATCTCTTGTTGGGTTCCATGGCTGTAAATTTTACAAGAGGAGACCACCCAGCCTCTCTCAGAAAAGAGATGGATTCAGACCACCAGCCTTTCAGGCAATAGCCCAACACATAACACGCTGTGCCACCAGGGCTCCTTATCAAGGTCCTGGACATCCTGTCTTTCTGCTCAGAGTGGAGCAGATGTACGTCAAGGTTGCACATTTTAGACTTTCTATCCCCCTGGTGGCCTAGTGGTAAGAAACTGTGCCGCAGTCCTAGAGGCCGACAGTTCAAATCCACCTCCTGCTCCGAGGGAGAAGGAGGGGCAATTTCCACAATCTCCTTCCATACAATTTACTGGAAACACACTGGAGGGGTCAGCTATGGGTCAGTTCCTACTCGACAGTACACAACAACTTCTGTGGTGACTCTCTTTTGTCATCTATCTAGTGGATAGAAAACTGAAATTCTGGTAAACAATCCCTACAGGGCAAGTATTCATAACAGAGTTTTCCAGACCAAAAAGCCAGTTGCGTGGAGGTTGTGAAACCCCGCTCTAGAGGGGCCCTTGTGAGCTTCTAGTCAAGAGAAGTCATCTGTCTGCTCCTGGGTCCAAGTGTGGAAAAGAATACTAGTGAAGTTGTTGTTGTTGTGTGCCGTCGAGTCACTTGCAAATCCTAGCGACCCTACGTACTAGTGAAGAGCTTCTGAAATTTACTTCCCTGGTGCAGTAGGGGGCTCTGGTGATGTGCCCATGAGGAGTTGTATTGTTAACTCAGAGGTGGTGCTTCTGGTGGTTTGAGTCCACCAACAACATCTCAGGAAAAGGGACGGACAATCTCCTCCCATGTGAATGATTAACAGCCTTTGAAAACCCACCGAGGATCAGCTGTACGATTCACCAGCCCGAGATAGCGCACGTTTCTGAGAACTGGAATCTTGTTGGGTTGAGACGTGTTGGAGAGCAGCCTGGTTCTCCCTGGAGCAGCAGCAGAGAGGATCGGGATTCCTTGACATGAGCCTCCCCCCCCCCCAAAAAAAGAAAGAGCCATTGAGATGAAGAGGAACCCCAGTCCTGTTGCACTGCAGAGTGGTGACAAGGAGCTGAGGAGAACCAGCGTTGGTCAGTGGCTCTCAGCGTTTGAACAGAACTCAGAATGGTGCCAGCCCCCTGCCATTGCCCACCAGCCAGTCTGACTCCTTCACCAGAGACCACCCTCAGCTGGGGACCCTCTCAGTAACGGGGAGCACATCTCTTCATAAATCCTTCAGTATGGGACACTGTGGACCAGTATCTGCTTCCACTAGGCCATGGTGGTGCTTGTCCATTGCCCCCAGGGAGTGTCCTTTATTCAAGAAATTCAAACTCACTGCTTTCAAGTCGGAACTGACTCATAGCTGACCCTGCACGAGTTTTCAGAGGCATTAAGTCACCCAGGAAGAGACTGCCCATCTGTCTCCCTTGCAGCAGCTGGTGGATTCAAACCACCTGGCTTTGGGTTGGTGGGGCAGCTCCTTATCCCTTAGGCCACCAGGGCTCTCTTTTTCTTTATTCACATTCCCTAAAAGAGAGGATGTCATTTCCTCAGTTAACTGAATCTGGGCTCTACACTACTACTGCTACACTATAGTGCCTAGCCTCATTCCTCTAGTGTTCAGGGGATTTTCAAAGACCTGCTATTTAGGAAGTGGGTGACCAATCCTGCTGCCTAGTCTGTCTTAATCTGGGAGCTCCACTAAAATCTGTCCACCAGGAAGTGTGAAGATGACACAGGATAAGACAGGGTCCCGATTTGTTGTTCATCGGGTTGCTAGGAGTCGTACTCGACTGGAAGACACCACCAGCGACAAAGGACAGGAAGACCCTCAACCCGGTGGATTGACACAGTGACTGCAGCAGTGGATTCAGATGTGTCAGAGATGGTGAGAATGGCACAGGATAGGACAGAGTTTAGATGTGTTGTTTGTAGGGTCGCTGTGACTCGACAGCACCTAACGACGACACTGATGGTTAGGTGACGTGTTCTCATCAACCAGGTTTGGAATGTCAGGCTTCCAAGGCTGAAAATGTATATTCTCCACAAGTGCAGGTTCTGACCCCTTGAAGGGGGAAGCTCCGGTCTCATTGTTCTGAAAGGGGGCTCGTGCCTGGGTTTATCACCTCTGCTTAAATGCTCTAAAGGAGGACCCGGGGATCCCACATGATTGGAAGTGTGTGTCTTCCTTTCCCTGAGTATTCTTGATTTAAGGCATGCTTGTTTTCGGGAAAGCCCCACTTGTAAAGCTGCAGGCTTCGAAAGGCAGAGTCTTCAAGAAAAAGACCTTCAACAAGATGGGCTGACACAGCCACTGCGACAGTCGGCTAAACACAGAGACTGAAGATGCTGTGGAATGGGCAGTTTTTTGTTGTTTTAGCTTTTCATTGTTTTAGACTCAATAGCACCTAGCAATAACAACTGCTTGAAAGATGGATCCAGCTAGTAACTGGGGGAATCTAGGTAGTAACATGGATTACAGTATGAGTTTTTCTTTTAAGTTAAGGCTTAAATTCCTGGGAGAGGAGACATGCTCTACATAAACACAGCTTGTTCAAGAGCCTCGGGAATCCAACCTGCAGGAGATGTGGAATCCAGTGCCTAGTTTGCAGGCTTCAGGTTCCTGTTAGGAATCTGTTAAATGTCACCCGGGTACAGGATGTAAGGTCACGGAGCTATTACATTTGAGGGTGTTTTAAAATTTTTTTTGAGACTATCAACTGTTCTTCAAACCTAACAGTGATCTTTCTCTCTTTTTTTTTTCCTTTTTCCTCAGGGTGACCAGAGGCAGGTCATTCCCATACCAAGCGTATGTATATTTATCTAATTTTCTTTAACCTCTGGGGCTGTCGGCCTACTAATAGAAAAGATAAATATTCTTGCTTGAATTGAGTTTTATCTTGTGGTATAGACAGCTCTTTAAAAAAAAAAATCTCTATTTTAAACTGTGAGCTCAAGGTTCTGACCAGAGTTTTCTCTCTCAAAGACCAGCAGAGCTGCACCATCTGTTAACACAATTCCCCCCTCTCCTTTCTCTCTGAAGAGGGCTTCCAAGTCTTGATAAGTTGAGGTAGCCGCTGCCCCCGGCATCTTCAACGCTACTCCATAGGTTAGAGAGAGGGTACTTTTGCCCAGACATAGTTCTTAGAAATGAGTTCTACTCCAGCAGAACTGGGCTTTCGAAGCTTAGGCCTCCAGTGACAAACCATTTCTGCCTCCATCCACAGCGTCTACAGCTTGACTGTGGCTCTGAGAGTGGAGAAATTGCAGGGCCCGCTCCCATCTGCAGTACTACCTACCCCTGCCAGGCACACTTGTGGGCCACTCCACTGGCCCTGGGGGGGTGCAGGGAGGTTCTGCTGTCCCCACTGGCCCCTGCTCACCCTCCTGCTTAAGCCAGAAGAGCCACATTGCCTGAGACACACCAGCTGGAAGCAAGCTGCTCACTCCCTTCTGGAAACTTGCTGTTAACCAGTCGAAATACCCACATCACACTAGGCGGTCCCTTGGTGTTATGTACTGTGCACAGAACCAACTCCTAGCTGACCCTCTGGTGGGTTTTCACAGGCTGTAAATCACACGGGAAGAGACTGCCCATTTTTCTCCCTTGGACCAGCTGGTGGGTTCGAAACTAGTGCCTTTGAGAGGCAGCTCCACTCCTTACTCTTGTTATTGTTGTCGTGTTGTGTGCTGTTGAGTCAGAACCAAGCCATAGCTGTCCCACCAGTGGGTTTTCAGAGGCAGTAAGTCAGACAGGAGGTTACGCCTTCCTTCTCGGCGAGCAGCTAGTGGATTCGAACCATGTGCTTTTGAGATTGCAGCTCAGCTTCTTACCACTAGTCTATCAGAGCTCCCTATCTGAACGCCATAGAGAATGGTTTTGGTTTGAAAATATGTCCATAATTAATATTTTAATGTTTTGTTGTTGTTATGTGCCATTGATGGAGTGGGAGCTTCACTGTCTACTTTGCTTGTAAGACTGAGCCCGAGTCTATCTACGGGCCTGTTAGGTCCAAGCCTTGGGATCCCCTACAACATAAGCATCTACCCCGTCAGCCCCAGGTCACATAAGCAGAGTGGTCCTTGCCATTCTGGCCTGTAGGAGGACCTGGTCAGGGCTGGGAGGCCCTGAGACCTCTGTGGGTGCTGCAGTACAGAGACAGGAAATCTAGGCGTGGGCTGAACCTCCCAGCCCAGACCCTGACTTTCTCCAGAAAGATTGCAGCATCTCTGAGCCTGCGGATACCCAGACCCTTCCGGCCGGAGGCCCCCTTAGTTCTGCTTCTCACTTCACTCCTCCTTTTGCATTTCCATTCTAAGTGGGCAAGTTTGTCCTTTGAACTTGTTCTCCTCAGGTGCCATGAAGTAGGTTCTGACCTATCGCGTTCAGGGCACAACAGAGGGGAAATGCTTCGGGCTCCGCGCCACCCTCGGTTGCCATGGTCGAGCACGTGGTGGTAGCGTTACATGGGCCCATTTCATATAGGGTCCTCCTCTTCCCCACCAACTATGCAAAATACCCTTCTCCAAAGACTAGTCCCTCCTGCTAACTTATCGAGGTTTTACTAAACAATGATTCAAGGTCATGTTAAAAAAAATGTTGAAAGGTTGAAGTCCCCACAGAGTCCCACTGTCTAGAATAGCCACTTTTGAAACAAGTATTATTATTATTATTATTATTATTACTACTGCTCTTAATGTCTATATGTCTTTCTGGGAATTTTCAAGACAGTTATATTTACACAAATGAATTTGTATTGTAGCCACCATTTGGCAAATTCTCTTCGTTTTTAATAAGAGAGCTTCCGCATTTTTCTGAGTATTAGTACATACAGCTCTGTCTCGTTAATATTTCCCTTCACCCATTCATTCTGTATGCACACCCTGTTCTAAATAGTTAAATGCAATATGCAACATGTCTGGTTATCCTTTCATTTCAGATTGATCTTCCCTTCACCTTTTCCAATAGATCCATTATCCGTTCTTTTCCTACTCTCCCTGCCTCTACCCCCATAACCATCTTACACAGTATTTGACCTTTTGTGACTGAGTTATTTCGCTCAGCACAATGAAACAGTACACACCTTGGATGAATCTACCTCACTTTTTAATGGCATTTGGTCATTTATTTTGTTTCCTCTTAAAGACTGTTACAAAGTCTTCTGTTAGGAATATTCTTGTACATATGTGTTTATGGACTCATGTCATAGTGTGTATATTACCAATTACTGATAACAAAATGCGAGTTTTTTGAAAGATATATTCCATAATGTTTATACATTAAAGCCAAACTGTCCAAAAGCCTGTGCTGGTTTACATTCCCATGAAGGTAGGTAAAATGACTCCACGTCACCAAATGCTCTGTTGTTGTTGTTGTTGTTGATTGTCTTCGAGTCGAGCACGACTCATAGCGACTCTATGAACAAAAGACCTGAAGCCCCTCTACAACGATCGACATTTATCAAAGTTCATAGAGTTTCCAAAGGCATGTTGTTTAGGAAGTGGATGCCACACCTGCTTCCAACCAAGTGCTTTATTTAACCTTTGTTAAACACCATCAAGTTGCAAGTACAGTCTGAAAGAAATGAACGGTGTCTCAGCGTCTGAATGATTGGCGTCTCCCTACTTATGAGTGAATATAAACCTCTTTTAAAAAGTTTATTGGCTATGTGGGGGGGGGGGGGTTTTTCTTATGTTAGTTATTTTTAAATTTTGAGGAAATTAATTTCTCCCTAAGTTCTCTTTTGGCCTCATTTGTAATCCTTTTGGCAACAGAGAAGTTTCCATGTTAGGATAGGAAATTGTCTTTATCTTACCGTCTAGGCTCTTGGATTTCACGCCCTGTTTAGAAAGAGCTCTTGCTTGCTCTAAGTCAGAAACAATGCCAAGACCGATAGTTTGGGTTTGATTTTTTTTCCTCCCTGAGTCTGGTCTACAGTTTCTTCTAGGTTTTTTGGTTGGTTTGTTTCTCTCTTTTTTTAAAATTAATTTTAATGAAAGCCTACAGAGACTGAAGGTTTCCACTCATTCATTGTTGCACTTTTCTCCCTGCCCACCCCTTCCCCCAATTCACTTTTCTACTTGAAAAGTAAAAGAAAAAACTCTTTCATTGTTATGCAATATTCCCCCAGGTCCACTCCACTATGCAGCCTTTGTTCTGGACTCCTGTCATGACAATAATACCCAATCGCATGTCCCTTTTAAACAGTTCTCTTCCTCATCTGTTTCAATGCAGTATACATCATTCCTCCCCTCCTTCTCTGCCTTCCCTCAATCCTGATGTCAGTCTCGTTTTACAACAGTGGCCCTATGTAATATTTGTCCTTTTGTGACTGAGATATTTCACTCAGCATCATGTCCTCCAGGGTCATCCATTTTGCATAATATTTCATGAGTTCCTTGTTTTTCAATGCAGTGTAGTATTCCATTGTGTGAATATACCAGAGCTTCTCTATCTATTCGTTTGTTGATGGGCACTTGGGTTGGTTCCAACTCTTTGCTATTGCAAACAGAGCCACAATAAACATGGGTGTGCATTCTTCTAGGCTTTTTTACTGTCTCCGTATGACCAAGACCCATTGTGGTTGAGTGGATTGCAGTTCATACTGACCTGTTGTGGTGGTGGTGGTGGTGGTGTACCATTGAGTCGGAACCACCCCCATAGCTGACCTGCCACTGGGTTTTCAGAGTCAGTAAATCTCACAGGAAGAGATTGCCTTACCTTCTCCTGCAGAAGAGCTGGTGGTTTTGAACCATGTGCCCTTAAGTTGGCAGCTCAACTCCTTACCACTATGCCCCCAGAGTTCCCTACAGGATTGACTATTACTCCTGCAGAGTGCTTGGTGCACTCAAACCACTGACCTTCTGGTTCATAGCCTAGCACTTAACCACCACACTACTAGAGCTCCATAATTACACCTTTATACTTAACTCTTTGGTCGATCTGGAATTTATTTTGATCTAAGTCATGAATTAGCTTTATTTCTTTTTCTCATTGGCTTAGCTATCCCAATAGTATTCATTTCTTTCACACACTTATTAGAAATGACCCCTTTATGTAGACTTTCCTCATTCCCTGTTAATATCATCTGCCTCCTAACTCAGCATTGGCACTCCGGGGCCCTCCACACATTTTACATGGCAAGGGCCACAAGCTATTAGTCAAAGCCAAATATCAAAGGGAGTGAACCAGGGATAGAAGAGTCAGAAAGCTGACCTTGAGGTGATCGTGGCTTGAGATAAACACAGGAGTGCCTTGGTCCCAGTAAGGAATGCTTCTTGGGGTCTGCACCTCGAATGCTGTTATTCTCAGACTCTTGCTTGAATCACACACCACACTGTTGCTTACCAACACATGATTGGCAGGAAGGTTGAGCTGTCAAAGAGCTAAAAGGTTTAAACTTAAAAAAAAAGCTGAAAGGGAGAGAAGAAATTTGCTTTCTAATGGTAGGTCTCGATGTTGCCTGCCTGAGGCTTTCAGTAAACAGGCGACTTTTTCTCACCAAAGCTGACAGAGAACATCTGAACGGAACAACGGGACTCATGAAAGCTGGGGGGGAACTGTCTCCTGCAGCTCCTGACACGAGCTCGGCCCCAAACCGTGAGGCTTAGAGAGCACCATGTGCAGACGGGCGAGTCTGAGGAGTCTTTAAGGAGAAAAACAACAAATCTAATGTACCAGAAAGCGACATAAATATTTAATATTTGTGAAGGCATGTGGGGCAGGTACTCTAAAAGCGATGCCCTTTTTGTTGTTATGGTTGTTGTTAGGAGCCGTCAAATAAGTTCCAGCTCAGAGTCACCCCATGTGAAGAACTGCCCGTAGACGTTTCTAGATCATACTCTTTAGGGGAGCGGACCCCTGGGTCTTTTTCCAGCAGAGCCACTGTGGGTTGAAACCTCCTGTATTTCCATTGTCAGCTGGGCGCTCACTTACCTCAGGACGTATTGTTCATGGCTGAATAGCAATAACTCTAAATAACCCCAGAGCTTATAATTTATTCACAGTTGCCAGCTCACTGCCATGGACAGGAAATTTCAGATATTTTTTTTCTCCCAGGAAAAGGACTGGAATGAATACTCTTCCTAATCATTGGAGAGCCAGTGACAGCCCATCTCCGCAGCCCCGTCCACCCTCTGGCACGCTCCCTTGAGCCCCCTCACAATGCCCTCCATGTACTTTTGAGCATGCAGTTTTGTGTAGAAAAAGCCCTTCTCAATATAGCTTTGGTGGACCTCCCCGGTTGAAACAAGCTTGGAAGCAGGACTGGCATCCACTTCCGTAAACAGCTTGCCTCCGGAAACCCTGTGAACCTGGAGAAAGGATGAAAGTCACACATGCAAGTGCGGAGAACTTTCGTTCACAGGGTCGCTATGAGTCGCCTACAACTCGATGGCACTTAACAACACAACACTATAGCTAGTGTTTCTCTTGTTCTACAGCTTTCTGATGACCTGAGAGAAAATTTGCTCCAGAATATTTCTTAGTTAATGATTCTAGCATCATCTGACTAGATCAGTTGGGTGGGGGGGAACACAAAGTCTTGTTGCAGTTGTTTATAGTGTCCTTGTGTGTTCCAAGGACAAAGGTGTCCAGAAGAACGTGTCCAAATGAGATGGATTTGCACCCCTCTGAAGCCAGACTTGCTGAGCAAAGAAGCCGTTAAGCACCACTGTGCCCCCACCCGAGCCTGGGCTTGTTCTCTGCAGCCCAAATCCTAGATCAGTAGCTACCTTAATGTGATCTCGTCTTTCCCACTTTCTTCCCTCCAGGAACATACACAGTGAGGCTGTTTACTTAACTCAGGGTGCTTATAACTCCTGAACTAAAAATGCTAAGAAAGCGACTCTTATCCCTCAGGATTGGAACGTAACAGAGCCACCCAACCTGACAGATCTTTGATGTTTTCAGATATGCTGAAGATAGAATTTCCAGATGCTTGCTTTCCAAGCTAGCAATTACGTGGGGTTAAAATGTTGTTTTAGAAGTTTATACAGAGACAGAAGAGTAAAAGGGACGAGCTGTCTCGAAAAAGGAAGGGAGGGACACAGAAAGAAATAGTTGTGTGTTCCTCTTCCCATGTCTGTATTCCGGGCAGTAAGAGTGTGTTTTACTAGTAAGACAAATTTTAGCAAGCTTTGTTGGCTTCGTGAACGTGCTTTCTGCTCTGGGTCCACGTAAAAATAGTCTCAGCCTTCTCTATCTGTTCGTATCTCACTTTTTAAAATCCCCTTTTGATAAAAAAAAATCTGCTTGTGAGCGTGTGTTAATGTTCAGAGTTTTATGATCATCTGGTCACTGGTGTTAGTATAAACTAGTCCTTATGAACTGAGTCCTTTCTAAGACCCCAGATTCCATGCCCTCCCTCGAAGCAATCACAGAGGCTCACAGTTCGAATCCTCTAGCTGCCCTGTGGGGGATGGGTGGGCAGTCTCCTCCCGTGCAATTTATTGCCTCTGAAAACCCACTGCAGGATAAGCTATAGGTCAGTTCTGCCTCACAGCAATAACATATAATAAAGATTGGCTCTGTCCTTCTATGATTTAGAGCCTCAGACACCCCACTGGAGGGTCAGCTACAAGTCAGTTTGGACTTCTAGCCAGTGAGAGGTGGTGTGTGTTTGTGTGTTTGTTTTTTAACATTTATGATAAACGCAGAGAGCTCAGACAGCAGAGTCCCCAGAGAGCTGTGCTGCTGTCCCAAAGCGGGGGGTCTCTCAGGCAATCTCCTGTGTGATTTACAGCCTCCAAAAACCCACTGGAAAGTCAGCTAGGGCAAAGAGATTGACAAGGGTTTGGGGTTGATTGTGTTGTTTTTTAAAAAGTAGATACTAAACACAGGGCCCTGTGGCATGGTGGTTAAAGCGCTCATCAGCTCCTCAGGAGAACCAGGAGGCAGTCTGTTTCCATTAAGATTGGCAGCCGCTGAAACCCTGTGGGCAGCCCGGCTTTGCCTAGCAGAGTCATGTGAGACAGAATCCACTCCACAGCATGGGCTTGATTTTATTATTATTATTCTCTTTTTACGTAAGAAACATTCTTTCCCAGTATCAGGGAGTCAGAGATTTTGTGGTGAGCTTTACTTGCATCTAAGGGTTCTCTGTGGACAGGTTGAGACACTCGTGTTTGCTAAGAGACCCCACTGTGTAGATCATACAGGTCCCCAGACATAACTGCCCCTCGGTCCGCTCTGCACAGTCCCCACCTGCCAGGTAATCGATGTGCGTGCACTTGTGCTCCACCTGTTGACTACTTGTGGTCCAGCCACTAGTAAACCAGCTAAAGTCCAAAACTAACCATAGATCCTTGGCTAATGTTCAGTCTAAACAAATACCATACAGTGTACGTATACACACACCCAAGTATCTACCAAGCAAAGTGTCCACTCACAAGGGAATGCCTCTTAATTTCATGTTTCTTTCTTGTTTTTTTAGATAAAAAACGTTGTCCATTCCTTGGTGCCTAATAAAGCATTTTCTTGTGTTTCTTTCTTTTTGTTTGTTTTTTTTTTTAAAAGAAAGCTAAAGAAGCTTCTTTAAAGGGGCTCCAAGGTGGGATTCCTTGGTCAGCAGAGAAAGAGACAGGAAAAGAGCCAGACCAGGGAATACCACCCCTTGTATTTCTTTTGCATTAGGTATTAATCAGGGCTTGACCTCTTCAGAGGACAGAACATTAGCTAGTTACCATTGGATACCGAATTTGCCAGAAAACCCTAAAGTACTTTCAATCACACACACCCATGTTTATTGCAGCTTTGTTCACAATAGCAAAGAGATGGAAGCAATCAGTGCCCATCAACAAACAAGTGGATAGAGAAGCTCTGGTATATTCGCGCAATGGAATACTACTCTGCATTAAAAAACAAGTAACTCATGCAATATTATTCAAAATGGGTGACCCTGGAGGACATTGTGCTGAGTGAAAGATCTCAGTGCAGCTCCTTACCCGTGGGTCACCAGCACTCCCTAAAACACCTTTATATGTCACAGTCCATTTCAGGCTTTCAGGCAGTTTATGACACCAGAAAACTAGCCTGCCCTAGTTAGAGTAACTATTACTATTAAACACTGATTCTTATGTAGTCCGTTTTAGTATTGGCAATACCCACCATCTGTGTCCCAGGCAGAATGCTGGGTGTTTCACCTTTATTATAATTTTATGACAGCCTGTCATGATAGATACTGTTATCCCAACAAAAAAACAAAAAAGAGAAAGGAGTAGAACTGATAGACTAACATTGCCTGCTTCCCACACTTGGGTCCTCACCTCAGCCATGCAAATAGATAATGACACGGGATTTGTTTAGTACAACTTGAATTGTAAATTAGTTATTCTTGTTCTTCTTAATGAAACTCCATGGTATGTTTGACCAGACAATTTAATAGTTTGGTTTCATTTTTAGCCTCATTATCAGAGTCACAATGCCGTAGTAAGGGTATTAGTTTGTCTTTTGCATGTCAGTAACAATAATTCTTCTTTTCCTCCAGCCACCAGCTAAATACCTCCTTCCAGAGGTGACGGTGCTTGACTATGGAAAGAAATGTGTGGTCATCGATTTAGATGAGACGTTGGTGCACAGTTCATTTAAGGTAAATCAGCATAAAATATTGTCAGTCTTCTTTGATTTGATGATAAGTATGTTGGGAAAATGAAAATGAAATAGAAGAGAGCTGGTGGTGGTTCATATATGACTTCACTGTTCATTAAGGCATTCCAATAAGCTGCTCATTAACTCAGGTGGACATTAACAGAAGTAGTTGAATGTTAACATAATTAGTTTGGAGAAGGAATGCTGGGCTGCCGACACAGAGACCTCATTCTTCTTTTTTTTCCTATAATTATATTTTATTAATTTTCATAAACATTTACAGAGATTTTGGGTTTCCATTCATTCACCGCTGCACCATTCTCTCTACCCTCCTCCCAGTTTGTTCTTGTCCAAATGCCACAGTGCTTTTCAAAGCCAGTTCTGATTAATCTTCTTTGTCAGTGTGTCCTTTGCCATTCCCTATCACTCCTCCCTGAGAGAGACTTCACCCTGAGTCATAAGGAAAAGGGGACGGCGTATTCTCTTAGCTACTTCCTGCTGAAAAGGGACGCTGTGGGTTTCAGGGTGAAGATCTTCTCTCACTACTCTAAAGGGCCCCTTTGGCAGTAGGAAACACATAGACTATTATGGAGACTGATTTTGGAATTTAGATGCTGACTCTTATTGATTGTGCTTGGCCAGAGACCTCATTCTTAGGAGATTAGAGTTTCCAGTGCGCTAACCAACAAGGCTGTTCCTTGGAAAAGGGGCATCATGCTTAGAAGGGTGGAGGGTCAGTGAAGGAGAGGAAACCCCTCAGTGAGAGGAATTGACAGTGTCTTCAGCAGTGGGCACTAGTGTGTCCGAGATCATTAGAGGATGGCACAGGGTAGGGCAGGGTTCAAGCTGGCTGTCAAATTGAGTCAGACTCGATGCGACAGCACCTAACAACAACCACAACCACCCCTGAAGAACTACATTTTCATGTGTCACGAGGCAGGTGGTGCCCCAGGGTGTGACAGACGTTTGTCAAGCGACCCTAAGTGCTATGTGTTTTGTTGGAAGGTGCTGGGGAGACACTGTTGTAAACTGCCAAGCAACCTTCTCCCCTGGACATTTTCTGAGACCACTTTTTGTTGCATTTCTAGCTCTGAAGAAGGCTTCCACAGCTTAGAAGCTGGACACATTCAACCTTTGCACCCCACCCCTTCATCATATCCATGATGAAGTTCCCAGAGGTTTTCATAAGCCTAACGGCTGAATACGTACAGGCGTACCTCAGAGATACTACAGGCTGGGCTCTAGACCACCATAAAATGGCTATGCAGCTATGCATCTAAGCTCTGTTCACAGTATACCTAAACTAAGGAGCCCCACGGGCATAGTGCATAATGTGTTGGGATGATAACCCAAATGTCAGTGGTTCAAATCCACCAGCTGCTCTGTGGGAGACCAGTGTCAAATTTTACAGCCTCAGAAATCTGGTGGTAGGGTTGATATGAGGGAGAGTCTACACTTCACAGCTGTGAGTTCCATTTTTGGTGGGCGTTGAGAGATGAGATAGTTAATTAGTTAACAACAGTTAATGTCCTTGGAGAGGGACATCATACTTGGGAGAGTAGAGGGACAGTGCAGGAGAGGAAGGCCCTCAATGAGATGGATTGATTCAGTGACTGGGGAATGGGGATAGGTATATCAGAGATAATAAGATTGGCACAGGAGAGAGAAGGGTTTAGGGCTGTTGGACATAGAGTCCGTGTGAATCACGGGTGACTCAAAGGCACATAACAACAACAATAGGATTATGGATTATGGCAGGAGCTCTGGTAGCCTAGTGGTAAGAATCAGCAGTGCAGTCCCGAAGCCAAGGGGTTCGAAAGCACCAGCTGCCCCTGCAAGAGGCTGGGCAATCTCACGTGATTACTGCCTCTGAAAACCTGCTGGGAGGTCAGCTGTGGGTCACTTCCAAGTTGGTACACAACAAAAGATGGGTAGTCCCCTCCTGTGCCATTTACACCCTCTGAAAACCCACCGGAAGGTCAGCTGTGGGTCGCTTCCAACTCCACAGTACAAAACAGTATTAGCGAAATGTGGCACCAGTAGGCTTCCTCAATACAGGTTTGCCGCAGACCTTCAATCTGTAATAAGCGCAGTATCTGGGAGGCACATTAAACCGTGGTGTGCTTGTATCCACCCCGATGTCCTCCGGTTAGGGTACAGAGCTGCAGTGATGATCGGAGCAAGCCATGCCCGCCTCACTTCCTGTCGCCTTCCTCACTCTTGAGTGAGCATCTTGAGTTAATTTTATATGTGGTATGAAGTACGAATCTTGGTTCTGTTTTCGGAAAGTAGATCCTTTATTTTGCCAGCACCATTTGCTCAAGAGTCTGTCTTTTCCCACTTGAAGGATTGCATCTCTTTATCAAAAATCAGCTGTCTGCAGGTAGATGGTTTACTTGGGTTGTGGCTGGCAGTGGCACTACTGGGCTATGACCTGGCCAGTTACAGCCCATGGGCCTCTCCTCCCAGCTGGAGCGCCCTTCCTTTGTTGCAAGGCGTAAACAGGTCCCCGTCCATGTGTGCATTTCACATTGACCATCATCATTCCCTCATAGGTCCTTTCCAGGGTTGGTCCTGGGACTGTAGTGGCCTTGTGTCCTAGCTCAGCCCTGGATAGAATCGAGAGCCTCTTATTCCCAGGGATGGGGTCACTCGGGGCTTTTTCAAGTCCTCCTTGTGGAAAGTCCTTCAAAGCAAGAACAGGTGCCGTCAAAGCTTTGAGTGTGTGCAGTGGTGGTCCTGTCACCTGAGGTTCCTGACTGTTTTCAGCTTTAAAGACAAAGCCTTGGCAGCCCCTGGCATCGCCATCCCCTGCTCAGAGGACATTGGTACCACCAGCTACCTCTCATTTTTTCCCCTCTCCCCAGACCTGCCTAATCTTGCAGACAGAATATTCCTTATTTTATGATTTTTTTAAAATGTTCTGATGATACTAGATTTCTCTCTAAGAATGTACACGGTCTCCCCTGGAAAACGTGCACTTGTGCATTGCAAAGGCTCATGCGTCCAGGTGGAAACGCTGGCTTTAGTCTAGCCTCCTCTCTGGCAGCATGTGAGAGGAAGCTGAGGGCCAGGGGCATGCTGGGCACTGGGGAATGGCTTTGCCCTTTTCGTATTCTCTGTGGAAGATGGCTCCACAGCCTAATTCCTTGTGAGCCGTTCCTTCCTTTTCTCTTTCCCATTTGTTCAATATGTTTACTTGTGGAATTGTAAAATGTTGAGCCCGCCCTTGACCCTCCCAAGTCTGGGAGTAAAAAAATGCTCTGTGGTTTTAAGCCCCACGTGCTGTACCAAGTGCTCTGTGATGGTTCTGGGATCAAACAATTTTCACGTGTCTTCGGTTTACATATCACAGAAGAATGTTTGTGTGTACAGTGCTGGACAGACTCCAGCTCAGACTCTGGCCACAGACATCATAACTGAGTTCTGTCGCTGCCCAGTGGCCAGCTCTGACAGTCAGTCCTCCCCTCTTGTCCTGAGACATTGCAGACTGATGACATAGTTAGGCCTGTTCATTTGAGCAATATTTTGACCTAATTTGTGGCATTCCATTTACAGCTATGGGTAAGACCATCAGTAAGAACTTGGGGATGGCTGAGAAATCCTGTTTTAATTTTAAATGCTGTTCCTAGTGCAAAAGAGTTCCTTTCCTTCTCTAGGAGTTCTAGGAGTTTGTGGGTTTGCGAGGCCATTTGCCGCAGGGAACCCCGGGGTGGGCTGGCCTCCCCAGAGGACAAGAGACACTGATGCTAGGCCACCAGGCAGCGCTCAAATTCAGAAACAGTCAGGATAGACAGAGCCGAGGTGCCCATCAAACACAGCACAGGGCTTAGGGGAGAGCGGAGGAACTCGGGCCACAGGGAAGAGCTGCTCCCCAAGGTTGTGGCCTGTGGTCTTGGCAGTAGAACAGCGTCCCTCACTCTCATGGATTCAGGTACAAAAGTGTTTTGCCACAAGTAACACTGTCCTATGACACTCTCAGTGCTGCTTACAGAAAGATTGGACAGAGACTTAGGGTTTCCATTCATTCATTGTTGCACTTTTCTCTCTGCCCAGCTTCCCCTCCCCCAGCTCGCTCTTCTCTTTGAAAAGTAAAAGAAAACTAATTTCATTTGTTAAACAATCCCTCCCCGCAAGTCCACTCCACTATGCAGCCTTCATTTTGAAAAGTAAAGGGAAAATTCTTTCACTGTTATACAGTCCCTCCCCCCAAGTCCACTCCACTATGCAGCCTTCGTTCTGGAATCCTGTCATGACAATAACACCTAATCACATATCGCTTTTGAACAGTTTTCTTCCTCATCTGCTTTAATGCAGTATACATAATTTATCCTATCTTTCTCAGTCTCCCCCCAACCCTGAGTCAGTCCCGTTTTACAACAGTGGCACTATGCAGTATTTGTTCTTTTGTGACTGAGATATTTCACTCAGCATAATGTCCTCCAGGATCACCCATTTAAAATAATATTTCCTGAGTTCCTTGTTTTTCAATGCAGCATAGTATTCCATTGTGTGAATATGCCACAACTTCTCTATCCATTCGTTTGTTGATGGGAACTTAGGTTGTTTCTAACTCCTTGGATTGTGAACAAAGCCGTGATAAACATGGGTGTGCATAAAGATTGGATTTTTAACTCACCAGCTTCTCCAAATAAAAAAGATGTATAAGTCTCCTTCTGTGAGGATTGCAGCCTTGGAAACCATCTAGGGCAGTTCCTCTCTGCCCTCCAGGGTCGCTCCAAGATTGTCAGAATTGAGGTTCATGGGACCGGCAGGCTGCCCCCTTTCCCCCTCTGGTGGCCAACAGCAGCTCCTGCCGTCCTTTGTTTTCTGAGGTCCCCCACCCTTGGGCCAGACCATTCTAGCCTTTGATGAGACATGAAGCAGGTGATCTATAGCGTTTGGACCAAGATTCTGAAAATGTTCGTGATATTCAAAGCAGAAAGCAATGCACTTTCCTGCTTGTGTTTATTTTAAGGGATCAAAGCATGCTTTGCCATTTTTCTCCTAAACTGTTTATTCCAATAATCAAAACATTGGTCCAGGCAAGACTTTTTTTTTTCCTCCGTATTAAAATTTCCACTTTCCAGAGGTACATGGTTCAAATTCAGCAGATGCTCTGCTGGAGAAGGAGGGGCAACCTCCTCCTGTATCAGTCAGATCCAATTTGATGGTACACACACACAGACACACACACAAATAATAATAATAAAAAATTCCAGTTTCTTTTTGTTCTTTCAGACATATTAATTGTGGTTTCTTTCCCCTCTAGCCTATTAGTAATGCTGACTTTATTGTCCCTGTTGAAATTGATGGAGCAATACATCAGGTAAGAAATCAAAGCTAAGTATGCACGTCATTTACTACTTTTTTTATCATCTTTTTATTAATTTTAATGAAAATTTACAGAGACTTTGGCTATTCATTTATTGTTGCACTTTTCTCCCTGCCCACCTCTCCCCCTCACTACACTCTTCTCTTTGAAAAGTAGAAGAAAAGTTCCCCCATTGTTATACAATCCCTTCCCCTACATCCACTCCACTGTGCAGCCTTCATTCTGGACTCCTGTCATGACAATCACACCTAATCACATATCCCTTTTAAACAGTTCTCTCCCTCATCTGTTTCAATACAGTATACATTATTTATCCCCCCTTTCTCAGTCTCCCCTCAATCCTGATGTCAGTCCTGTTTTACAACAGTGGCACTATGCCGTATTTGTCCCTTTGTGACTGAGATATTTCACTCAGCATTATGTCCTCCAAGGTCACCCATTTTGCATAATATTTCATGAGCTCCTTGTTTTTCAATTCAACATAGTATTCCATTGTGTGAATATACCAGAGCTTCTCTATTCATTCATTTGTTGATGGGCACTTAGGTTGTTTCCAGCTCCTTGCTGTCGTGAACAAAGCCGTGATAAACATGGCTGTGCATATATCTGCTTGGGTGTCAGTTATGGTCTCTTTGGGGTATATTCCCAGTAGTGTAATTGCTGGGTCAAATGGTATCTCTATTTGCAACTTTTTGAGAAAGCGCCATACCGCCTTCCACAGTGGTTGCACCATTTTACACTCCCACCAACAGTGAATAAGGGTTCCAGTTTCTCCACAACCTCGCCAGCATTTGTTGCTTGCTGTTCTGTTAAATTCTACTATTCTAACTGGGGTGAGATGATATTCGTAGTTGGTTTGATTTGCATCTCTCTTGGAGCTAGGGATTTTGAACATTTTTTAATGTGCTTGTTTGCCATCTGAAGTGTCTGTTCATATCCTGTGCCCATTTTGCAATTGGATTGTTTACCTTTATCCTGTTGTGGTGCTCAAGTATTTTATAAATTCTAGATATAAGTTCCTTATCTGACATGTCATTACCAAATACTTTTTGCCAGTCTGTCAGTTACCCCTTTTTAAGTAATATTTCTTGAACTTTAGATCTCCCTTGCAGAAGTGATTTTATTACTGAATCAAAACGAAGCAGGTGTTATATAATAAGACAGTGGTTTTCTACTTGTATTTAACATTCAAATGAATTTCTTTTACTTCGAGTATATAAGGGAAACAGAAGATTTATTTATAAATATTAGATGTGGTTGCAGCTTCAAATAGCTCTTTGATTGAATACAGCTTTCTTAGACATGTCCCTCTTTTCCACTCGCCTAGCTTGATGGGCTAATTAACTTCCTCAGGTAATTACTTTTGGCTCCTGTCCTAGTGGGAGCAAGAAACTGCCACAGGTTGCTAACTTCCGGTGGATTCCTGGGGAACGATGTTCCTTGCAGATGCCAGCTTCACGCTGACCTTGTCACTCCCGCAGAGTTCTCCTCCTGTGACTCTTAAGCAAAAACTCAGTCACCAAGGAAGGGTGGGGGAGGGTGTGAGGTTCTGAATCCACAGGTGGCTTTGACTAACGATGCCTTCTTTCTTCAGCTGGCATGCATCTTGGTTCTTTCTGACTTTGTCTTTATCTGCATGAAGCTCCTCTAGAAATAGCCTTGTGCATGAACATATTGGAAACATCTCGAAGAGAAAATAGCCTTGGGGGTTGGAGAGTAGGAGCACTGCTCTTATTCAGACTTTCCACAAGCGAGATGTGACCGCTTCCTTGAGGACTCCGAGGTCTTAAAGGGTGTGCATGTCTGGTGTTAAAGGGTGCGCGTGTCTGCTCTTAAAGGGTGCGTGTGTCTGCTCTTAAAGGGTGCAAGTGTTCTATCCAGGAAGGAGAACCTCTTGGTACTTGAACCTCACAGACGCCTTCTTTCCTTGATTCTTTGACATAATTAGTCATCCTCTTTGACTCTTGAATGCAGAGTGTCTCCAGATGTGGAAACTGAGGCTCAGCTAGGGAAAAGGTCTGCTTCAGGATCAAAGTTGGGAAGAATTAAAGTGTGGATCCCACTTCTGCCCCCTCCCTCGCCCTGTTCACACCCTCCCTCCCCCTTCCCTTGCTTCTCTCCTGCTCCCAGGAGGCCCTGCCAGAAGAGAGTCCCACAGCAGAGGCAGCCTCTCACCAGCATCTCCACACTTCATGCTTTTAAAAGCCGTGAGGGAGCCAAAGCGCCAGGCACTGGGGCATTTAACATTTGCAGACGCATCTGAATTAACTGAGCCTCTGAGAAGCAGTTAAGGCTCCTGCATTCATTATCTTGGCTCATGTTACAGAGCTCTGGTAATGAGACAAAGGAGAGCTGTCCAATGGTGCAGCGGGAACTGGGAGTGGAATGCATCCTCCGCACCACGTGACTGTGAGCACCCCGTGGGGCCTGGCCTGCTGTGGCCAGCCTCCCTCCCCGCTGTGCTGTGACTCCCCAGGACTAGGCACCCCGAGGGCCCCAGGCCACGAGGCCGAATCCTCTCCCTCCTGAGGAAGTGAAGCCACGGGAGCTGAGAGCAGAGGACCGCGGCCCTGGCGAAGGCCGTGGCCTCGTTCAAGTAATCCAGGATAGGCTGTGCGGGTCCCAAGGGGCCTATTCTCGGTTACTTGCATGGGGACGCGGGCCTGCACGCCCCGACCTTCCTCTCTGCCACAGCACCAGCGCCAGAGTCCTCACAAGTCACCCTTGTGAGGCCAGGAACTGCCCTCTTAAGTGGAGCAAAGCGTGCATCCCTCATGGTCCTCCCAGGGACACAGGGGACACAGGTCCGCAGTTCGCCCATTCACCCTGCTTGGCCTCCCCAGTGGCCTGCCACGTCCTGAGAGGTGCTGGTCCCTGGAGTCTCATGAGCAGAATGCGGGAGATAGGCCCTGCCTTCAACACCTCCTTCCTCCTCCTACCTCCTCAGGGCAGTGTTGATATCCACCCCAGGCTGTCCCACTCCTCTGGCCCCCACCTTCCTCCTTCCAGCTCCTCAGAGCAATGTTGGCATCCACCCCACGCTGTCCCACTCTTCCAGACCCGCACTCTCTCCATGAGGCCACAGGTCCAGGCTTACCAGGCTCTTTCAAGTTTCCCGTGACTTCTGGCTCTCTCGAACGAGTCAGCAGCACCATAGACCTTTCTCGGTCCTGCGTGGTGTTTCTCTGGCATCAGCAGGCCTTCCTCGTGGCCCAGATCCCACCGTCTCGCCTCTGGGAGCCCTCTGCTTCTCCTCACCTCCAGCAGGATTTCTGCCCCCTCTCTCTACCGTGTGTAGCCCTTTGTGTGCTCACCCCAGCCCACCTTGCATGCTCCATCTTCCAGTACCTCTCCTGCCATGTGCCACCGCCCCTCTTCGAGCATTGCTTCCAGAGAGCTGTTCACACGACCGTGGCCATTCTTGACCTCCACTTACTTCAGTCCTCTGTATTATTTCGTTCACCTGAATACGTACTGCTTCTCATCCTTATGTACCCAGTGAACTCCTATTCATCCTTCAAGGCCCAGGTCCACAGTTACCCTCTTTCATGCCTTCCTTTTCAGAGGTTATGAAATGTCCTTCATTTAGCCTCCACTGCCAACAGATTGTGAGGATCGTGCAGGACCGGGCAGGGTTTCATTCATACAGACATAGAATCACAGGTGTTACTTACGTGTCCCTTCACACCTACAATCACTGGTACATAAGTATGTAGGATCACTGAGTCAGAGGTGACTTGATGACACCCAATTTCAACGTGTCTTTCGTTAGGAGTTCTGGTCCCTGAGTGGCCCAAACCATATGTGCTCAGATGGTTCAGCTTTGCCTGGCGGTGCTGTGGAGGAAATATCTGCTGTTCTACTCCTATAAACTTAAAGCCACTGCAGACCCTATGAGGGATACACTACTCTGATACACAGGAGGTCGCCAGGAGTCAGCGTTGTCTCAGAAGGCGAGCTCTTCAAGGACAGGGCCTGCTCTTTATTCTTCTCTGCGACAGCTCCTCCAGCTCCTCCGGCACCAGAGCCCAGCAGATAAGGAACTGAATTGAATTCTAATGAGTTTGCTTTCTTTTTGTGAAATGGCTAATTCCTAATGGAATTTATTCAAGTCTTAATTAGTGCCTCCCTCCTCCCTCCCTCTGTCTCTCTCACCAGTTTTGCCTTCTCTCCCACTTTCCACTTGTTTCCCAGCTCCCTAGCTAGGAGCACATGTGGGCTAAAGCCCGGCTTCCTTGCCTTGCCCCAGCCGGGCTGGCACAGAGGCTTCCAGAGCCCAGGCACTCATGGACAGGCTACGCTCAGCCCCTCTCTGCTCAGAGGCCCCCTCTCATTCCCAGGAGCCTGGGAGCAGGCTAGGAGGCTCTGATGGCATCGTCCATAGAGAGCTTTGCTGCTGGTGGAAAGGCCGCACCTCTGGTGGTTCGAATCCACCAGCTACTCCAAGAAAAAGATAGGCGTTCTCCTCTCAGATGATACGGTGCCTCTGAAAACCTGCTGGAAGGTCAGCTGTGAGTCGGTTCTGACTCGACAGCAGTGACCTTGACTTCTGAGAGCAGGCTAGCTTCACCTCACCGGAAACATCCCTGTGTGCCAAGCCCAAGTGCAGTGGGCTGTGAAGCACTCGGGAGGGAGGAGTTCGGCCAGGTAGGAAGTAGAAGCAGGAGCGATCACATGGTCACACGCCTGCCCAGTGGTGGGCTGGGACGGAGCTGCAGAGGGACAGCCGTAGACCATGGCTGGGCTGGCCCAGAACAGGCATCCTTGAACACATGTAACGTGAACGAGGGCTTCACACCAGCAGCTCAGCCTTCCTGCCACTGGGGTCTGAGCACCCAGGACCTTCACCCACGTTGTCTGCCCCTTTCTCTCTTCAGAGGGCATCTGCTCGGAATCAGACCCAGAGCCCAGACTGGGGCCTGTGTCTGGTCTAAAGGGCCATGTCTGACCACAGCCCCTCTGCAGCCTGGGCCTCTGTGGGCCGCCTAGCCACCTGGGTGCAGGAGGCCTCCCGGAATCATTCCTCAGGGCGTCTGGGCCCCGGGCCTCCCCCTGCAGCCACTCTGACCCTCCACCCTGCTGTCGTCCTGCATTCGCAGGTCTACGTGCTCAAGCGGCCACACGTGGACGAGTTCCTCCAGAGGATGGGGCAGCTGTTCGAGTGCGTGCTCTTCACCGCCAGCTTGGCGAAGGTGAGCTCGCTCCCAGCCCCTCACTCCATCCCTCGCCTACTCTCTGTCAGGCAGCCCTTTGTTAAGGTGGGGGAAGCCGTTTCTATGGTGACAGGTTCCCACCCCAGATGGGATGGATGCAGGCCATGTGCCTGGCACCCCCCCTGAAAGGCTTCTGGGTTACCATGGTGATGGGGCACATTTAGAACAAATGCCGCGCTTAAGTCGCTGTACGCAGCCTCCCGGAGCTGGGCTGTCTGCAGACCTGGGAAATCGCAGACGTGTCCGGTGGAACCGAGACGGGGTGGCTGCGTGAGGGAGGCACATGGGTGCACCTTGCCCATTGGCTGGCAACCAGACGCAGGCAGTGCAAGCTCCGAGCCCTCGGACTGCGTTTCCACACGTTCGAAGGCGAGATGGGTGAGGGAGAGCGCTCGCCCACACACACACACACACACACACACACACGCCTGAGCGGCTTGCTTTCCCTGCTCTGACGAGCTGTGTGAGCTCAGGCAAGTTACTTCATTCCTCTGGACTCTGTTTCTTCTGTAAATTGAGGGTAACATCACCTCCCAAATGAAATAATACCTGCAAAGGGCTTAGCACTTTTCTGCACCTGGTGTCCCTGGAGCACCTCCTGAGTGTGGTGGACCCTCATACCCACCGCCCAGGAGCTCGCAGGAGCCCCAAGCTGGCGGTTCAAGGCTTTCATGCCTTCATTCATTGACACCACAGATCTGTGCAGGTGAGTGACATGCAGGTTCCCTTTCTGCAGCTCACTATCTGTCATCGTGATTATTACGGGGATAACATGACTCAGATGTTCTCTGGCCTCACAGCTGGGTCTCAGTCTCCAACCAAGCATCACCGTTAGAGCAGGCGACTGATTACTTGGCCATGAGGCACCGCCGAGGGGAACGAGCTTCACAAGGTACCCTGAGGTGTGCCCGGCACAGAGCCAGGAGTGAGCTCCCCTGAGATCCTAACTTGGGGTCCCTGCCGGTGTCCCCATGGGCACCTCTAACACCCCGCCTGGCCTGACAGAGGAGCCTTGTGGAACCCACACTGACCATCTCCCTGCCTCTCGACCTGCTCCAGGCAACCCCACAACAGCCTCCTCCCAGGCCTGCCTCAGAACAGCCCACTCAGGTGTCCTGACTCCTCCCCACCCACCCTGCACTCTCATCTGGGGTTGCCAGCCCGGGCATTCCTCATTTGGCCCTTATCTGTGGTGGCTACAGCGGGCAGGAAGCCCACTGCACAGCCTCCTGCCAACCTCCTCGCCAGACCTTAACACATGGGCCTGCTGAGAGAGCATCCAAACACAAGCCTTATTTTTGCACACTAAAAAGAGTACATGTCCTCGGAGGGGGCATAGCCTGTCCGCGTGGATGGTCTCTGGCAGGTGAGTGGTGCCCGCACTAATTGTATCTGTGCATCAGTGGCCTCTCTGACGGGGCTCTGGGACGCCGAGGAGCCTGAAGTAATAACCAGAGAAATAATAAACAGGATGATTGCACCGATGCCTGTGGACAGGGAGCTTTTTTGTTTTTCCTCCTTTGGCAGACATGAAAGCACGCACACACACACACACACACACACACACACACACACACACCCCGTTTCCTTGGCGTCATCCCCAGCTTTCACTCCAGCATCCTCCTCAGCCTCTCCTCCTGGGCTCAGCCCACCTGTCCCTCCATCTGCCTCCCCATCTCTCCTCTCGCTGCCCCTCCAGCCGCGCAGCCAAATCAGCCCCCAGTGCACCCTTCCACCCTCTCCGGTTCTTGTGTTCAGCTGACAGGAGGCCGTTATTCCCCAGTTCTTAGTTCTGGGCTCGACTCCCAGGCTGGCAGCAAAGGTGTGGTGAACATCCAGGCCCGCTACCACCACCCAGGGGCCCACAGGAGCCCCACGCCGATGGCCCAGGCCCTTCAAGCCTGCCTGCCTTCATTCACACCACAAATATTTGTCTGTGCCAGGCGCTGTACTGGACACCAGGGAGAAGAAAAGAGGCAAACTCCCTGCCCTCGGGAAGCTTACATTCACCACGTCCATCTGCAGGACTGGAGCCCTCAGATTTAGACCCACTCTTTAAGGGTGCCTGCCACCACCTAGAGTGATGATTGTGGAAAAATGAATCCTGGTTTTCCATCTGGAACCTGCCCCTTGGCCGTTGGCCTCACCAGCAGAATAGCATAGTGCCCTGGACCTTCCCCCTCTGTGGTCCATAGGAGAAGCAGCTTGCTTGGACTCTACTCAGGATGTCCATGGGGAGGAGGACTTTCCACCAGAGCCCGAGCCACTGCTGGTCACCCTGCAGTGCTCACCCTGCAGCCAGGCCCGTGTTTGCTCTCCACCGGACCTGCTGGCCGCTCCACTGCCGGCTTCCCCAGCAGTCCCCAGGCCCTGCTGAGCTCTGGCCATCTCCTCACTCTGTGTTGGAGCTGTGACCTCACCTCAGGCGTGAACTGCCCTTTGTTCTTCCCGGCCCACCACCAAGGGCAACTCGCCCTTCTGTCTTCCTGTTCTCTTGAACGTCGTCTTTTTTTTTTCCATCCAATTTATCCATCTCTGCAGAACACCCTCGCCCCCACCCCAGTACACAGTGATGGTTAAGCAGAGTGACCGGGGCTCCAGCTCCCTCCCAGAAAGCCCTGGGCTCCATCTTCTCACTTCCAGGAACTGTTATTGTTAGGTGCCATCGAGTCAAGTACGGATCATAGCGACGCTGTGAACAGCAGATCTGAACCCTGTCCTGTCCAGTTCCATCCTTATCCTCCCTGACACATTTGAGTCCTTTGCACTGACACTGTCAGTCCGTCTCATCGAGGATCTTCCTCTCCTTCACTGACCCTCCACCTTTCCAACCATGATGTCCCTCTCTAAGGAATCAGGCTCTCCTGACAACATGCCCAGTGTGTGTGAGGTGAGGCTTCGGCGTCTTTGCCAGGCGCTGGTCTGGCCCAATTGCCCGGAGCATCTCTAGGCGGCACTGTGAGCTCGTGCCATGCAGGCACGTGAGAAGTCAGCACCTTCCTTCACCGTGGATGGAGCTGATGTGGCCTGAGCCTCTGTGAGGTTGTGAACACAGCAGGCAAAGCCTGCGCCCTGATGGAGGACGAGAAATGAACAATCCCAGGAAAGGTACACTGAAGGAAATGACTGTGAGGTGACACAGTGTCCACAGAGGAAGATGGAAGCAGACTCTAGATAAGCCCTCAGGAAACCCAGGATTGGCTCAAGAGGCCATCATGCGTCATGCAAAGAGCTGGGCAGAGAATAGGCTCCACAGAGGTCATGCGGGTGCAGAGGGTCTGTGTTCAAGGCCAGTGTAGCCCCAGTGTTGGTGAGGAAGCTGCAGGTAGGTAGAAACCCCACAGCTGAGATGATTGGGGCACACAGTAAGGCATTGGGTGTCGTCCTGAGTGTGGTAGGTGGGCAGTGGGGAGTTTTAAGCAGTGGCGGCTCTGACCTGTGTGAGGTGAGGAGACGAGAAAGGAGTCTTTTTGGGAGGCCATCCCAGGCCAGAGACGAGAGACCTGGCTCTGCTTGGTGATGGTATAAATAGAGGGACGCAGGTGGAGTTGAAGTATTTTTGGAAGTGGGACTGACAAAAGAGTTTTGATGGATTGGATGAGAGGAGCGAATGGAATGGAAGAATCCTGGGCTGTCTTACACACCCGTGGAGGAAGAGAACCAAAGTCACTGCCAAGTGGGATCAAGTCCATCCCAAGTCCTCCAGACCCAGCAGGACAGCCTAGAACTGCCCCGAGCATTTGCAGCGCTGGGAATGCTGCACGGAAGTGGACTGCCCAGTTCTCACCCTCAAAGCAGCTGGTGGGTTTAACTGCCGACCTTCTGATAAGCACCCTTGTGCTTTAATCATTGGGCTACCAGGACTCCTGGACTCTGGCGGCCTAGTGGCAAGAAGCTGCACTGTAATCCTGGAGGCACGCGGTTCAAGGCCACCAGCTGCTCCATGGGAGAAGGATGGGCACTTTCCTCCGCTGCAATTAACAGCCTCTGAAAACCTGCCGGAGGGTCAGCTGTGGGTCGGAGGGTCAGCTGTGGGTCGGTTCTGACTCAACAGTACACAACAACAAAACATTTCCTTAAATGCCACTTGTGAAAAAGAATGGGAGTCTCATTCACCAGGTCGGGGGTTCTGGGCCTGCCCAAGCGCGCCACCTTACATGATCACCCCTGTTTTCTAGTATGCAGACCCTGTGGCTGACCTGCTGGACCGCTGGGGTGTGTTCCGGGCCCGGCTCTTCAGAGAGTCGTGCGTGTTCCACCGAGGGAACTATGTAAAGGACCTGAGTCGCCTCGGACGGGAGCTGAGCAAAGTTATCATCGTGGACAACTCTCCTGCCTCCTACATCTTCCACCCTGAGAACGCAGTAAGTGGGCCCAGCTGAGCTCAGGACCCCATCCGAACGGCCTGACTGGCCAGGTGCTGTGGAACTTCCGATTGCCGTTGTTGTGATGTGCGATTGAGTCACCTGCAACTCATAGCGACCTAAACCCTGCTCTGTCCTGTGCCAATCTCACTGTCTCCGACACACCAACCCCCATTACCCCAGTAACTTTGTCAATCCACCTCAATCTTCCTCTCCTGCACTGTCCCGCCACCTTCCCAAGCATGACGTCCCTCTCCAAGGACTGATCCCGCCTTGCAACATGTCCAGAGTGTGTGACTAAAGGTTCAGAATTCCTCCAAGGAGCAGACTGACTTCACCCTCTCCAGGATGAACCTGATTGTTTTTCTAGCAGTCCAAAGCTCAAAGGCATCAACTCTCCTTCTATCATCCCTAGTCATTGTCCAGCTCTCTGATGCATAGACCATGGCCTGTATCGGGCGCACCTTAGTCTCTAGACTGACATCATTGTTCTTCAGTACTTTAATTTTTTTTATTTTATTATTTTCATGTGTGTGTACCGTCAAATCAGATCTGACTGGTACAGGAGGAGATTGTCCCTCCTTTCTCGGCAGAGCATCTGGTGGATTCGAACCGTGCACCTCTGGGATTGCAGTGCACCTTCTTGCCACTAGGCCACCAGAGCTCCCCTCTTCAGTACTTTGGAGAGGTCTCTGACAACAGACTTTCCCAGTGCAGTTCGTCTTCTAACTTCCTAGATGCTGGTACCAAGAGTGTTGATTGTAGGCTTCTTAAAGGTGCTTAATTCCTTTCTTGTTTTTTACCAGAATTCTTGTTTCCTTTTATCATGCACCATTCTTACAGCATTTACGGTACCTTTCTTGCCCTTTTTCTGCATGAAACTCCTCCTTTCATGATTGACCAAGTTATTTGACCTCATGAGCTGTTCATTGATACCTCATCTGCCAAATAGGGATGTAGGAACACCCATCTCCCAGGATTTTGGGGGGATTCAGAGAGGCAGTGCTGGAGCAACACTTGAGAAGCAGCGTGTACACAGAATGCCTGTAGCTTGTTAGCATTTGCAGAATTGTTACTGACAAGGGTCCATCTGTCACCAGCCCTGCTGCCCAGGACTGGATGACCTCTGTGGGCTCAGAGGGCCTGGGTGACCTCTGCCACAGATTTCCTTTTAAAAGAACAAATAAAACACTTCAGTAATGTCTTCGAATAAGGCTGTCAAGTTTTACAGCCTCACAATGGTGTTTAGAAAGTATACAATGGGAACATTTTCTACATAAAACTCCCTGGAGCGTGGCAGCCTCCCAGTGCCAGCTTCCTGGGTGCAGAACAACCTTCAGAACATGAGAGAGGTGCCTTCCTGGCTTCTGCCAACATTTCCAGGGGCAAGAGGAGTCAGCTAGGCCCCTGAGTGATTGTCGACCACTCACACCCACCCCTCAGCTGCAACAGGTTTACTGAGAAAGACTGCCTGCCTCTCCCAAGCCCCGGCTTCAGAGACTCAAAAAAAGTCACAGGGAGTCCTTTCCTTGAGCTCAGGACTCTGTAGCGCCACTTACAGACAAAAAATGCAAACATGCCAAACCATTAGTATGTCGTCATTATGTGCAGAGACATTTGGGAAACATTCCTCATTTAAATATGTTACTGTACACATCAACATCATACATCTTGTAGTGTCCCTTAATCATAATTTAATAAGGGCTACTTTTCAAAAGCATCAGAATTACGTTTTCACACCACAGCAAAATTAACAGTTCCCTAATACCATTTTATATCCAAACTGTTTTTAATTCCCTTGTCATCTCAAAGGGTTTTGTTCTCTTTGGGATGTTTGATTCAGGACCCAGATGAGGTACACACGTTGCTGTGGTTCAGGTGGTGGTGGTGGTGGTGGTGATGGTGGTGGTGGAGGAGGTGGTGGAGGAGGAGG
>NW_006399841.1:1447397-1457308 GCF_000299155.1 Elephantulus edwardii | reverse complement strand
GGTGGTGGTGGTGGTGGTTGTTAAGTGCTGCTAATTGCACTGTAACTCGCAGCGACCCTGTGAACGAACCATAGATCTGAGTCTAGTCTTGTCCTGCATCAGCCTCACCTCCCTGATGACATTAGAATTCAGTGTCCAGTCACTGTGTCGGTCCATCTTGGTGAGGACTTTCCTCTTCTCTCTCATCCTCCACCTCTCCCAGCGTGTTATTTTTTTCCACGACACCCTCCTGACATCCCTTGATTCTTTTGTCATCTTTAACGCTTCTCCTCCCATCCCTTTTTATTCCATACCATTTATTTCGTAAAGGAATCCTGATTTCCAACTTGTAGAAATTTCCTAGCTCAGGATATTCCTCCTTGTACCCTCAGGTGGTAGTAAATGTGTTCCTCCAGGCCTCATATGTTCCTTAAACAAGTCGTTAGATTGCTCCAGTGTTTTTGCGTGTGTTTTGTTTTGCTGTTGGTTTGCAGGAAGGTAATGTAACATCATTGCAGTGCCGGTATCACCTCAAAAGGCACATAACGTTAGATTGCACACTCTGAATGATTTTAAGTTGATCATCAGGTTCAGCCCGATCTACCCATTGCAGAACTCCCTGTCAGCCTTTGACCTGATGATGTTAGCACTCAGTGGTAATCGTCGCCTGCCTCCATAGTTACTTCAGTAACTACTCACTGCTGTCGAGTCAGGGTCGACTCGTGGCTGACCCTCCCGTAGATTTCAGAGGCTGTAAATCACACAGGCGGAGATTACCAGGTTGCTTCCTCACAACCCCTGGTGGATTCGAACCATCGAAGGGCAGGGTCTGCCTTTGGGTTAGCAGTGCAAACCCTGCGTACTATGCCACCAGATTTCACTGGATACTGCAAAATAGTATTTCTAAATTCTGCCATTCCTTTTGTATTTATTGAATGGAATTCTTGTATTAGAAAAATAATTAATAATAATTAGTAGAATGAGACTTCATCAACTATTGCTTACCTGGTGGCCCTCACTCCTAGTGTTACTATATTTTGGGGGAACATTCTTCTATATTTTTTTTTCATTTTATTTTATTATTTTTTTTGTGTGTTCGTGTACCGTCAAATCAGATCTGACTGGTACAGGAGGAGATTGTCCCTCCTTCTCCAGCAGAGCATCTGGTGGATTCGAACCGTGCGCCTCTGGGATTGTAGTTGCAGCTCCTTGCCACTAGGCCACCAGAGCTCCCCAGAACATTCTTCTAAGTGGCACAGCACTCGTCTGCCAATTTTCTGTACAGAGGTAACCTGGGGTTGCTGTGATGCTGAACCCTGTACCACTGGGGTGTCAAATGCCATAACGGTTACCCATTGTCAACAGTGTTTGGTGGAGCTCCAAGTTTCAGACAGGTTTGGAAGCAGGAGTGGTGTCCACTTCCTAAACAACATGCCTCTGGAAACTCTACAAACTTAGAGAAATAACAATAGTTACAGAACAGGGTTCAGGTCTTTTGTTTATAGGGTCACTATGAGTCATGTTCGACTTGAGGGCAATCAGCAACAACAACAAAGTATAGTTGTGTCTGAGCCCTGTTCCCTGGAGAAGAGGAGAATATTGAGATGAAAATTCAAGAACACTTAATTATACTTACACAAAATCTGTGCCTAGACCAAGAAGCTGTTGTCCAAGCAGAGCAAGGGAACGCTGCACGGTTTAAAACTGAGAAAGGAGGGAGCTCTGGTGGCCTCATGGCAAGAAACTGCACTGCAATCCCAGAGATACGTGGTTCGAATCCACCAGATGGCTCTGCTGGAGAAGGAGGGACAATCTCCTCCTGTACCAGTCAGATCCGATTTGATGGCACACACACAAAAAATAATAAAATTATTATTATTATTATTAAATTTTATTTGTTTTAATGAACATTTTAAAAAATAATGAAATTTTAAAAAATTATTTTTAAAAATGTTAAATCAGCAACCTGCATTATTCAGATGACACAACCTTGCTTCCTGAAAGCAAGGAGCAGACGGGACGCCTCCGGGATCAAGGACGGTAAGAGGACCAAGAACTGCAGCCTTCAGTATGGATTGCATCTCAACATCAGGAAAACAAGAATCCTCTCCACTGGGATAATAGGCAACATCGTGGTGGTGGTGGTGGTGGTGGTTGCGTACCACAGAGTTGGAACCAACTCATACTTGACCTCCAGTGGGTTTTCAGAGGCAGTTAGTCGTGCGGGAGGAAATTGCTTATCCTCCTACAGAGTAGCTGGTGGCCTCGAACTGCGTGGCTTCTTGCCACTAGGCCACCAGAGCCCTCTGATAGACAATATCATCCTAGATGGAGAAAAGGTTGAAATTGTCAACGCTTTCATCTTGCTTAGATCTATAGTCAACACTCTTGATACCAGGAGTTAGGAGATCCGGAGACATAGAGCATTGAGAAAGTCCTCTGTGAGGGATCTTTCCAAAGTCCTGATGAGCAATTATGTCACTTTAATGACTGAGGTGCACCTGATTCAAACCATAGTCTTTCCAATCACCTGATTCAAACCATAGTCTTTCCAATCACCTGATTCAGGCTTCAGTCTTTCCAATCACCTGCTGTGTGTCTGAGAGCTGTACAATGAATAAGGATGACAGAAGAAGCAATGCATTTGAGTTTTGGTGTTAGAGAAGAATGCTGAATATCTCATGAACAAACAGATACGCCTTGGAAAAGGTGCAACCAGAATACTCTTGAGAGGCAAGGAGGGCAAAGCTTCGTCTTGCATACTTTGGGCACATGTTGTCAGGAGAGGCTGTTCCTTAGAAAGAGATATAGGGAGCTCTAGTGGCCTAATGGCAAGAAGCTGTGCTACAATCCTGAAAGTGCATGGTTCGAATCCACCAGATGCTCTGTTGGAGGAGGAGGGGCAATCTCCTCCTGTGCCAGTCGGATCTGATTCGAAGGCACGCATCAAGGGGGCGGGGAGAAAGGGACATGCTTGGAAAGGTGGAGGGAAGAGAAAGACGATGACCCTCAACAAGGCGGATTGGTTGAATGGCTGCAGCAAGGAGGTCAAACGTGTCGGGACGATAAGGATAGGGCAGGGTGGGACAGGGTTCGGATCTGTTGTTGCTCGAATCTCGATGAGTCATATTTGAGCAGCACTTTACAACATACCAACAAAGAAGGGTTTGAATGTTTGATTAGGGAAGGCACCGTAGAGACTTTTTTCCTCTTAATTCTTTCATTTTCAAACTGGTGAATCAATGTTGCAGCAGACTCCAAAAGTAATGATTTTCATTTTTAGTATCACTATAAATACATAATGAACAGATTTTTTTATATTTGATTATTCTGATCCAGTGCACTCATGATTCCGTTTAATGCTCAGGCTGTTGCACTGCGCCCTGGGAACTCTTCAGCTACCATTAGTCTTTGATGATTTTCTTGTTTTCTGGCCCGACAGGGAGTTCCAGGATCATCATGTGCATAGCTTGCTTCAGGCCTGCAGTTGGCCATTTTGTGTAGCACCCTGGCAGTCATTACTGGAAATAGAAACCACAATTTCAGTGCCAAGAGTTCTTACTGCATCTGGGCTATCATACACGTCTAAACCTTGTTGTTGTAGTTGTTGTTGTGTGCCGTTGAGTCAGATCCAACCCCCACCCGACCCTCCAGCCGGTTTTCAGAAGCAGTGAATCTCTTGGAAGGAGGTCCTGTGGAGCCTCTGGTGGATTTGAACCAGCTGCTTTGGGGTTGACAGGACAGCCCCTTATCACTAGGCCACCAGAGTTCCCTAAACCTTTTATACTAGAGAGAGTTTTTTTTAAAAAAAAATTTCCTTCGACAAAAATCTAATTCATGACTTCATATTGGTTTTGTTTTTTTTTCAATTCAAGATAATTTTTTCTTCACATCTTTGTGTTTCTCTTTTTTTTTTATTTTATTTCTTAACATCTTGGTTTTATCTTATGCTAAAACTCTTAGTTTCCTAAAGTTATTAATGTAATTATTAAATTGGCATACTGTCTGTTATATAGACAAACAGTCTTTAGAAATAACTGTACTAGAATTTTCTTTAATAATAAGACAACTCATTGCAGTTTAGAATTTTGGGTTCCTTTTGTTTGTGGATATATAGTCAGAAGAATATCATGTTTTAAAATCACTTGAACTAATGCCCTGTATAGTATGTCATCAGTTTTACATCCACTTATATTCCTTTCCTTATTGCCTTTTTCGTAGTGATTTAATTTGGTTTTCACTATGTAGCATGTTTACATGGTTCCAACATTAGAATTATCAACAAAGATAAAGTTAGATAAATCTTCCGCTCGTTTCTACCCTCTCTCTTTTCACTTAACGCCCCTCCCCCTAGAAGTGATCTCTTTTTCCCTAATTGTTGTAAAAATGTATACAACACAGCATTAGCCAATTTAGGACTCTTCACATGTACGATTTAATGGCACTCGTTACATTAATCATTCTGGGAAACTGTTGATGATGGCCGCTGCCAAATTCCCATTCTCATCGTCAGACTCTCCCAGCTTCCTAAGAAGCTGCCTCTTGTCCCCTCCTCCCATCTCTGGGACCCCTGGTACCCTTGGTCTCCAGACATTTGCCTCTTGGAGGTATTCCAGGTGAATGAGATCACACGAACTTTATCCCTTGTGATGGAGGGAGTAGTCAGATTTTATTACTGCATTTTTTTCACGTATGATTCATGCCATATATAAGGTATAGAGTGTAAAGCAGTATGATATAAGAGAGGACCCAAGATTTGCCAAAAACATTTACCACACATCATGTGCATAAAAGTATACTAATTCCCACATACTGTCACACATACTTTGGGCACGTGGCCAGGAGGGACTGGGCCTTGGAGATGAACATCATGCTTGGAAGGGTGGAGGGACAGCGCAGAAGAGGAAGACCCCAGATGAGACGGATTGACTCAGTGACTGGGGTAACGGGGGTAGATGTGTCGGAGTCAGTGAGACCAGCTCAGGACAGGGCGGGCTTCAGGGCTGTTGTACAAAGGGTCGCTATGAGTCCCAGGCGACTTGATGGCACATAACAAAAACAATAATGTTAAGATGTAACCCATATTGAAGTCTGTAGTCTTTAACAGTAAGTGCTTCAAGTCTTCTGTTTCTGCAAGCAAGGTTGTATCTTGATGCATAACACAAATTGTTGATGACGATGTTGTTATTAGGTACCACCAAGTCAAGTAGGACTCACAGTGACCCTATGCGTAACAGGCCTCATTGTGACCCTGTGAACCCTGTCCTATCCTGTACCATCCTCATCATCTCTAACACACTTAAACTCATTGCTACAGTGTGTCCACCCATCTCATCGAGGGTCTTCCTCTCTTTCACTGACCCTCCACCTTTCCAAGCATGATGTCCCTCTCCAGGGAACAGCCTCTCCTAACAATATGCCCAAAGTGTGTGAGATGAAGCTTCATGCTCTTCGCCTGTAAGGTGCGCTCTGACTACACTCTCTCCAAGACATACCTGTTTGTTCTTTTGGCAGTTCATGGGGTGTTCAGTGCTCTTCTCCAGCACCATAGTTCAAAGGCATCAGTTCTTCCTCTGTCATCCTTAGTCACGGTCCAGCTCACAGCAGGATCGTAAAGCCATTGGCCTGGATCGGGCGCACCTTAGTCTCCAAACTTCCTCTGATCCTGACATCACATTATTCTTCATATAGTCAAGTTCCTCAGATCACTCACTCAGCACACAGATCGAATAGGTGTGGAGAGTGGATACAGCTCTGATTCTGCTCCCAGGCAAAGGCATTTAAACTGAAGCCTTGACTTTGCCTTCCTGAGTTACCTCCCAAATCAAGTGGCTTTGACACTGGTTACATTAATCACACTGTACAACTATCACCAAGAGCTTTGGGTTGACCTTGGTTGAACAGATAGAAATCCTCCTGATCAAAGAAAATACTCAAAGTACAGGAGACAGGCCGTCTGGGAGCAGCCCCCAAACCCCACAGAGTCCCGCTGCTCCTCCACACACTTTCTGTCCCTCACTCACTTTCTGTCTTCCAGGTGCCTGTGCAGTCCTGGTTCGATGACATGACGGACACGGAGCTGCTGGACCTCATCCCCTTCTTTGAGGGCCTGAGCCGCGAGGACGACGTGTACAGCACACTGCACAGACTCTGCAGTAGGTAACCCCGGCCTCAGCCGCCAACCCCCGGCACGCTCTGGGGACTTGCCTGGCCCAGCTCCCCAGGAACAGAAGCGGGGACACTGCTCCAGCCTCTGGGTTGAATGTGGCCATGCCTGCCTGTTGCTTTTTAAAAAAAAAAGAAAGAAAAAAGAACAGAAACAACTATTTTAAAAAAAGAACTCTTTTAATGAATTTCATAAAAGGACATGTATTTTACAGGATTTGCTTTTCTTAAAACATACCAAAAAGAAAAAAATGAAAAAAAAAAAACCACAAAACCAACCAACAACCCAACAACAAACCCAACTGCTTGATACCTTGACTTCCCTCAGCAGCCCTCCCTTTCCTGCAGACCACCTGTCCCTTTCCCAGCTCCGAGCAGCTGACCCAACTCAGAATCTTTCCTACAGGATGAAGTGCCTTTTTGAATGTTATTTTAAGCTGAGAGTTAATTTTTCTACGCAACCTATTTCCAGACATCTTTTAGTCTTTTATTGTCTTAGAGGACAATTTTCTAGATGCTGGGAGGGGGGAGGGGGGCACAAAGGGGAGGGTGTCATGGGGACCTGTCCCCCAGCAGTGTGGCTTTGCTTTGATGACCTGGGGCCTGTTGCAAGGTCACGCCCCTCATCAGGAGGTTTTTGTGACTATGTCATTGTCTCCACGGATTTTGGACCCCGTTTGGAATGTATCTGCAATCCCCCTGGCTCAACACGCTGAGAAACGATAGATTGTTTTGTTTCGTTATCATTACTGATGGTGACGACTTTGTCTTGGGGTCACCTTTTGCCCTTGGAAAGTGGTGTCACGTCACGCCTGCGTTCACACTACTGCCACCCTTCCGTGTTTTTCACTTTTTGTTTTGTTTTGTGGTTGTTGTCATTTTTGGTAGAGCAGTTTCAAGAAATCCTAAACCCCCTTGGAAATGCCAGCCACCAACAGAAACCTGCTTATTGATTTTTAAGCCTTTCCTTTCTACAAGCTGGACACACACGGAGCTGTTGGGGAATTTTCTTTGCTGCTACCGAGCTGACACCAAATGGAATCGACCAGCGGCTGTTACACTGTTCTTTACCACAGTACCTATGCTTAGAATTCGCTCACTGCTCAGCTGCAGACTTGGACAGGGTCAGAACTAGCGGTGTCCTGTTCCAGGGCAAACTGCATCGACCGCATCCCGTCTCCTGGCGCTGGCCAGCGGGGACTCAGAAGGGCGAGAAGACAAGGGCCAGTGCTCCACACTGGTGCGGCGAGCCTTTTAAACACAGCCAACATCAGAGTCTCTGATAAGTTGACTGTTCTCTCTCGAGAAACAGGGGCCTCAGCCGGCCACTGAGCCGATGTGGCCCAAGCCCCTTCCCTGGTCTTCTCTTTGGAAGCACAGCCTCTCTCATAGCCAGGGGTTAGGGAAGGCTGTCCAGATGTGGCCCTGTCACCTAAGCCAGAAAGAAGGAGGGGTCCCGTCCCCGAGTTGAAATTCCCCTTGCAGTCTTTCCCAGAGAGGTGTTTGAAGCAGTGCCACGTCCCTTGTTTGACAACACGACAGTCTCCAAAGTATTGCTTTTAAAAATCACCGAAAGGAACCCTTTAGTGTTGGCATGATTGCCTTAGTTCTCTGTGGACTGGTCCTCGGCTGGCCACGTAGCCGGCTCTGGTGGGAGCGACTAGCACTACCAAGACTGGAAGTGTGAGGGTCAAAGTAAAATCTCCCTTTTGCTTTCATACGTAAAATGACAAAGCCAGCTGCCAACAAGTCCTCTTAGCAGCACTTTGGTCTGCGGACTGCTGTGCATTCAGAAGAGAAAGTAGTATTCAGGAGTTAACCAGTTCCCCCAGCATTCAAAGTGTTCCAAACCCAGAAATCCACATGCCACTTAAAATGGAAGTGGGCCCTCCCCGGGCACCTCCACAGGTGACAGGTCCGTGACAGACCTGCACACGCCATAAAACTTTATTTGGAAAAAACCAGTCATTAAGTGAACCCGCTGCCTTAAATGTGTTGAATGTTGCCGTCAAGTGTCTGTCATGTGTTGAAATCCACATAAAAAGGGGCCCTGACGAGAGCCTCAGACCCTCACCTGTGCCCCCTTCTTCACTGGCATCACCGGATCTGATTTGGAATAGGGGCAGAGAGGCTTGAAATTCTAGAATATTTCAGGGGAATCAAACGAGGAATCGTGCTCCGACTGCTGGAATGAAGACGCTTGGCAGGCTCGAGCCAGAAACCTCTAGTTCTTGAAGCCGGGCGCACATCGTTGCACTAACCCAGCCTGGGGTGTTGGGGACAGGGCCCAACTCCTGCTGCCACAGACACAGAACGTCTCGGGAGGGCAGCTGACCCTCGGAGGGTTCTGGAATCTGTGCACCTTATTTGACTACACTCCAAAATTCCATTTTTTTGTTTTAACCCTTGATTTTGCTTTATTATGTACATAATCAAAATATCTTATCTCTATATATATATATATTTTTTAATCATCAACATTATAAATGAAGCAATAGAATTCTAACACAAGGCCAAGAAATGAGACGAATGTTTGGGGTTTATGGGGAATTTTTCTTAAGGTAAATACGGGTATTGTTTTTAATTATTACCTTTTATTAAATTGTGGGGTTTAAAACCTGATGAAACGTGTTCACACTTTTTCTCTCTCTGTGCCATGTATTTCCCATCTTACCAAATAACCCCAACTCTTTAGCCAAAAGAAAATCTGACCTATTGAGTTTCCATGGCTCTTGCTGTCCTGGGTTAAAATGTCTCCTGAATGAGTATTTTGTTTGTTTGTTTGTTTGTTTTAATTCGTGTCTGGGACAGGAAACCTTGGACTCAGGGTCCCTGGTCAACTTTGATGGGCTGTTTGTTTCTGGCCCGGCCAGGAGGAGGGATGCCCCAGCCCCTTTGAGGTTGTCAGTACTGTTTTCCATTGCTCTGAAATCCTACATGTCAGTCCGTTCAACCCTTTCACTGTTAGCAATCATTGGTACATCAAAAGGGAAGTCCGGCTTTTGCAGGTCGGTGGGAAGCTCCTTCAACGTGGTGCAGATGTGATGGCATCATTATGATGACAGGAGGACACTCACTGATGCTGACTTATCATGCTTGGAGCATTTGAACTCGTGCAAAAAAAAAAGGAAGTCTGGCGTCTGTGTAACCTGGTAACATTTCCCAGCCCTGTACTTTCAAGAGTTGGCTTTCTAAGAAAATCCAGATCTGCACAGCCCTCTCTCTGGTCAAACCCTCATGAAGTTTGTGCCTCTGCTTTCAAAGGTGCTGTGATGGACAGCTGGCCTGTCAGGGTGGGCGTGAGATGAGTGGGGCTGGAGGTGCTGGAAGTGGTCTGTGCAGAACGGGCCGGCTGCCTCTGTTCTTGTCATTGGATCATGTCTGTCCCGTTCCATTCTCCCAGGAGCTTCTCTGCAGACAGACACCCACCGCAGGCAGTGGCGATGAGAGTGTCTGAGTAGTCACGGATTTCTGTGGAGCATTTGGATGTGATAAATAATACAGCACTACAAGTGGGATGTGCACGTGTGCAGGGGCAGAGGTTTGCGATGATTTCCTTCCTGCCAAAAATAAACACATGAAACAGCGCTCCCTTGTGGTCTCTGCCTCTCTAGCATCTGGGCCTCTCTCCTCGCCCATTCTCATCCTCTGCACCCACCGTGAGTGGACCCGCTGACCATGGGTGTCTTGGCACCCAGAAGGGACAGGGGAACTACAGGACCCTCTGACCATGGGTCTCCTGGCACCCAGAAGGGACAGGGGAACTA
>NW_006399841.1:1446080-1447297 GCF_000299155.1 Elephantulus edwardii | reverse complement strand
TACAGGACCCTCTGACCATGGATCTCCTGGCACCCAGGAGGGACAGGGAAACCACAGGACCCTCTCTCTGACCATGGGTCTCCTGGCACCCAGGAGGGATGGGGGAACCACAGGAGTCTCAGACCCTGACCCCGGGGGAGGAGCTGGGACACCAGTCCACCCGGATCCTTGGTCACCTCAAATTCAGACCGCTGAGCTCCCTCTCCACAGAGAGATGCCACCTGGCTCACCGTACCCACAGCCTGTGAGAGGGTCAGCAGGTCTCCTCTGCCAGGGATGTCTGATAGGGCCGTGGGCAGGCCTCACCCTTCTCAATACTTGTTTTCACATTCTTCATCATCACACTTAATCCAAGTAAAATAAAAAAACCACACCAGTACCCACAATCTCATCAGCCCATTTTGTGGATGAGAAAATTGTCTAGGAAATGTACAGTCTTCACGCAGTCTTATCACAAGGTTCTGTCAGGTGTAAATATCTTCCTCCAGAAGAGTGTCGGACAATCTGTCAGCTCTGTCAGTCCTCGTATTTGCCCAGAGATAAAATCTCAAATACCCCACAGCCCGTCTGTGCCATCCTTGTAAGTGTGGTTTACTAAACTGTCCAGAGAGGTCACTCTGGCCTCTTCCCTGGACGGGATCCTGGGCTGTCTCTCACTCCCTTGCCGCCTCTGTCCCACCCCTCTCACCCGCTCTTCCAAGGCCCTGATGTCCACTTCTCTTTCTGCATACAAATGGTTGAGGCTGCCCCTAAAGCTCCAGTGCCCGTACCTGCTGGGTGTCCAGAGAAGCCCTGGTCTGGTCGGGGGGTGGGGAGGCACGGGTTAGAAAAGGTCTGTATTGCAGGAATGGGCAGGAAGCTGAGGTGGAAACAGCCAGCCCTGGAATATGCGTTGTGTGGGTGAAGGGGGCACAAGGGGTTGGCAGTCTCTGAGTAGCCTGGGGTGCTTGAGATCACCCCACTGTTCTACGGACCAGCAGCCAAGGCCTGGGAGGCCATTAGCTTGACCTTCACAGAGACTGGACCTCAGGCTAAGGGGCCCCAGGCCCCAGGGTACACCAGCCCAGAACTCCACTGCAGGTCTGTCTACTGACTTCGTGTTTCTTCCTTTTTCACCTGGGGCTCCTAAAAACAGATGCCTGGGTTTGATGGTTTCACTGTGAACCATTTAAGTCCAGATCTTGAGAATGGAGACTCGTGTGTGTGTGTGTGTGTGT
>NW_006399841.1:1442622-1445865 GCF_000299155.1 Elephantulus edwardii | reverse complement strand
GTGTGTGTGTGTGTGGTGTATCCCTGCTGGTGTGTGTGTGTAGTCCAGATCTTGAGAATGCCGGTGTGTGTGGTGTATCCCTGCTGACGTGTGTGTGTGTGTGTAGTCCAGATCTTGAGAATGGACACCGGCATGTGTGTGTGTGGTGTATCCCTGCTGACTTGCGGGGGCAGGGGTGTACACACGTGCACCCCTGCTGATCTGCAGAAAGGCAGTCTCCAACACTGTGTGTGTGTGTGTGTGTGTACACGCGCACGAACAGTCCCCTGCTGACCTGCAGAAAGGCGAAGTCTCCAACACCGTGACCAGCCTAATATCCAGCTGTACCCTAGGAGAAGGAAGGGCTTTGGGGAAATGGCACATGTTGCTTTACCGAAAGGACCAGTCATCCATGTGTGTTTGTGGAAATACAGAAAACCCAGCAAAGTACAGAGACAGTCCCACGAGGACATGGGGAGGCAAGATGAGTGGGAGCCTCTCAGAGGGGGAGGAGGGGACCTTCGAGGGCTTGTCTGGTTAGCAGAATCCTGCTGTCAAGCTGACCAGAGCGGAGAACAAAGTAGGTGCCCCCATTTCACAGGGGCCACAAGGCCCACTGAGAGCAAAGAGTCTTGCACCCCCAGAAATGAGTGACTGATCCAGGCTAGCATTGTGGGTGCACAGAGACTGTCCTGGGCTAAGCTGAAGGGCTGCAGGGAGGAGGTGACGTGTTGCTGGCCTGGCTCCACACACCTGGCAGCAGGTGCACAGGTCAGCTCCCCCTTTTCCAAGGTTCTGGGACACAGCGCGTGGATGGGTCCCCTCTGCGGGCTTGCTCCTGAGCTACCAGGGTCAGTGGTTTCCTGCCCTGTTGTCAAGGTCATTCCCACACTGGCCACATGCACCCTGATGACCTTGGCAATGCTCATCCTGCACCGGGCAGGACCGGATCTGGGGTTCACGAACACCCAAGACTACCCTGCCTATGTCCAACAGTGGGACCCAAGGCTCCACCAGGCATCCCCCACCGTCTTCCCCCCAGTTCCTGAGGATCCCGTGCTCCAGCCCCCTACACAGTCTGGACCCCACCAGAGGCTGTTCTGTACCTGCTGTGGGAAGGGGCTCAGGTGAGGACCACCGGGACCAGGGAGCCTGAGATCAGACCAGCTCCCACGCCCATCCCGCCCGCTGCACCCTCGCCTGTGTCAATATTGACACTGTGAGTGGGCCAGGCCATCCCAGATAAGCCCAAAGGAACAGAGAAATGGCAGAGAGTCCTGGGAACCTGCACTGTGGGGGTAGGAGGCAGGCTGGGGCCTCCGGGGTGGGGAAGTCAGTGGGATGAGGAAGTCGTCGTCCGCTTGGTGCTGGCCTGGGCAGATCTGGCTGGGTGCAGACGCCACCTGACAGCCAGCAGACCTAGGGCGGGCAGAGGTGGGGCCAACAGGAAGGCCCTGCTCTAAGGGAGAGGAGTGCGCCTCCCACTCAGTCTGTAACACTGCTCCTTCCTGAGCGCTACCCTGCATCATGTTTTCTCCCAGTTTGGGCCGTGAAGGTGACGGCCTCAGCCCGATGTCTCCAGCTTCCAGGCTGGACCTTTAGTCGTGGTGCTAACTCCAGCTACAAAGCAGGCCCGAGACCCCCACCTGCCACCCCCCTTGGTGCTGAGATCACAGGTGACACAGGGTCACAGGGTGCTCTGGGCCCCACGGGACATGGAGAGTCCTGAGGGAGGGGCTGTAGGGGGTCCTTGTGCCCCCTACTAAGCTGCTGAGGCTGGAGGGGGTGTCAGTTCTTCATGTCCAGAGGCCCATTCACTGCTCAGTGCAGCCACACACATTGGGGAGGAGGCTGGCCCAGATTTCCTGTCATCTCCTCACCAAGTAACAGGGATGCTGTGGGATGAGGGTGTGAGGGGCCAGAAGACAGGCTGGCAGGGGTGTGAAGTGTCCGGAAGGCCTTGAGGGGTCACCCATGCTGCCTGGCTGGGCAGCCTGTGGCCTAAGTAAGGCCGGGGTTCCTTCTCTGTGCTCTGGATTCTCTGCAGGGCTCTGTGCCAGCGCTCTGCCCCCTCACTGGGTGAGTGAGGAGGGTGGGCGGGGGACGAGCCCCGGGTATGGGCAGGCCTGGCCTCTCCCATGATGAGTATCAGGGTTCCCTGGGGAGGGCGAGCCAGACAGAGAGCTCAGAGGGAGGGAATGAGGAGGGGACGTCCGTGCAGAAGGTCTGCGTGGAGCCCTGGCCGGCTTCCCTACCTCCAGCAGTGACCTGGGCCTCGATGCCGCAGGTGGTGTAGTCTGTGGGGAGATGTGCTGCTAACCCAAAGGTCTTGCCTCTCTGGAGGTTCGAATCCACCAGTCGCCCCTTGGAAGACAGATGAGAAATCTCCTTCTGTGCCATTTACAGCTTTGCGAACCCAGTCGAGAGTCAGGTGTGACAGTTCTGACTCTGTGGCAGTGGAGGAGAGAAACCTCACCCCACACCTTAGCCTTGAGTCTATTTCCTCCTGAAGTCTGTGACGGTGGCTTGGTCCTTTGAGGACAAAAAAGGCTCCATCCGGGCGGCCAGGGTCAGGGACCCAGACCGAACTGGGGGTCACTAGAGCTTCCAACGAAGGGAAATCACAGTGTAGCCCACCTCCCACATTTTGGCTAAGCCCAGATGTCCAGCCCTGTTCTCTCTAGCTGTCTGAGGGGACCCCTGGCCAAAGTAGCCATGGTCTTGGGGAGTCGGCTTGTAGTAATGATCTTGGCGATCAGGTTGGCTCCCCAACACTTAGGTCAATATTTGTTGACTGACTAATTGAGTAAGTGTGAAGACTCAGCCTCCTGGGGCAGGGTGTGCCCTGCTGGGCGGGAGCTGGATTGAGTTACAGCTAGGCTGGGGGAGGGCAGTGGGCAGATCCTGGCCCTGTGCCAGGCCCAACAGTGCCCGCAGGCTGGGCAAAAGCGCTGGAGGACCTTTCAGCAGGTAGGCCTGGCACCAGTAGGTAGGCTTGGCACCAGCAGGTAGGCCTGGCACCAGCAGGTAGGCCTGGTAAGGGGGCCTTGGGCACAGCAGGGCAGAGGGGACTCAGAGAACCAGCGGGGAAGGGGATTCTGATCGGGACACCGGCATGAGGGCACAGGTTTGAGCCAAACTGGAGAGACTGCGAGCAGCTCACCAGGTGGGAGGACCCAGGGGGCAGAAGGAGTGGAGCGAGCAGCACCAAGGGGAGAGAGGGGCTGCGGTGGGAACGTCATCACCACAGAATCCATGTGTCTG
>NW_006399841.1:1431563-1442158 GCF_000299155.1 Elephantulus edwardii | reverse complement strand
GCGCCCGGAGGAAGAGGGAAAGCACCAGGGAAGGGGAACTCTGGAGGGTGGGGGCATGGCGGAGGAGAGGGTGCCCTAGGAAAGGGAGGCGTGTGCGTCTGGGGAGCAGTGGGCATGATGTAGAAGAGAGTGGAAAGGAGGCCGGCGGGGGGAGTGTGTCCACGGGGAAAAGGGGACACTGGGGGAGACAAGGGACATCCTGGAGGTAAAGGAGGTACTGGGGGAGTGAAGGGAGGCTATGCTGTCTGCTTCCCATGAAGGCAGCCGAGTCTTAGATTTCTGGCTGTCCCTGCTTGCCTGTCCCTCCGGAGGCCCTGGGTACCACTGTCACTCTGTCATGTGTTTTGCTGCCGTGTGGTCTGTATCTCATCTTTACCATCTCTGTGTAAACCCTGGTGCCCACCTTATAGTCACTGTCACCGCCCTGTTCCTGCCTGGCCTGCCCCACACGTCACTGTCCCCACGCTAGCATGAGTTTTTTTGTTGCCTGAGGTCACCCTCACAGGGTCACATCACTGTCACAGGTGCCAGTGTTTGTCCTTCGGCACTGCCACCACACGAGCACACCCTCTGCCTGTCACTCATCGTCACTGTGTGGTGTTGGCTTGTCCTTTTGTGTCACCGTCACAGCCATGACGTCTGTCACTCGTCACATCACACGGTCACGGTGTGTGCCCGTCACTCGTGTCATGTCACTGTCACACCAGCAGCGGTTCCACCTGCAGCCTGAGCACCGACACACTTACACACACACACCACAACCTTCATTCATTCACTTTGTGCCCACGCAGGGCCTGGGCCTCCCACGTCATTCATTCAGCAACTGTTTACTAGAATGTTCACAGATTGAAAAAATGAAACCAATACAGTGAGCGATCTGTGTAGAAGATTGTTAAATGTGAACCTTCTTTGTTGGGCAAACTTTCACTGAACACACAACTTTAAATTATTTTTTAAAAAATAAATAAACCAGCACAGGCAGTGTCCAGGTTAACACCTTGCTTACCCCGGAATATTTTGTAGATTTGCCCTTACTTAAAAATGACTGAGCCGATCCTGCTCCGACCCTTCACCGTCACCTGCCGCAGGTGCAGCTTTTAAAGCATGGAAACGATTCTGGGCCTTTTATTTATTTATTTTTAATTCTTTTATTATTTTGTGTGAGTGTACCGTCAAATTGGATCTGACTGGTACAGGAGGAGATTGCCCCTCCTTCTCCAGCACAGCATCTGGTGGGATTCTGAGCCTTTTAAAAACTAATTCCCCCTCCTGTCAAAAGTCAACTCAGACCCGTAACGACCCTCCATTGGGTTTCTAAGGCTGCAAGCCTTTATGAGAAGAGATGTTGTTGTTGTTGCTGTTGTGTGCCGTTGAGTCAGAACCAACTCAGAACTGATCCTCCAGCAGGTTTTCAGAGACAGTTAACCGAACAGGAGTCCTTCTTCCGTGGAGCAGCTGGTGGATTTGAAGTGTGTGCCTTAGGGATTGAAAATTCTTGCCACTAGGCCACCAGAGCTCCCTGTCTTACACTACAGTAAGATTAAATAAGAACTGTATGCACCTGTTTCAAATCGCCTACAAATTTCACTTAAAGACAGCTGGGAACAGATCCAGGAACTGCTTGTGTTTCCTGAGCACCCACTGGGTGCCAAACAGCTGGGCTCCAACGGGAAGTAAAACCAGACTCGGGCGCTCTGGAATCTTCCGCTGCAGTGAGACCAGCTATGCCCATGGCTGCCATAGAGGCTGGGAGGAGCTGCATGCTGGGGGAATGCATCACCCACTCCCCCTGGCAGGCCCATCCTGGCCACAGCCTCCCACCAACACGGCTCAACTCTAGGCAGGAGACCCCCATGTCCTCCACCTCTCCCCCACTTCCATGACCACCCTGGCTCTCTCTGAGGAACTAAGTGCTTCCTACAGAGTATGATGCACTCACCAGAGCCTGTGCCCAGCACTCGGGGCCCCGTGGTTTAGGAATGCATCCACTCTGTGCCACCCTGACCCGCTTCATCTCTGATTCTGTAGCTCTGTTCTCTCTCCTCTCCCCTGCTTCCCCTGGTCAGGTAGAATGATTAGAGCTAAGGGTGCTTTGACCACAGAGGCAGGGAGAAGGGAGTGACCACCACGCTAGGGCCACCCGGAGTGAGAAGCTCAGAAAGAAGTAATGTGTGGGTCTATCCTCATAGTGACTCTTACAAACGACAGGTCTGTATCCTGCACATCCTCACCACCTCTGACCTGCTTGAGCCCACTATTACAGTCCCTCTGTCAGTCCATTCTGTTGGGGGTCTTCCTCTCTTCCACAGATCCTCCACCTTGCCAGCATGATGTCTTTTTCCAAGGCCTGGTCCTTCCTGACAATATGCCCAAAGTGTGTGAGACCACGTTTCACCATCCTTGACTCTAAGCAGCACCTTGGTTGAGCTTCCTCCAAGGGAGATGTTTGTTCTTTTGTCAGTCTATGGGACATAGGTAGCTGTGGTGTTGTTGTTTTTGTTTTTTGCCATCAAGTTGACTACAACCCTACGAACAAGAGATTGGAACATCTATGGATTTCAGAACCTGAAATTCCCATCCATGGAGTTAGTTTGTAGGAATGAAAAAGAGATCAGATCTAACCTGCCTGGTACAACACAGTAGAAAACCCCTTTTATCCACAGATATCTCTCACTGTACTCCTCTCTCTTTCCATGGCACGCTCAGGACCACAGATCCCGATCCTAGTCCAGCTAAGTCCCTGTTTGCAGAGCCTGCGACAGTGTGTATTAACAAAGTTCGCCTTGTTTCCAGAATTTGTCCAGAATGCCTTTGCCTACTTTAGTCTGCCTGCTCATGACAGCTGAGCCCGCCCCTTGTTGCAGAGGGCATTACAGTCTTCGGAGCTAGAGCTCATCTGCAGGATCTATCCCGGGTTTGCAGAGTCCTCCCTGTTTGCAGAACCCTTGGCTGCAAAATCTGTGGCCTGTGTGCGACCGTTTCCAGACCCTGTGTGTCTTCTGAACCAGAATTGTCTGTCCCTATTTGCGTGTGAGATTTGCTTTAATTGCAAAGTCGGCCCTGCACACCAAGCTCATCCCTGTCTAAGAATTTATCTGGTGCTCTTGTGTGGGACACCCCCTTTCTGCCTAAAGACATCCTCTCTGCAAAAACCTGACCTGCTTACGGCCCCTCCGCATCTGTTTCCCTTGTAAGCAGTGCCTGTCTCTAGATCGTGTCCTTGTTTGCAGAGCCTTTTCCCATTTGTGGGTCAAGTTTTATCTGCAAAAGCTGAGCCCTGCTTGGAGAGCCTGTGACATTTCCAGGGCCTTTGTCTGTTTGCACAGCCTCTGTGCATTTCCCTGGGTAGATGAAGAGTCTAGAGTAAGCTGTGTCAGGGCTAAGCCATGTTTACCTGGGGGCGGCCGTGTCCTTCCGCGGCGCACATCTCCGTCCGCGGAGCATACACCTGCGTGCATGCTCTCCTCCTGGACCTCTGTGCATCTGTTTGCAGAGACTTATACCTGTTTACCGAGTCTTCACCTGTTTGTAGGATACATCCTCTTCTGCTAAGCCTAGGCTCTGCTTTGGAACCTGTGACTTATCTACAGAACTCAGCCCTGTTTCAACATCTTGCCCGGGCTGGAGGAATTCGTGCCTGAGCACACAGCTGGCTTCCCTGCCAGCTTCTCTGAATGAATCCCGTTCCTCTCTGGACAAGCTGTCGCTTTCGGAGAGCCTGCGAGGACTTTCACAGTCTCTGAGTCAGCAAATCCTCTGCCTGGAGAGGCTTTGTGTGCCTAGAATGTGTCTTTTTCAGACTTTGCAGAGTTTGTGTTCGGTCTTCTCCCATCTCCCTGTGATGTGAAATTGTTTGCACAGACCTCGCTCTATGCAGAGTCTGGTCATGTGTTGGTGGTGTTGTTACGTGCTATTGAGTCGCCTGTGACTCCTAGCAATCCCATATATACAACAGCTCTGTAGCCTGCCCTGACCTGAAACAGTCTCACTGACTCTGACACACCTGTTGTTGTTAAGTGCCATCGAGCCGTAGACGACTCATAGCAACGCTATGCATGAAAGACCTGAACACTTGTATAACTTTGGTCGTTTCTCCAAGTTCATAGAGTTTCCGGAGGCAAGCTGTTTTGGAAGTGGATGCCACTCCTGCTTCCAAGCTTGTTTTAATCAGGAATCTCCAACAAACACTGTCCACCATGGGCAACCATTCTCGCATTTGACACATCAGTGTCCCAGTGTTCAGCATCACATCAACCATGAGTTACCTCTGTACAGCAATGCACAGACCAGTGCTATACCACTTGGAAAAATGTTTGACAAAAAACAATTTAAACCAGGACCAAGGGCCACAGATTAAACTCACCCACCTTGGGCTTGGTAGCATAAATTTCTGTCCACTGACACACTTACTCACCCCATAACCCCAGTTACTGTGTTAATTCATCTTATCTGTGCTGTCCCTCCACCCTTCCAAGCATGATGTCCTTCTCCAAGGACTGGTCCCTCCTGACCTTGTGCCCAAAGTATGTGAGACAGAGCTTCAAAATCCTTGCCTCCAGGGAGAAACTTGGTTTTACCCTCCCCAAGACAGACCTATTTGTTCTCTTGGCAGTCCATGGTATGTTCAGTACTCTTTTCCGGCACCACAACTCAATTCTTCTTCTGCCGTCCTTAGTCATTGTCCAGCTCTCTGATGCATAGCATATAATTGTGAAGACCATGACCTGGATCAGTTGCACCTTAGTCTCCAGACTGACGTCATTGCTCCTCAGCACTCTGGAGAGGTCCCTGGCAGCAAACTTCCCCAGTGCAACTTGTCTTTGATTTGCTGACTGTTGGTGCAGAGTGTTGATTGTGGAGCCAAGCAAGCTGAAATTGTTAACAACCTCAATCTCTTGGCCATCTATCATGGTGCTGCCAATTGGCCCAAGAAAACACTGTATGGTTCAAAATAAGGAAAAGAGTGTATCCGGAATGCATCCTGTCTCTATACCTTTCCAATCTATATGTGGAACAGATCATTCGAGAGGCTGGCCTTTGTGAGGAGTATGGCATCAGGATTGGAGGATGATTCATCAACAACCTGCATTATGCAGATGATGCAACCTTGCTTGCCAAAGTCGAGGAGGACCTGAAGCATTTGCTGCAGAAGGTCAAGGATCATGTGTAGTGAGCCTTTACCTGGTTCAGCAGTTTGTTTCTGCCAGGGATGCATTTCTCGCTTGTAGAGCTTTGCCTATCTGCTTATCTGTCTGTATCCGCAGTCTTGTGCAAACGTCCTTTTCTTAAGGGTCTGCCCTCCATCCACATTTGCAGAGCTGTTCCCAGTGTGCAAAGTCCCTGCAGGCCTGAGGAACCCATGATTTGTGGGTAGAACCTTTGCCAGTGTTCAGAAGCTTTGCGTGGTTTTGCAGCCTGTCTGAATATCCCTGAGGACGGCCCATGGCTCTTTTCAGAGGCTTGTCTTATGCGTGTAACTGGTCCTTTCACAGAGCTTACCTCTCAGGAATACCTGCGCCCACCTCTGGAGACCATCCTCTTTGTGGGATTTGTCCTTACGAGTAAAGCTTTTTACCTGTCTCAACCTTCTCTGCCCTGAGTTTGTAATTTCAGAGCCCATCCTAGTCTTTTCAGTACACATCTTTTCAAGAGGCCTTTCTCCATTTCCACGTCCCATTCATCAGCCTGGAGAAACGAATGCTCCTGTTTGCAGAGACTTTCTCCCTGTGCATAGCCTGCCACCCTCTATGGGTCCTATGTCTGCTTGCAAAGCCTTCCTACCTCCATCTAGAAGGCCTAGATCAATCTGCAGTCCTGACCCTGTGAGCAGATCTCATTTTTGTGTATAGGATAAAGTCCTATTTCAAGAACCTTTCCTGTATGCCAGGAGCCCTGCTTACCCCTTAAGCCCTTGTCTACTAACCCAAAAAGTCAGTGGTTCAAAGCCACCAGCTCTTCCACAGGAGAAAGATGTGGCTGTCTGCCTTGGAAACCCCATACAACAATTCTTCTCTATTCTATAGATGTGCTGTAGGTACGATTTGACTCAACACCAACAGTGTGATGTCTGCCTGCAGAAACTATTCCTGTTTGCTTCTCTGTGGGGCACTTCCCTGGCTCTGGAGACTGGTCTCAGTGTAAAGCCATCCCCCGGGTCTACAGAGATTGTTCCTGGTGCATCCTGCGTTGGTCTGCATAGCCCATGTTGCCTACAGAGACTGTCCCTGTGTTTGGTACTTGCTCCTACCCACAGAGCTCAAACTAACCACAGACAAAATACCCACATCCCTGTTTGCAAAGCCTCTGCAGGCCGGTCAGCGGTGCCTGTCCTGGTTTGCTGGGATGTGTCCTTTTGGGATTTGTTTAGTTGGTTTGTTTGTTTTGCATGATCCAGACCACGTTGTTGTTTTGGGGGGTTGTTTTTTAAATTTTTTTCCTTCATTTTATACTGGTTTCATATACATTGCTTTTCCCAAAAGACCTTTCCCATTTCTTTACTCATCCCTCCCTCCACCCATCAAATTGTGAGACCCTATGATCAAGGCACCTCCCATCCCCACCCGTCAACAACATAGAGAGAGTTGGCCTAGTGGACAGAAAGTGAAGGTGGGTGTTTTCAGTCTGCTCCTCTCAGGCCGGTTTTCATTGTTTTTGGTCAAACATTCTTCTAAGTGGCATAAGACTGGGCTATGCATTTGCTGTATAGAGGTAACTCGTGGTTGCTGCGATGCTGAACACTGTGACACAGATGTGTCAAATGTGAGAATGGTTACCCATGGTGGACAGTGTTTGGTGGAGCTCCCCAATTAAGCAAGCTTGGAAGCAGGAGTGGCACCCACTTCCACAATAGTTTGCCTCCAGAAACCCTATGAACCTGGAGAAATGATGAAAGTTATACAAGTGTTCAGAACCTTCGTTCATAGGGTCGCTATGAATCATCTACGACTTTTCAGCACTTAACAACAACGTAATTAATGCACCTCCCACTCCCAGCCATCCTCACCCCCCTACTCCCCTTTTCCCCCATTTGGATTCTCATACGTGATCTACAATAATAGTCTTATGCAGTATTTGTCCTTATGGGACTGAGTTAGTTCACTTAGCATAATGCTCTCCAGTCCCTCCCAAGTTAGGTAGAGATTTACAAAGTCATTGCTCCTGCATGCTATGTAATATTCTCTTTAAAAGAAAGCCCCATCCTAAACAATGAAATTCTACATTCTACAACGAAAGCTTCGGAAGCTGTAGGTGGGGAAGTTCTCGCGTGGAGCCCTGGCGTACAGGTGGCCTCCAGCCTGAGAACACTGGTTCTTGTTATTTGCTTCCATCCTAGGATGGACATCGATGAGGGCCTACCGGACATTGAGGACCATCGGAACCTCCACATATGGGTCATCGAGGTGAGGGCCTGACCACAGCAGGCACGATAGCACGGGGAGGGTGTGGTCTTAAGTTGAGGCCTCTCTGCCCGACCCAGAGTTCCCTCCCTGCTGTCTTGGGGGGGCGGTCACCTGAGTCGCCGTGTGGACCATCCTCTCTCAGAACCTGAAGATGGTGCCGGTACCTGAGAAGGCCTACGGGAACTTCTTCGAGGAGCATTGCTATGTCGTCCTTCATGTGAGTTATGCCTGGAGTCTGTCTCAGGGGGAAAAGGGGTGTCAGGGGCTGGGAGGGAGCCTAACAGCCCAAACAGAAGTCCTCACTGGGAACAGACAGAAAGACCCGGAATCACACCTGCTAAGTGCCCTTACCTCCCCTTCACGATCTCTCAGGTGACTGGACGAACCTGCTCGATGACCCCCGCTCCAACACACACACAGACCTTGAAGCCCCAGAACCTGAAGGCCGCTCAGGGGACGGTGCCCAGTGACCTGCACTACTGGGTCGGTGAGGCGGCCAGTGCAGAGGCCCAGGACACGGCGGCCACCTTTGTGCAGCGGCTGCAGGAGGCACTGGGTGACAGGACAGTGCAACACCGCGAGGCCCAGGGCCATGAGTCAGATTGTTTCCTCAGCTACTTCAGCCCAGGCGTCATGTGAGCTAGAGAATGGGGCAAGGGAGATGCAGGGGCTTGGGTGGTGACAGATGGGAGTGACCATTTCCCCAATCTGACAATGTGTGTGTTGTGTTTTACATATATCACTGTCATTAGCACCATCAAGTCAGAACTGACCCATCGTTGACCCTCCAGCCCGTTTCCAGAGGCTGTAAATCTTACAGGGGGAGATTGTCTATCTTTCTCCTCTGGAGCAACTAGTGGATTGGAACAGTGTGCCTTAGGGTAGGCAGTGCAAATCCTCACCACCATACCACCAGAATAGTTAGAGATGATAGAGACAGAAATAGAGATGATAGGGATAGAGATAGAGCTGATAAAGATAGATAGAGATGATAAAGATAGAGATAGAGGTAGAGATGATAGAACCAGATAGAGATGATAAAGAGAGATAGAGATTATATAGAGTTGATAGAGACAGAGATAGAGATGATAGAGATAGACAGAGATGATAAAGAGAGATAAAGATGATAGAAACAGAGATAGAGATGATAAAGAGATAGAGATAGAGATTATATAGAGATAGATATATAGATATATATATAGAGAGAGAGAGCTAGAGATAGAGATTATATAGATAGAGATGATAAAGAGAGATAGGTAGAGATAGAGGTGATATAGAGTTGATAGAGATATTAGATAGATAGATAGATAGATAGATAGATAGATAGACGATAGATTGTTGTTGTGGTGGTGGTGGTTATTGTTGATTGCCTTCAAGCCAAGCACAACTCATTGTGACCCTATGAACAAAAGGCCTAAAGCTCCTCTATAGTTATCGATGTTCCGAGGCATGTGGTTTAGGAAGTGGAGGCCACGCCTACTATAGACAAGTTTATTATGTGAGTTCTGGTGGCCTACTGGTAAAGAGCTGCGCTGCAATCCCAGAGGCACAAAGTTCAAATCCACCAACTGCTCTGTGGGAGAAAGACGGACATTCTCTTCCTGACCTATTAAACTGCCTCTGTACACTCACTGGAGGCTCAGCGACAGGCCGCTTCTGACTTGACGGTTCACAATAGCAGTAAGGAATCGGGCTGCTACTGCAAACTCACGTGGTTCCAATCCACTCGCTTCTCCCCGGGAGAAATGTGCCCACTTTTACTGAGATGCAATTCCTATGTCATATAATTAACCAATTTCACCAATTCCAAATGAGTCTTCCAATGGCTTCCACATATTCTTAGACTTGGGCACCTACCACCACAACCAAGGTGAGAACATTTTCATCACCCCGTAAAGAAAACCCTTCCTGTTCACACTCACTACCTATTTCCTTTCATGGCCTCTCGCCCCAAGTCCTGTTGTTGTTGGCAGAGCAGCTGGTGGATTTGAACCACCTGCCTTTGGATTTGCAGCACAACTCCTTACCATTAAGCCACTAGAGCACCCTACCCCAAGCTGTAGGCAACCACTAATCTACTTTCTATAGAATTGCCTATTCTAGACATTTCACATAAATGAAATTGCACCATACTCTTCTTCTGTATGGCATCATCACTAAGAGTCAATGTTTCTGTCATACACTTCATCCCTTTTTATTGCTGAATAATATTGCATTTTGTGGCTATACACTGTATTTCTTTTATCCATTCATCCCTTAATGGATATTTGCGTTGTCTTCTGCTTTTTACTCTGTTATGAATGTCAATACTGCATTTACACGTACAAGTGATAGGCTGTATTGTTGGTTTGTTGAACGGGTTTTTTACTGTCCAAGTTTTCGTGTGAATACACACGTCTCACTTCTCTTGACTGTATGCCTAAGATCAAATGCCAATATGATCTTGAGTTTCTTTTTGTTATTGTGCCCAGTAAAAAAAAAAAAAAATCTCTTTTGCTGTTAGCAGATTCAAGTATTTTTTTTTCAAATTAATCATCACAATGTATTGAGGGTGAAAGGAGCTCTGATTACATCATCCAAGACATGTTGCTCTGATAACCAAAAGGTCACGTGTCTCTGGCGGTTCGATTGCATCAGCTGCTCCAGGAGATGATGCCGGGAAGTCCCTTCCCATGAAGGCTCACAGCCTTGAAAGCCCAAATAGAGGGTCACTAGGGTTTGGAACGCACTCAACTGCAGTGAACTTTGAGTTATTTACCCTGACCCATGGGAACCTGCCAATCTTATGCCATTTCTGTTTCATACAGGTGAGCCTAATGCATGCCTGTAGTGTACACATAACCACAAATACACACGTAAACATATATATATGCAGAAGCTCACCTGTCCCCTTGTGTGCGTCCACCTACACGGGCACACCTGCACACATCCGTAAGTGTATGTGTTGACCCATACACGATCCTGCTGCTCCAGGCACTCATGTGAATAAACAGATACATAATATACCGCCACATGTATGCGCAAATGATACATAGACAAATGCGTATGTATGCTCCACGTGTGTACTCAGGAAAATGTACATCGAGGTGCTCAGAGGCTTACATACATCTGTTAAGCAGGTACGTGCAGTCTCCCCACACGGATGCACACACGTGCCCGCATCAGCACTCATTTCTGCACTTGCACGGATGCACA
>NW_006399841.1:1416946-1430522 GCF_000299155.1 Elephantulus edwardii | reverse complement strand
GCATCTGCACGTATTTCTGCACTTGCACGGATGCACACACATGCCCGCATCTGCACACATTTCTGCACTCGGTAGTCTGTGCGTTTACATGGCTGCCATTCCCTCCTCAGCTACAGGAAGGGAGGCCTTTCCTCCGGCCTCATGCACGTGGAGACCGACATTTACAGCATCCGGAGGCTGTTGCACATCAGAGGGAGGAAGCACGTGTCCGCCACAGAGGTGAGGGATGCGCCTGGACCCGCGTGCAGACTGTGAGTGTGCAGAGTGGAGGGCAGTGTGGAGATCGGGAAGTGGGAAGTGGGTCCTACAAGGGCCGTGGGATCAGCGTCCCCAAAGACCAGTCTTGACTGAGAAGAAAGAAAACGCTTCCAGCCTCATCTCTGCCACTGTTTCCTCATCTGACTCGTGAACCAGGTTGGGGAGGCGTGGCAGACAGGACGGTGGCCACCAGGTCACTTGTAATCACTTGCCACAGTGGTCACCGAATGATTTGGCGTGGGGGGTGGTAACTCACACTCCCTCACTCACAGCCTCATTGTCGCCTGTAGGTCCACATACTATCTACCCATAATTCTCTTGGAAGCGCTCTAGGCCATATAGTACCTTTGTGTAAATCAGAAAATGTACCTTTGCTTATATTTGCCAGGAAATTTCCACAAGATGCTGGTTTTGCTAGAACAAAACATTTTGCCACGCTCTGGCAAGGATGTGATTTAACAGACTTTCAAGTATGTACAATACTTACAAAGTAACTCAGAGTCAGACACCTACAGACAGACACCCACACACACGTCCACCCACACACAGGGACCCAGAGATCTGGTGACCACATAACCCCGCTCATGCATGGATGTCCCATAGCCCCAGGTCTTACCTGTAATCCTGGTAGCATTATCTCACGTGTCCCCTTTTATTCTTAAAAGTGCACCTAACACTAAAAATAAACCCAATTTCTCTCCCAGCTTTTTTCAATCAATTTTTTTATTAGTTTCATCTGTTTGTTTGCTGCTTGTTTCTAATTATCTGTTTTAAACTGGGTTGTCCAAAATAAAAGTTAAGTAAATCAGTGACATAAAAAAAAAAAGTCTCACTGTGAAGAAGATCTCTTCTCAGGTACACACTGTCCCACACACGTGCACTGTGTCTGTCACCTGTGTGTAAATGCACTTCACTCCTATGTTATATACCCCTCATCTATGTGCTTGTGGAATAGATACACCTGTACCCGTTTGCATGCACACATACAGGTACACATGTACTGTTTCAGGCATGTGCAGAAGAGTCACACCCAGTGACCCTCCTCCTGTGAAGTGTAGCTTTACCCACATACCGAGAGATGCATCGAGTAACCCTTGGAGTCAAACATGGTTACACAGATGTATGTCTGCACACCTTGACAGGTGGTGTAAAGGGCCATGGTCACGTGCACACCTAGTTTCACACAGCTCCCTCCCCACACAGTGGCCTGCTCTAGAGACACTCAAGCAGCCTGTGACGGACCGAGGTGTCTCAGGAGCTGGGTCTGGTGGAATGACACCCCTCTCCTTCCGGGCTGCTTCTGGCTCTGGCAGGTGACACTCTCCTGGGACAGCTTCAACGTGAGTGACATCTTCCTGCTGGACTTAGGCAAGGTGATGATCCAGTGGAACGGGCCCAAGTCCAGCATTGCTGAGAAGGCGCGGGTCAGTGTCTGCCCTGGGAAGTCGCGGGTTCAAGGCCTGGAGACGGGGACAGCCTTCCAGGTGTCGATCTTTCCCAGCCTTGGGAGTGGATCTGCACTAGACTGCCTGATGGGTGAAGGCGGAAGGCTGGGGAAGCCCTGGCCACCAGAGTTGTCTCCGTCTCTCTCAGGGACTGGCCCTGACTTACAGCCTGCGGGACAAGGAGCGTGGTGGTCGTGCGCAGGTTGGCGTGGTGAATGACGAGAAGGAGGCTCCTGAACTCATGCAGATCATGGAGGCTGTGCTGGGCTGCAAAGGGAACAACTTGCCTGCCGGCAAGCCCAACAGGAGGAGTATTACGCAGCTGCAGAAGGCCAAAGTCCGCCTCTACCAGTGAGCAGACCTCCTCACAGGGAGGGTGGGGAATGTCCTTCATGACTGCAATAAACACGTCCATAGAAACCCCTCCAGAAAGCGCTCTAGGGATTCTGGGACAGGCCACCTGGGGCCTTCAGGCCAGCCTGTATTCCGGCATGATATGTGGCTGTTTTGCAGAAAGACCCATTGCACAGACAAGGAAACTGAGGTCCCAAGAGGCCCAAGTTTCCGCAGTGAAACTAGAAACTCAGGACCCCAGACTCCATTCCTCTGGGGGGCTGGAGAGACCCCAGACTCCATTCCCCGGGGGAGCTCAAGGGGACAAAGTGAATCCTAGTCAGAAAGGGTGGGACCTCCCACACCTGGATGCTTACTTCCCAGGGTCTATGAGAAGGGCAAGGACCTCGTGATCCAGGAGTTGGCAACCTGCCCACTGACTCAGGACCTACTGCAGGAAGAGGTGAGGCAGGCTGGGCTGGTTGCCCCACCCACACCAAGCCCACAACCACAACCCTACCACCCTGACCACTACTGACCGGCCCCACTCTTGCTCCCAGAGCTGTTACATCCTGGACCAAGGGGGCTGCAAGATCTATGTATGGCAAGGACGCAGGTCCAGACTCCACGAGAAAAAGGCAGCCTTCAGCCGGGCAGGGGTGAGGCCCGGGGCCCTGAGGGGACACAGCCCTGCTGTGGGGTCTGATGAGAAGGAGACCTGCTTCGGTGGATATCCCAGTCCTAGGCGCTGAAGGGGGAGATAATCTTGTCCTGTCTGATCAAAGAACACATGGCCTTGCCCTGGAGTCTAAGGGGAAACTGCACTGCCCTTTGTGAAGGGCAGACACAGCTCGGCCAGGAGCCTGGGGAGGACAGGGCCCTCCTGTCACACATGAGGGCATGTGTCTGCCCTGGGAGTCCTGGCTTGGGCCAGAACAAACAGCACCCTGGAAACCTTCTAGAAACTCCACGTACAAGTGGGACGTGTCTGCACTGGACACCCCATTTTTTTCTAAGGGGGTTGGCAGGGCCCTCTTGGAATCTTAGTCATGGCTGGCCCTTCCCAAGACCTGGACTGAGGGGGATTCTGGTCCCACCCACGTCAGGGACTTCAGAGGTTTTGGTAGTGATGGAGTCAGCCACTTAGGGGGTCTTGATCTTCGTTATTAAGCCTGTGTAGGGCTCACTAGTGCTGGCAGCGAAGCCAGAGCTGAGGGGTGGTGGTGAAGGCAACTGAGCAGAGGGCCATGGGGCCCAGTCTGACCGTACCACCGCCCCAGGGCTTCATCCAGGCCAAGGGCTACCCGGGCTACACCAACGTGGAGGTGGTGAATGATGGCGCCGAGTCGGCAGCATTCAGGCAACTCTTCCAGAGATGGCATGAGAAACAGTTCAAGGGCATGAAAGGAACAGGTGAGCAGACAGGGTGGAGCCAAAGGGCGGGGGCGGGGAGAAAGGTGAGGCCGGGTGTGATTGCGTGGTGGGTGGAGCCTAGGGGAAGGACCTTTGGGATGATGTCTGGGGGTCTGTGGGTGGACAGAGGGGCTAAGCCCAAAGGGCTGGAACTGGGGTGGGGCTCAGGGGCAGAGCCTAGGGGCAGCTGCCTTAGGGGCGTGGTCTGATGCCTAAGGGGCAGAGCCTGGCTGTAGAGAGTGGAGCCTAGAACTTCCATCATAAAAGTGAGTGAAATATTTCAGTCACAAAAGGACAAATATTGCATAGTGCCACTGTTGTAAAACGGGACCAACATCGGGGTTGGGGGAAGACTGAGAAAGAGGGAATAAGTAATACATAATGTATTGAAACAGATGAGGGAGAGAACTGATTAAAAGCGATATCTGATTAGGTATTATTATCATGACAAGAGTCCAGAATGAAGGCTGCATAGTGGAGTCGACGCAGGTGGGGGGGCAGGGGAGAGATTGTATAACAGTGAAAGAATTTTTCTTTTACTTTTCAAAGAGAAGTGTGAACTGGGGGGAGGGGTGGGTGGGGAGAAAAATGTAACAAGGAATGAATGGAAATCCAAAGTCTGTAAACGTTCATTAAAATTAATAGTAAAATATAATTTTTTTAAAAAGTGAATGAGGGAGCAGGACATGGCCAGAGAGGATGGGGCCCCGAGCCAGGCCTGCAGTGCTGAGAGGGCGGGTGACGGCTGGCCATAGGGGCTGGGCCCCAGAAACAGAGCTCTAACTGTGGCAGGGGTCCAGGGCAGGTGGGGCAGGGCCTGGCGGGGACGGGGCCCACTGATGGCCTCTGCTCTTTACCCAGGTAAACTAATGCAAGTCCAGCTGGATGCAGGCAAGCTGCACAGCAGGCCTGAACTAGCGGCGCGGCTCAGGATGGTGGACGATGGCTCCGGGAAGGTGGAGGTGAGAAGAGTGCTGTCAGCCTTGGAGGGATGATGAGTGCAGAGTGGCTGCTGTCTAAGGTGACCAAGGTCCGCCCAGGAGAAAACACACACAACCTGCATTTCCCATCCTTGGGGCAAGCCAAGAGCCGGGGGCAGGCCTCTCACCACAAGGCATGCCTAGAACGGCCTGGCCAGGCACCAGGTGATGCGCTGGTCCAGGTGCAGGAGCCGCCCATCCCCAGTGCCTCCTCCCACAGGTGTGGTGCATCCAGGACTCCCAGCGGCAGCCCGTGGACCCCAAGCACCACGGGCACTTGTACTCAGGCCACTGCTACCTCGTCCTCTATACGTACCAGAAGCTGGGCGGTGTCCACTACATCCTCTACCTGTGGCAGGTAGGACACCTGAGGGGGGTAGCGACGCATACAGCCCAAGGGCTGAGGAGCTCAGAGGGGGCTGTTACAGGGCCGCCAGACCACCTCCGACCAGATCGAGACCCTGAACAGCCAGGCTGAGGATCTGGACGTCCTATACGGCGGGGCCCTGGTGCAGGAGCACGTGACCATGGGCCATGAGCCACCCCACTTCCTCGCCATATTCCAGGGCCAGCTGGTGATCTTCCAGGTACGGCCCCCTGGCCCCTGTGGCCACTGCCTCACCAGCTCCTCCATGTGTCCCTGGTCCTTTCACATGCCAGGCACCTTCCTTCCCTTCAGGTCAGGGGCCCAGAGCACATCCCTGGGCACCAAGGGTGACCAGTCTGGGTTTCCTCCCGCAGTGGCCCCAACCCAGCACAAAGCGGGTGAACATACTGAATCACACATTGAACCTTCAAAGGCTGGCGAACTGCTCGCTCTCCCCTCAGAGATGAGGCGAGGGTCTGTTTAGCAAGGGCAATAGACTAACAGAACCTCACACTCCCCACTCAGAGGGTCCCAACGACCAGCCCCCACAGCCATTGAGTCAGTTCAACTCACGGTAACCGTAGAGGATGGAGCACAACTGGCCTGGGAGACGCGTGACTTCTAGGGAAGCAGACGCTCATCTTCCTCTCTTGGAGATGCTGGTGGGCTGAGTCAGCCTTCTGACGCTTCGTCCACTGCACCACCAGCGCTTGATACCAGCCCCCACCCCTCGCGACCCCGTACTACTCACTGGCACAAGAAGGGAGAGCCCCTTCCATCAGCCTGAGCCCCAGCCCTCTTGCAGGGGGTCCCTGGATGCAATGAGAAGGGGCAGTCAGCGCCCACCGGCCAGCTCCTCCGTGTCCAAGGCACCGACAGCTACAACACCAAGACCACGGAGCTGCCAGCCCGCGCCTCATCCCTCGACTCCAGCGGCATCTTCCTGCTGCTCACGGCTGACGCCTGCTACATCTGGTTTGGGAAGGTACCCCCCCCCAGTAGTCCCCACCTTAGCTCAGGGGCTGTGCTGTCAGATGGATGTGTCCCCAAGGACCACGTGGACCCTGAGTAGAGCCGCAGATGGGCATTAGAAGGTGTCGGGAGGGCAAGACCTGTGCAGTGTCCCCCCAACCCCACCCCCCGGCCCTGAGGGGAGTTACAAAGTGACTGGCGGGCCGGGGAGTCCAGGGCACGAGCAAGCCAGGCCCACACAGCCATTCCTGTCTTTCCTGCCTGCCATGAGCAAGGGACATCACCCCTCTCATGCTTCTTGGGGGTAAGGGAAGCCTAGTCCAGTCTGGGAGCGTTTTCTCTCCTCTTCAGCCTAATCCATGAATGGCTCTTAGCCCAGCCTGGGAGCCTTTATCCTGTGCTCTGAATCTGTGCCCACTCAGATGGGAGACTGAAGTAGACAGGAAACTAGATTTTATTAGGTGTCACAGAGTCAGCTGTAACCTACAGCGACCCTACGAACAACAGATCTAAGCCTCGCCCCATCCTGTGCTCTCCTCCTCATCTGTTACACTTACTGTGTCAGCCCGTCTTGTTGAGGGTTTTTTGCCGACCCTCCACCTTTTTCAGCATGAGGTCTTTCCCAAGGACTGGCCCCTCTGACGACATGCCCCAAGTATGTGAGATGAAGTTTCACCCTCCTTGGCTCCACGGAACAGCCTGGTTGCACTTCCTCCTCTGAGACAGGCTTGAGCGGAAGGGGGATCCATTGCTCATGTGTGACCGCCCCCCATCCGCTCAGGCCTCCTGTGATTCAGGCTCTCTCCACCCTCAGCGAATGGGAGTTTGAGTCTGAAGGTGGAGCCCCCACCCTCTGCTGGGCCTCACCTCAGTCTTTGTCCCCGACCCCCAGAGCTGCAGCGGTGACCAGCGGGAGATGGCGAGGATAGTGGCTACTCACATCTCCAAGAAGAACGAAGAAATAGTCCTGGAGGGGCAGGAGTCTCCCCAGTTCTGGGAGGCCCTGGGGGGCCCAGCTCCTTACTCCAGCAATAAGAGGTAATGGCTAAGAGAAGAGTACATGCGTCTTACAGAGGAAACTGAGGCACAGAGAGGGTGGGTGATTAATTAGGAGTCACAGAACTGGAGACTCAGGACCTCAGCTCCAGAGTCTCCCTGGAGCACAGCCCACCCACATTCCTTTGTATTGTCACGTGGGAACCTATCATAGCGGGCTCTTTCGTGGGAGACTGTCTTCCTCTCTTTCACTGACCCTCCATCTCTCCAAGCATGATGACCCTTCCTGAGGAATAGCCTCTCCTAGTCTGAAGTATGAGACTGAGCAGTAAACTTCATCTGAAAGAGCCTGAGCGAACAGGGAGCAGAGACACGAGTGCCCTCTGCTGGTCAACTCTGCCTCGACTCACCTCTGGATTTCCCCGCCCTCAAGGGGTCCAAAGACTCTTCCCCAAACACACAATCCCCAGGGTTTGTGTCCGTGTTAGCTTACAGAGAAATATATGTGATGTGTGGTGTGCAAGAACAGGTGTAGGTGTGTGTGCGTGATGTGTAAGTGAGAAGGATGTGTAGAGAAAGGTGGGCAGAGAAGTAGGAGCCCAACCCCAGGCTGCTCTCAGTATGTCTGCAGAGCCTGCTTTATACACAGCACCCCCTCTCCAAGTCTAAGTTAAATGCTACTGTGCCCCTCTCCCTCCTCCCCTCTATAATGCTAGGTCCTCTGGGGTTCCTCCCACTAAGCCTGGTGTCACCTTCCTGGGAAATTCATGGGAGGCTGGTGTTAGGTGGTGGTGGTGGTGGTTGTTCTTAGGTGCCATCGAGTTGAATACAACTTGTAGCAACCCAATTGACAACAAATCTGAACCCTGCCCTGTCGTGTTCCCTCCTCACCATCTCTGATACACTTGAGCCCACTGCTGCAGTGACTGTGTCAGTCCATGTCTGTGAGGGTCTTCCTCTCTCCCACCCGCCAATCCTCCGCCTTTCCAAGCATGATGTCCCTCTCCAAGGAACAGGCAGCCTTTCCTAGAAACATGCCCAAAGTACGTGAGACTCAGCTTCACCATCCTTGCCCATAAGGAGCACTCTGGCTGCACTTTCACCCAGACATGTTTGTCCTTTTAACAGTCCATGGGATACTCAGTGCTCTTCCTCAGTGTTCTTCTCTAGGACCTTAACTCAAAGCTTAGTCTGCTTTCACCTTGGACAGAAAAGGGCCGCTGAGGTCCTGAGAAGGATGGGGTGTAACTGGTGTTAGTTGTGTGGGAGACCTCATGCCTCCTAACCCCAGAAGTCACCTTCTAGCCCTAGAACAGGTCACTTAGGCTGGGCTGGCCTTGGCCAGGCTAGTGGAAGGCACAGGATTCAGTGTCCTCATGGCCCTGTGCCCACCCTGGCCAGGCTCCCCAAGGAGGCCTCCAGCTTCCAACCCCGCCTGTTTGAGTGCTCCAGCCAGATGGGCAGCCTGGTTCTCTCAGAAGTAACATTCTTCAGCCAAGAGGACCTGGACAAGCATGACGTCATGCTGCTGGACACCTGGGAGGAGGTAAGGCTGCGCCCTCTGCCAGGCTGGGTGTGAGCGGGGTGTGACTGTGTTTGTGTCAGCAGGGAACCAGGCGTGCTGGGTGTGACGGGGTGTACATCTAAGTCATCAGACGGGCGGGCGATTCTCTGACTTTGAGGTCACAGGGTGCTGACAGTATGACACTGCCGGGGACTGGGACTGTGTGCTTGGTGACCACTTTTGAAGTTGTGTGCAACTCAGTGAGCCTGTGGTGTGAGGGTCTGTGGTGAACATGAGACAATGTCAGGGACGGACCATGTCATACGTGTGGGGGTTCTGGGTGATGATGTGTGGCAGCAGCGGCCTCTGCATTTGTGGCTGGGTGAGGCTGACGGCATCTGGCTGTTACAGCTGATTGTGACTTGCGATGCTGTGAGTGTCTCTCTCTCACACACCACACACAGTCTCACGTGTGTGTGTGTGTGTGTGTGAGAGAGAGAGAGAGAGAGAGAGCACAAGAGAGAAAGAAAGAGCGTGCACATGTGGCCGACTGGTTGTGGGCGTGACTCTGAACAGATGAACTGTTTACAGTAATGATGTAGTCATTTTAGTGTGGTCATACACTATATACACTATGGCTTGTTAGGCTATGTGTAACTTAGTTTAGCATGCATCATGTCATGTCATTGAGTGTGGTTGTGTTTATGTGCCATGGCATATAGCTGTGTGACTTGCGTCTGGCCATGTGGCACTGGATGACTGTGTGTGTGTGTTTGCACTCACCTGTATATAGCCATGGTAATGTGTCTCTGAACCATTGTCCACCTGTGGGGCTGTCTGTGACTGTGAGTGTAGCTTGCAGGTGTCCCACCTCATTCAGAGTAAAAACCAGCATTGTTACAACAACCTACAAGGCCCTCTGTGGCCTGTCCACACTCTCCCTCCCACCGGCTTCTCTGCTCCAGTCATGATGGTCTTTCATGTTCCCTGAACCTCTGGGCCTTTGCACTGGTTGTTTATTCTGGTTTGAACCAGATGGAACCCTTTCATCTCAAACATACACGGGACACGCCTCCCCCCCCCCTTACCTTCAGATCTTTACTCAAATGTTACCTTATCAGGAAGGCTGACGCTAACACTGCAGCGTCTCTACCACCTGCCTGCCTGTGGCCTGGTGTGAGTTTGGCAGTGGGGGCCTCCTGTGTGGATGCCAAAGGGGATGTTTGTGTGTCAGTTTCTGAGACTACCTGATGGACTGGTCAGCTCTGGAGAGCCCCTCCACTGGCCCCACTGCCAGCCCCCCTCTCTTGGCTCAGGTCTTCCTGTGGCTTGGGGAAGCTGCAAGCGTGTGGAGAAAGGAGGCAGTGGGCTGGGGCCAGGAGTATCTGAGGACCCACCCAGCAGGAAGAAGTCCAGCTACTCCCATCGTGCTGGTCAAGCAGGGCCTTGAACCTCCCACCTTCACAGGATGGTTCCTCATCTGGGACCCATACAAATGGACTGTGAGGCTGGAAACCCCCCAACCCCACCCTAATCTTGAGCAGAAGGGCCTACCCTGGCCAGGCAGGAGGCAACACTGCCCTGCCCAGGACCTCTAGTGTGGGTGGGAGAAGCCCTATCCTCAGGCCCCCTCCTGGGTCCCATTGAAGCTGTTATCCTGCCCCAGCCCTGATTTTTGTCCCCAGAACAGCCAACCCTACAAGGAGGGGGCGGAGAGGAGACTGGAAGTAACACCTGATGTCCCCAGGATCACAGCTGTGGGTACCAGGGCTTCCTCTACGGTGGTCAGCGCTCTAGGCACCAAGGGCATGGTCAGAATGGGTGAAGGAAATGGCCAGACCTTGGCTGGTGGGAAGGTTACAACTGGGCCAGTTGGACAAGAGGGGCCAGTAGAGTGTGTGGCCACCCTAAACTCCTCAACCTGAAATCCTTCTCTGGATAGGAAATCAACAACTTCCAGATGTCCAGCTTACCACGTGAGGGCTTGACAAGGCCCTTGGCCCTCCCGGCTCTCGGCATCTCCCAGGACAGTTCAGAGAATGAGCCTGAGCCAGGCCCCAAGGCGACCAGCCCCAGCCCCAGCCCTGTGACCCCTGGGGTGCTGCCCCGTGAACGGCTGATGCACCAGGCTGCAGAAGACCTGCCAGAGGGCGTGGACCCAGCCTGCAAGGAGGTGGGTACTGGGTGCCTCTGCCATGCACGGCCCCAGCACTGATGACTCTGAACGAGCTGGGGGAGCCCTCGTACTGATGAAGGGGCCTCAGGCAGTGGGCAGGAGGCTGGGGAGGGGACGCTCTCGATGGGGTGGTGGGCAGACAGGTGTCAGAGAGCCTTGGGTCCTAAGATGATAGGCTCAGCTGTCGCTTCTCCCTCTGCGTCCACACCCCAGTTCTACCTCTCAGATGCTGAGTTTCAAGACATCTTTGGGAAGTCAAAGGAAGAGTTCTACCGCATGGCCAAGTGGAAGCAGCAGCAGGAGAAAAAAAAGCATGGCTTCTTCTGAATCCAGGCCCTTCTCTGCCAGGGCCACCTGAGGGCCCAAGAGCCCTGAGAAGACCCTGCTCACAGCCCCCCCAACCCCACACACACACAGGCCCACTGGTCACCCTTTGACTTTGTCAATAAAATCTTGTGGTTCATACAAGCTGTGGTATGTGGCTTCAAGCCTGGGTCACTCAGGAGGCCTACTTCTCAGGGATCTGGGGCTGGTCAGGACCATCCTAGGGGAAGACTTCCTCCCTGGAGAGCTGGGGGACCAACAACCCCTTCACCCCAGCCTGAGGGTGGTGAAGGCAGGTAGTGAGATGCTGGGGTGTGATTCTCAGATACAATATGTTCGTAGGGGCCTCACCGATTATATATAAGGTCCGTGAGTCAACTGACTCAATCACAACTAACAAGAAATGAGGAAAGAAAACACTGAGCTTAGTCTCACAATTTTTATAAAAATCTTTGACCCAGGGCTGACCAGAGGGCAGAGGACTGCAGTGTATTCCTAATAAAATTGAGGACAGCTCCAGGGACAAGGCCAGCTTCTGGGTCACTGGAGAGGCAGCAGCATGGACAGCGTCAGAGCTGGAGGCAGTTCAGGGGCTTCCAGCTCTGAGCAAGAGGTTGAAGGAGCCACACCTGCCCAGCCCTCAGGGGTGGACAGAGGGCCTGGTCCACTTGGGGTGACCCCCCCACAGAACTTCCCAAGCCTAGTCCCGGAAGGAGATCTTCACAAAGAGGGTGGCGGATGGATACTGGTCTCCATTCTTGGACAAGAGGTGGACATGGCGGTATCCTGGGGGAAGGAGGACAGGTGTAAGTGGAGAGCAGAAAGGAGCACGCATAGTTCCGGTCACTCCGGAGGACATACTAAGGCCAGCCAGCCGCCAGTCCAGGAGATGCTAGGCCGGCCTGCCCTGCCGTGGCCGCCCTTCCCTCAGGTGGACACTCACCTTGCTTGAGGTTGTTCAAGGGGATGGTACTCTGTCCAACAAAATCATTCTTAGAAGACAGGTCGTAATCCTCCACCATGAAGCGGATGAAGGCGAGCTCGGGTACAGACACAGTAAACTCAAACTCGGAGTCCCACCTAGGGTTGAAGCCTAGAGGAGGAAGAGGAAGATCCATATCCACCCCAGCTCCAGCATCCGCCCCAGCTCCAGCATCCGCCCCAGCTCCAGCATCCGACCCAGCTCCAGCATCCGACCCAGCTCCAGCATCTGCCCCAGCTCCAGCATCCGCCCCAGCTCCAGCATCCGCCCCAGCTCCAGCGCGTGAGCCCGACCCAGGCCCCACACGTACCATTATTGGTGACCACGCCGGTCTGCTGGCTGCCCGCGTCCTGGGCCACCCCGTGGATCTCCACTATCACCTTGGGGTCCACAATGGAATTTTTGCTCTTGTTGACTTTTGGAAGTTGCTGCCCCGAGATGACCTGAGGACAGACAGGGGACAGTGAAGAGCTCAGGGATGGCAGCGAGCAGGCACGGAAGCTCCCCCCAGGCACCTGCCCCACCTCGGTCCCTTCATACTCTGACAGTGAGCCGCTTCTCAGTCCACCAGGGCCCCCGGGTCAGCGCACGTGGGTTGAAGGTGGAGCTGGGGTCTCGCAGGAAGGCAGGTTTCAGCACGTACCCACAGGCCCCGTTGTCCTGGAAGCGAGCTTGGTACAAGTCCATCTCCAGCCCAGGGGTCTGAAAGTTCAGGGCCACTGCAGACAGGAAGGGCAGTCACAGGCTGTGGCTGGGCATGGAGAGGGCCCTTCAGCACTGTCCACTCAGGGTCCCCTGTGGTCAAGGCTCACGTGGGGCATCAAAAGTAGGGTCTCCTCCAATACTTACTGCCCTCCCTAACTGACCCACTTCACAAATCGCACACATTCCATCACCGATGTCAGCATTCAAAGAACTGCCGTGTGAACGGTGGGTTTCAGACACTGTGGCTGGGTATGGGAGGGTATTTCCAAGCTGAAGTGCCCAGATTACCAGCTCCTGAGCCCACAAGCCCTGACATCTGGCCTTAGGTGGGATCCTAGACTTTCCACCATCTGCATACAGCCTCCAGAGCTCCTGGACCCCACTCCTCAGGACCAAAACCCACATACAGGGGAGCTCTGGTGGCCTAGTGGCAAGAAGCTGTACTGCAATCCCAAAGGTACACGGTTCGAATCCACCAGATGCTCTGCCGGAGAAGGAGGGGCAATTTCCTCCTGTACCAGTCAGATCTGATTTGACGGTACATGCACAAAAACAAAAACAACAAAAAAAACCCACATCGAGGCCTCAGTCCCAGCTGACCCCTCAGGACCAAAACCCACATCGAGGCCTCAGTCCCAGCTGACCCCTACCGATCTGGCAGCCTGCATTCCACATGTCCACGGGGTTGTAGTTGGAGGAATCCGTCCTCCAGCTGGCGGGGTAGATTCTGCTCAGGTGGGCCACGTTGTGAAGGACGAAGTTGTTTCCTGAGGGTGGTGGGGGCAGTCAGAACTGGAGGCCTCTCAGTGAGGCTCTGACAGATGGCCGGCCAGATGGCCAGGCAGATGGAGAGCCGCCTCGGGAGCAGGGCAGGTGCTCACCTGACTCTTGGACCAGTCGGGAGGCGCGGTTCTCTGAGAAGGATGCCATCTCATAGAAAGCCTGTTTGTGGCCGCCGGGCCTGGCAAAGCCCTCGAAGTGGACGCTCTTGCAGTAAATGACCATGTTGGAAAGTTCCATGGCTAGGTTGAGTTTGCTCTCCTGGGGGCCGTGGGGAGGCCCGTGTTAGACCCAGGAGTTGGCACAGAGTGGACACTGAAAGTGCCAGAAACGGAGAGATG
>NW_006399841.1:1385551-1416846 GCF_000299155.1 Elephantulus edwardii | reverse complement strand
AGAGGCTCTGAGAGGTGGCCAGAGAGAACCGAGCCACCTCGCCAGGTGAGGGCCAGAGGACGAAGGAGGGCCTCGGGCCGCCCACCTTGACTGCATCGAGGCTTACCTTGGGTTTGTTCTGGGTTTGGCTCCGGACCGCCTCGTCCTCCATCTCCGCAGCTTCATCTTCATCTGACACCACAGTGACCTCGGTATTACCTTCCCCTTCACGGGGCAGTAGCCCCCCAACCTTCTTTCCCTTCAGCAGGATCTTCCCCTTCAGTTGCTGAGGAAAAGGAAGCAGCTGAGTCCCAGGTCCACTCCTCCCGGCCAGTTCTGCATCCTCCCCTGTGGGTGTCAATATCCCCACCACGTACCTCGGGGGAAGGCAGGCTGCTGTTGACACCGTCCAGCTGCTGGTCCAGCAGAAAGTTGCCCAGGAAGGTCCTCAAGTGCCGCGCCATCACTCGCTGCTGCTCCAGACTGCAGTGGTTCTCCAGGGACAGGATGACGGGGTAGGGGGAGGCCTGGGGACCCCGAGGACACGTTAGGAGGGAGGAGACCCTCGCCAGTATTTTCCTTCCTCCATTCTCCCGGGGTGAACGCACCTTGAAGGCATAGTCCCGGATGGCTCTGAGCACATCACTAAATAAGATCTTGGAGGTTAAGGTGTAGCCGTGGTAGATGATCGGTTCCTGGTTGGGCCCGTCCCAGCAGTCAAGCTCCACGCAGCGGCAGCCTTTACACAGGGCCCTGGACGTGGAAGGAAGGCAGGACCCTTCAGTACTGACCCTCCAGCATGGACTCCGCCCCAGACCACGCCCTTTCACCAGGCCTTGCGCCCAAAGTGCATCTCAGTCTCCCAAGCCCTGCCCTAGACCACACCCTGCACAATAGACTCCGCCCAAGACCACGCCCTACACACCAGGCCCCGCCCCATCACACCCTGCACAATAGACTCCGCCCCGACCACGCCCCACACTATAGACCCCACCATCACACCCTGAACAAGACTCCACCCCAGACACGCCCTACATTCTAGGCCCCGCCCCATCAACCCCTGCATGAGACTCTGCCTCAGACCACGCCCTTTCAAAGGCCACGCCCCCACGGAGCATTTCCATCTCCCAGGCCCTTCCCTAGACCACACCCTGCACAATAGACCCCGCCCCACACTCTAGGCCCCACCCCATCACACCCTGCACAAGATTCCACCCCAGACATGCCCTACATTCTAGGCCCCGCCCCATCACACCCTGTACAATAGACTCCTCCCTGACCATGCCCCACACTATAGACACCACCCATCACACCCTGCACAATAGACTCCGCCCCAGACACGCCCTGCATTCTAGGCCCCGCCCCATCACACCCTGTACAATAGACTCCTCCCTGACCATGCCCCACACTATAAACACCACCCATCACACCCTGCACAATAGACCCCGCCCCAGACCCCACCCCACACTCTAGGCCACGCCCCATCACACCCTGCACAATAGACTCCACCCCAGACCAGGTCCTTTTACCAGGCCACGCCCCCACAGTGCATCTCAGTCCCCCAGGCCCTGCCCTAGACCACACCCTCACCTCAGACCACACCTCCACTATCTCACCAGGCCCCACCCCCACCACACAGGCTCCGCCCCCAAACCCCCACCTGATGTAGGCTTCTGTGCTGCTGGGCCCGGTGAGCTGGTCCTCCATCAGGTAGGTGTTGTGTGAGGACGAGACAAGGTAGTGGCTGAGCGGCTGGTTCATGTCCTGGTAGACTTTCCTATGCGCCAGGTTGAAGGCACTGCCATCCGCTGACAGGAGGTACATGAGGAAGCCATCCTTGGTCATCTGCCGTTGAGTCCTGGCTGCAGGGAGAGAGAGCCGCCGCATGTGAGCTTTCCCTGCCTCCTGCCTTCTGTATCCCGTGGAAGTGGGGTGAATCCACTCATGTCCACCTGGACTGGCTACCCTGCAGTGAGGGCAGGCTCTTTGTGACCCCACACTGAGGCCCTCTGAGGGCAGAAGCTCGTCTCTGGATGCCCTCTACATTCCAACTTGCAGGCCCTGAACAGGGTTCCTTGGCCCCTGCTCTGACAACTCTCAAAGAAGTGACTCGGGCTGAGCACAAAAGATAAGGAAGCTGAAAAGATCTGCTTTCCCAGCCACCTCTCTATGGGTTTCTGGGACAGTAAGACAGGCCCCAGAACCCCTGGAGGAAGAACCGAGAGGGAAACTGAGGGGTATTGATGCTGGAGCCCTTTCTGCTATCAGTCAGCTTGACTAGGTCAATATACTGCCTGCGGGGTACAGAGTCATGGGGCTGGGTGGCACACCCCCTTTGCCTGGCAGCACCCCCAAAGGCCCGAGGCCTGCAGCCTGAGGGCCCCAGCTGGGCCTTACCCTTTTCACTGGGCTCATAGCGCTCGATGAGGGAGAGGGCCAGTGCGGGTCCCGCAGCTTCCTCCTGCTGCTCATGGTGCAGGAAGGTCACCAGCTGGTCCACCGACATGGTCTCCTCCGAGCCTGTGGCTTCGAAGAAAATCTGGTCAATTTCCTGCCGCTGGGTCAGCATCTTGTAGAAGGCCTCAATCTCCTCGTCCTCCAGGGAGTTCGTCTGGGAGAAGTCACATTCCTGCCAAGCGACGACAGTCCAGTGGACAAGCCTCAGAGCTGGTCTTAGACCAGGACCAAGCCCCACGCCCTCGCCCCACCCAGCAACCTGATCCAGGTGGTCACTTCCTGCCTCACCCTAAAGATCCTCCAGGCGTAACTGTCGTCCACCTGAATATTGAGCTCCTTCAGGAAGATCTGCAGCTCTTTGAAGCTCATCTTGTTATCCTTGTTTTTGTCAGCTTTGCGAAGGCAGGAGTGAATCCAGCTAAGCAAGGTAAGGAAAGAACCTGGGAGCCCTGGTACCGCCCCAGAGGTCTCATCCAGAGCACTCAAGCCCCTTCAATCCCTGGCCCGAAACCTTCCTTCCCCAAGACCACCTGGAGACACGGCTTAGCAAGCCTAGCATACAGCACACCTACATTTCAGCAACAAGACCTGGTCATTTCTTTGGAAGAACATATGACATCCTATTAAGAGGTCTTTTTCTAATTGCTGGACCTTTGTTTTCTCACTATAGACCTCACTGTAGCCAATACAGAAAATGCAGAAAAAAGAAGGGGGCGGAAACCACTAGGGAGCAGGTATTAGTGGACAGACTTGGGGGCGGGGGAGATTAAAGAAGAGGTAATGTACAATGGGGTCTTGATGAGAGAGAATGAAAAAGGCATTGTCCAAGAGCAATTAGCCAAAACACAATGTATGTGAATGATGCCAGAAAGCACAAGGTACAGGAATGAAACGCAATGTATATGAATTGTGTTATCCTACACATTATGTACACATTTTATACATAATGTGTACTAACATAGCATATGTCAGACCACTGAGTACATCACACAAAGAAGTGTGCACTTTCCTACACCATGTGTACAAAAACCAGTAAAAAAGGGCTTAAGAACATAAAAAGAAAGAAAATGCAGGAAAACCAACAAACAAATCTCTCCTAGTTCAACAAGATAATGATCTTTAGTACTGAAATGCTATGTCTTTCTGTACAGATGTATGTCTTTCTAGTTTTCAATCTATGTATGTAGAAATGTCTCTTTGGTTTTTAGCCACCTTGACTTTGACAAAGTACTTTGCTGCTTTTAGGTGCTGTCAGCTGAATACAACTCATCACGACCAACTGACAGAGTAGGAGAGAAGGCCCCTGGGTTTTCTGGGCTGGGACCTTGAAGGAGATCACCAGGCCTTTCACCTACACAGCTTCTGGGTGAGATCAGATCACCTCCCTTTCTGTTAGCAACTCGGCGTTTAACCCATGTACCAGCTGGGCTACGGTTATAGAAAACAGCATCTATCAAGCCACTGAGGATGAAACACAAAAGTCAAAGCCCAGGTCAAGTCCTCACGGTTGGAACACTTCAGCCTCCACTGACCGCACACCTCAGGTGACCTTGAGGAGCCAGAGGAGAAGGGCCCTGGAGGGTGCAGCCTCCACAGCCCAGTCCACAGACATTCAAGAACTGACTCTAGACACAGGGAGGTGGACACACACAAGGGCAGCAGGCTTCCAGAAGAAAACAACACAAGCGATGCTTTAAAGACTTGTACTAAGAAGGTGTGAGAATCCGGAAGAGAAAAGGAAAGGTATCCATTGGACACACTGTAGGACAACATGGCCAGCAAAAGCTTAGAAGGGTTCATGAATTAACAATCGTATGTTGTTGTTGATTGCCATCTAGTCGAGCATGACTCATAGCATCATAGCATGACTATGAGCAAAAGGCCTGAAGGCTTTCTATAACTATTGACATTTATCAAAGTTCAGAGAGTTTCCAGAGGCATGCTGTTTAGGAAGTAGATGCCCCTTTCCAAACATTACTACTAATCAAATTTGTTAGACATTTGAAAATGAAAGCAATGCCTTAAACTCGAAAGTGACTTAGAAGTATAATTCCAAGTGCAAGGAAATGAATGTGAGGGAAAATGGACATTTTCACCTATTACATGTTGTTGATAGGTACTCTTGAGTCGAATACGACTCACAGTGACCCTTATGAACAAAAGATCTGAACCCTGTTCTGTCCTGCACCATCCTCACACTTCCAACACACAAGAGCCCACTGCAGCCATCACTGTGTCAATCCACCTGGTTGAAGGTCTTCCTCCCCTTTGCCAACTCTCCATCCTTCCCAACATCACATCCCTCTCCAACGACCAGCCCCTCCTAGCAACATGCCCAAAGTATGTGAGGTGAAGCCTCATCATTCTTGCCTCCAGAGAGCTCTCTGACTGTGCTCTCTCCAAGACATATCTGTTTGTTCTCTAGGGAAGGTAAATTGGTACAACCTCCAGGGAAATGACCAAGGAACAGCTAAAGCTTTCAACTCTATCTGCTGACTCGGGAATTCCATGTCTAGGAGTCTGTTGATAAGGAAGGGAGCCTTGTGGCACAGTCCATAGTGAGATGCGCTAAAATGCAAACGCTGGGTAGGTCTAGTGGTTCAAACCCACCAGCGGCTCCTCAGGAGAAAGAAAGGCAGGTTCCTCCTATCATGATTTACAGCTTCAGAAGCCCTAGAGAGGGAGGCTTTATGTTGTGTCCGACTTTAACAGTGGAGATTTTTGTTTGTTTGTTTATCTGAGGGTTTTCCCTTTTATTTGTTTGGGGTTTTCTTTTTTTTCTTCTTGTGTGCTGTCAAATCAGATTCGTAATAGATACGACTGGCACAGGAGGAGATTACCCCTCCTTCTCCAGTGGAGCATCTGGTGGATTTGAACTGCATGCCTTTGGGATTACAGTGCAGCTTCTTGCCACTAGGCCACCAGAGCTCCCCCAACAGTGGTTTTATTGACAGATAAAGAAGTGCTAAATACCAAAAGGACGTCATGCACAGAGGATGTCTTTGCAGTGTTGTTGTTTCATTGTTGAAAGACAAAGAAGAACTTAAATGCCTTACATGTAAGGGTTACATCACTCATTTAGGCTCATCCACTCTGGATTAAAGTGGTAACACTCCAAACTGACCTGCAGATTCATCGGGTTCTCTGACAAGGTGCCAACTGTAGTAACTGACAAACTGATCTCAAAATATGTGGAAGTTTGTTGTGTTGTTGTTGTTGTGTACTGTAGAGTTGGAAACGACCCATAGTTGACCCTCAGAGGCAGTTAATTGCATAGGACTTAATTGCCCATCCTTCTCCCACGGAGCAGCTGGTGGATTTGAACCAAGCGTCTTTGGGATTTCAATGCAGCTTCTTGCCACCAGCCAAAACAATTCGAAAAGAAAAAGAAAAAAAACACATTTGGAGAGCTTACTCTTCTGATCTTATTACAGAGATGCAGGACTTGAGACTGTGCGGCTGGCTGGCATAAGGGAAAAAGCATAAATTAACAGGATACAATAAGCCCTGGCATTTATGATCAATTGATTTTAACAAGGGTGCCAAGATAATTCAGTGAATAAAGAATTGTTGGTGTATGGTGCAGCAATGAAGGAATGAAAACCCAAAATCCCTGTAAATGTTCATTAAAACTAATAAAATTTAATAATAAAAAAAAATAATAATAATAATAAAAAGAATTGTTGGTGTGTACCGTCGAATCAGAACCGTCCCATTGCTGACCCTCTAGTGAGTTTTCGGAGGTAGTGATCACACAGGAGGAGATTGCCCATCCTTTTCCACTAGAGCTCCCTGTGAATAAAAGGATAGTTTAAAGAAACATGACAACTGGATATTTACACGCAAAAGAGTGAATGAAGCTGGACCCTTCCTTGACACCATACACAGAGATTAGCCCCAAATGGATCAGAGACATAAATGTAAGAGCTAAAACTATAAACTCTTAGGAGAAAATGGAAACGATCTTCACAACCTTGAGTTAGAGAAAGGTCCCTGAAATATGACAGCAAAGGAATAAGCAACCAAAGGGAAAGAAATTACACTTTATCAAAATGAAAAGCTTTGTGTCTCCAAGAACACCACAAAGAACGTAAGGTGACAACCAGAGACTCAGAGAAAACATCTGGAAATCACACATCTGATGAGGGACTTGTTTTTGGAACACATCAAGAATTCTTACAACTCAGTAACACAAGGACAGATAACTCCATTTGAAAATGGGCCGAAAACAGGGAGGAAGGAGGAGGAGCAGTGTGGAGCTTGGAATCTTATCCAGGTCATAAAATGTGAGGGAATGGTGTGATGGAGACCAGTCTGCTCTGTAAACTTTCACTCAAATCCCAGTAAAAAGAATTTGTAAAAGATAGAGGGGAAATGGGCAAAGAATCTGAATAAACATTTCTCCAAAGTAGATGCACGAATGGACAAAAATCACATGAAAAGATGGTCAGGATCATTAACCATCAAGGAAACACAGATCAAAGCCACAATGTGGTAACACTCCACATCTGCGTGGGTAGCTGTAATAAAAACTACAGGGAAAGAACAAGTGTTGGCAGAGAACGTGAAAAGCTGGAACCCTCATGTATTGTTGGGGGAAATGTAAAATGATACAGCCACTTTGGAAAACAGTCTGACAGCTCCTCAAAAGGTTAAACAAAGGGTTAATATAGGACCTGGCAAGTCTACTCCTAGGTGCACATCCAAGATAAATAAAAACCTATGCACACAGAAAAAAAACATGAAAGAATGGTCATAAGAGTATTATCTCCAAGAGTCCAGAAGTGGAAACAGGCCAGATAACCTCAATGAATGCATGGAGAAGCAAAACAAAATAGATCCTATCTGGTCAATGGAATAATATACATCACAAAGGGAAGTGAAGTACTGATACATGTTACAATTTGGATAAACTTTGAAAACTGCTAGTGAAAGAAGCCAGTCACATAAGAGGGTATGGTTCCACTTACCTGGAATACCCAGAAATGCTTAAGAGACAGAAAGCAGGTAAGTGGCTACTGAGGACTGGAGAAGAGTCAGTCATTGGGCAGTGCAAACAGTCAGGCAAAAGGCTGAATGTGCAAGTTCACCTCGAGGTATATAGGAAGAAAGGCCTGGTGATCTACTTCTCTTAAAAATCAGCCACCATCTGGGGTACAGACCTCCTCTGACACTCATGGGGCTGCCATGAGATAGATAACTCCATGGCAACTGGTTGGTTAGAGCTGGGGGATTTGGGGGTGTAGGATTTCTTTTTTTTAGGGTGATGAAATGCCACAAAGCTAACTGTGGTGATGCCGGCACACCTTTGTGTATATACTAACTGCAGCTGAGTTTTTTTACACTTTAAATAGGTGAAGTACGTCTTACGTGAATTGCATCTCAATAAAACAGCTATTTAAAAGGAGCCGTAGTTATTCCATGTGTGCCAGAAGCTGGGTCGCTCCGAACCAGACATTAGCATGTTGTTGGACAACTGGATTGTGTAATCAGGGCTGGTGGCCTGCATGCTAACCCACTCCCATAATAATGGCTTAGAATGGCTCAGTATTCCCACAGGGGAAAAGTGCAGTAATGTTAGGATTAAACATCTACGACTAGGTCCCCAGTGTCTCCACTCCCTGTTGGCGGCAGAAGCAGGAAGGGGAGGCACCCTCTGGCTCTTGGGGTTGTGGGCAAAGCATGCCAGAGAGGGCTCCTTTATGCAGCCAGTTGGCCCTGCAACCCCTATCACTCCTGTCTGCGGACAGCCTGGCTCGCGGCTACCATCAAGGATACTGCTGCAGCTTCTGACTCTGGTCCATGGAGCTCGTGTGGTAGATGATCTTGCACAGTCCCTGCACCCAGTGTTGGGCGTCAGCCGCCGACGGGGCGATGAGGTCCAGTGTGTTGCGCTGGTCTTTGAAGACGATAGAGAAGCAGCGGTCCTCAGGCACATCACGAGCGTACTTCTCCAGGCCGGCGGTGCGGTGGCCCTGCCGCACCTCCTGGATGTCCTCAATGGAGACTGAGCAGGGGCGAGGGGACAGAGAGAGCTGTGAGGCACAGAGGCGTGGCGTCCAGGGGTCCTGACAGAGAGAAAGGACAGACGAGGAGGGACGGAAAGGAGGAAGGCGGAGTGAGGCAGCTGTAGTGGGCAGAGCAGCAATACAGAGACTGAGATGGGGTGAGCTCTCGGGAACGGAGAGACACAGTTAGCAACCGTGGCCCTGAGCTAAGAGGGGCTGCCAGCTTCTGGGTTCTCACTGGCTTTGGGCCCTCAGACTCCGCTCTGGAGACTGGAACTGCCCTTGCTCAGCCCGGGGTGACAGTCAAGATCAGGGGAAGTTGCGGGACCAGTCCTTGGAAGACATCATGCTTGGATGTGTGGAGGGACAAGGCAGGAGGGGAAGACCCCGGATGAGATGGATTGACTCAGTGACTGGGGTAGTAGGGGCAGGTGTGTCAGAGACGGTGAGACTGGATCAGGACAGGGCAGGGTTCAGAGCTGTTGTACACAGGGTCACCAAGAGACACAGGGGACCCGACAGTGCATAACAACAACAACGTGTGTCCTGACCTCTGAGACTCCCTTGGCAGGAAGGCTGTTCCCTTCAGGGTCCCATCTGAAAGGTGCCGCTAGAAGGTCTACACTCACTGTCACTAAGCCTGTTCAAACTCATTGGCTCTCCAAGGTCTCCAAGCCGATAAATATCAATGGGAGGAGACTGGCCATCTTTCAAGCGACTGGTGGATTCGAACTCCCAGCCTTTCGGTTAGCTGCACACCACACCTTAAAGGGCCTAAGGGATTACTTCACTCTGCCCTGGGGGGCCTGGCAGGAGGGCCTCTGTCACAGCTCAGCCTTCAAAGCTTAGGGAGAGGTGGGCCCTGCACCCTCACTCCAGTACCTCCTATCCTACCTCAGGTTCATACCTGGCCTCCCAGCAACAGGAACTGTCTCACCTCCATCCTGAGCCTCTCGTGATCTTCCCTGGGTCCTAGGCCAGCCTGTCTCCCCAGGGCCCACGCAATCCTCACATGGGTGCCATGTGTCCTGGGCTTCAAGGGCTCACTGGCTAGCTGCTCAGCCCCCGGGAGGTCTGAGCCATGGAAATCAGCCCATCCCCACCCCATGGACCCCATGGAACCAGAGAGAACCCCAGGGTCCTGCGTGCTGACAGTGTCTTCCTTGTCTGAACCTGGAACCAGGAAGCAGAGCTCCAGACATCGGCTCTGCTCCTCCCTCACCTCACATCTCTTCTCCAGGCCTCAGTTTCCCCCAGGGTATACACTGGAACTGTGCTGCCCACTCAGAGATCCCTCAGCCTGCCACACATGCCCCTTCCTCAGTCTCACCTCTACGCTCACAGCTCACCAGGTTTGGGGTTCTCATCTCCCCAGCCAAATAGGGTTTCCCGCAGGTGAGGTCTGGACCCTCCACTACTCCTTAGCCCCCACCTAACCCCAGCCAAGTGCTCAGCACACACTCTGGTAGGCTGTGCTTACAATGGCTGGTACAGGGGGTCCCCAGGCTCTGTCTAAGATGCTTTGTTCCCACCCTGCCCCCACCCACTGGCAAATACAGGGAACTCTATCAGAAGGAGTCCACCAGACCCACATTCAAGGCCAAGGTCAGAGGATCATTCCATTGGCTGAGTCAGGCAGACACAAGCTCAGGGTGTTTTTCTGAGAGCACTTCAGCCCTCCCAGACCCTGCCCCACTCAGAAACCTATGACTACAGAGCTCCGCTGAGCCTGTACCTGTCCTGCCCTACCCCTTGCCCTGTCACAGGTCACAGGCAGGCCTTATCGCCTCAGGTCTGTCCCAGGATCCTAAGTAACATCCTACCCTTAGGGCATCCAGTTGGGGTGCCTTCAATAAGCTGATCTCCTTTTTTTTCTGCTCCCCTATGACCTGGGGTTTGTCATGTAAATTTCGTATCATCACCAAGCCCCACCTCCAACAGACCGGTCAGGGCTGGCCCCTGGATGAATGGGGAGGGTCTTGCAGGGGTCTGGGCTTCCATGGGGAGCCCTGGTTACACAACTTCTTGTTTTTGTTTTTTTGTGTGTGTGTTTTTTTCTTATTATTTTTGTGTAAGTATACCGTCAAATCAGATCTGACTGGTACAGGAGGAGATTGTCCCTCCTTCCTCGGCAGAGCATCTGGTGGATTCGAACCGTGCGTCTCTGGGATTGTAGTTGCAGCTCCTTACCACTAGGCCACCAGAGCTCCCCCACAACTTCTAATGGAAAGATTGGTCATTAGAATCCACCAGCCGCTCCATAGGAGAAATATGTGGCAGTCCGCTTCCCAGATTTCCCAAATTCCAAGATTTCCCAACAAAAGGCTGTGGCTGTTGTTGAGTTGGAACAGACTTATAGCTGACCTTCCATTGGTTTTCAGAGGCTATAAATTGCACAAGAGATTCCTCACCTTTCTCCTGCAGTTCAGCTGGGAGATTTGAACCGCTGACCTTCGGGTTGACAGTGTAATTCCTTAACCACTAGGCTACTATAGCTCCCTAAAGATTGACAACCTTGTAAACCCTATGAGATAGATAGTTCTCCTGTGAGTGGGCACTGACTGTACAGCAGGGGCCCTGGTTTGGCTGAGGGGCCTCATTGGGAATTCATAGATTGCACGAATGGTAAAGTACTTGATTGCTAGCAAAAAGGTTAGTGGTCCAAAGCCAGGTAGAGGTGCGTTGGAAGAAAGGCTTGGCAATCTTCTTCTGAAAGATCCTAGCTATAAAAACTCTCCGGGATGTAGTTCTATGCTGACCCACACAGGGTCACCATGAGTTGGAATTGACTGACAGCAAATTATTTGGTTCCGTTTTTAGTTTGGGCTGAAACGATTCCTTCTGCAGTAGCTACCAGCACATTTGGCCATTAAAATACAAGCTGTTGTTGGTAGTTAACACTGAGTCAGCCCGTGGCAGCCCCATGTGCATCAGAACAGAGCGTCCCGTGGAGTTTTCGTGGCTGGGGTCTTCACAAAAGCAGCATGTCAGACCTTTCCCTTCACAGAGCCACTGAGTGGGCTTGAACTGCCAACCTTTGGGTTAAAAACCAATTACAAACCATTTGTTCCATACAAACACCTTTTAAATATAAATTAGTTAAAATGAAATTCTACATCTTGTGGTTCCTAACCTCTACACTATAACAGACAAAATGCTAGTCTATAGGCCTTTTATTGTAAGAACCACCTTCCCTCTGTAACTTGATTTGTGCCACTACTAGAACCTCTACTTGGAATATTATTGCTTGTTAATTTTTGACTCATGTACTTTTAACTTGTTAGTTAAATTCTAGGCTGCAACACTTCCATGATACATCTTCAAGGATATGAACATGTACGGCTAAGTACAATTAATAACAGTGCATCTAAATTCCAAAATCAATCTCCATAATAGTCTATGTGTTTCCTACTGCCAAAGGGGCCCTTTAGAGTAGTGAGAGAAGATCTTCACCCTGAAACCCACAGCGTCCCTTTTCAGCAGGAAGTAGCTAAGAGAATACACCATCCCCTTTTCCTTATGAATCAGGGTGAAGTCTCTCTCAGGGAGGAGTGATAGGGAATGGCAAAGGACACACTGACAAAGGAGATTAATCAGAACTGGCTTTGACAAGCACTATGGCAATTGGACAATTAAAACAGACATTCGGGGGCGGGGAAGAAGAATGAACTGGGGAGGAGGGTAGAGAAAACAGTGCAACAATGAATTAATGAAAACCCAAAATCTCTGTAAATGTTCATTAAAACTAATAAAATTTTTAAAAAATGAAATGCAATGCATTTCTTCAGTCCCACTAGCCACAGATGAAGAGGGGTGACAAGATTGGACAGTGGAGAGAGAGTATACCCCTCCCCATCACAGAAGGTTCCTTCGGGGTTCATCCAAAATGTTCCCACCATGTAAAGGTGCAGGGTTATGGCTGAGGGCTGGCTCATTGTGTGGCGTTATTTGTGGCACAAACATGCCTCAATTTACAGAATCTTCAAGGAATCCCTGCCTCAAAGCGCAAAAGCTGGTAGACCTTTCTCCCTGATGGTCTTGTAGGCGGTGGGCTCCATTTACAAGCCTGAAACTTCAGAAGCTTCCAGAAAGTTCTTAGGGAAACTCCACAGTTGTGACTTCTTCCTATGCATTCCCACCTTGGTCCACGTCCCATCCTAATATCCTTCCCTTGGCTCAAGTGCCAGGGAGGCGTTGCCTCCTACAGCCCCAGCTCACACTCTGACCAAAGCTGTAAGACTCCGGAAGAGTCTTATCCGCCGCTGAACTTTGGGCCTGACTTTTGGCCTCACCACACCTGGAGTCCTATCGGGCCAGCTTCCCTCCTTCCCCCACCTGCCTGGGTAAACAGTCGGGAGTTGGGCTAACACTGCCTGGCGCTCTCCTTACCTCTAAGCCTGGCCTTCTCCAGCTATGGACATGGTTCAGTACCTCCAGCCCCATAACTCTCTATACTTGTTCCCTCACCAGCTCAGATTAGGCCTTAGATTCCCCTGAGTGGCTTAGCTGACTCCCTCCCTGACCCCAGCCAGCCTGCTTCCTCAACTCAGCCTCATGACTGACCTATACTCTTCACCAGGCTAGCCTCAGTTTCCCGATCTGGAGACCTTTTTTTACTTTTAAATAATTTTTTTAAAATTTATTGCAGTGAACGTTGACAGAAAGGATGGGATTTCATTCCCTCACTGACACACACGCTCCTCCTTTCTCCTCCCCCAGTTCACTTTCTAATGTACATCTTGTTCCGGATTGTGGATTGTCACACATATGACGTCTAATCATGCATTTCTTTCCGATAGTCCTTGCCTTCTCCTATCTCAATGTGGTGATGGTGTCGTTGCAAACTGTCAAATCAGAGCTGACCCATAGCTGACCCTCCAGCAGGTTTCCAGAGGCAGTAAATTTGGAGGAGACTGCCTATTTTTCTCCCAAAGGGTAGCTGGTGGATGTGAACTGCATGCCTTTGAAGTGGCAGTCCGGCTCCTGACCACTAGACCACCAGAATTCCCCTCCTCCAAGTGCATCCTAGTTTTTATAACAGTGTTTTGTTTTGTTTTTTTATGATTGACCATCTCTCCCACCACCCCAGCCCGCCTCAGTTTGCCCACCCCAGTTGCGCCTTCTGCCCGCTGCCCCGGCACTCACACATCTGGGACTCTGGGTTCCGCATGACCTTGCGGGACTCCTGCCAGATGGTCTTGCAGTCTTCCTGCAGCTTATAGAAGCGCTCTCGCCGCCAGGAGCTGGACTTCACCTTGAGAAGGTGACTGCCTTTCAGCAGTACGTGCAGGTCCTCGTCATTCTGCAGGCCTGGGGGGACAGAGCACACTGAATGCCACCTGCTCCACCAACGTTTGTACGGCCTGAGACCCCGCACTGGCCACATCCACCTCCAGACCCTCCGTCCACTGCTCCTTCCTTCACCCACACTCCGGCCTGCTGCTGGGGCCTGCCTCCTCCAGGAAGCTACCCCCGATTGCCAGCTGAAGTGGCCACGCTACGTCTCGGAACACTTGTCATACTTTACATGCTGTGGCCTGGCGCCCACACTGAGTGGAGAAATGGGGAACAGCAAATGCAAGAGCAATGGGTTTCTAAAAGACGAGCCCCCCACGACATGACCTGGCTCTTAACGATGAGATAGGTTCCTCATGGTCACATCAGGGGTCAGAATGAATTGAACGAAGATAGCACATAGTCTTCTCAGTTACGTGCTATGCATCTGAGAGCTGGACAATGAATAAGGATGACAGGAGAACTGATGCTTTGGAACTGTCCGGTGGGTAAAGGGCACTGAATATCCCATGGACTGCTAAAAGAACAGGCAGATGTGTCTCGGAAAAAGCGCAGACAGAGTGCACCTTGGAGGCCAATGGTGGTAAAGCTTTGTCTCATATACTTTGGGCGTGTTGCAAGAAGAGGCTGGTCCTTGGAAAGGGACATCATGCATGGAAAAGTGGAGGGTCAGTGACAGAGAGGAAGACCCTTAACAAGACAGACTGACACAGTGACTGCAGCAGTGGGCTCAAATGTGTCAGGGATGATGAGGACGGCACAGAATAGGGCAGGGTTCAGATCCACTGGTCACAGGGTCACTGTGAGTTGCACTGGACTCAACGGTACCTAACAACAACAATAGGACCAAAAGGCCAGGTGGGACAGGAAAGACATGGACAAACCACAGCCTCAAACTGGAGCCCAGCTTCAGTGACTCTAGAATCACCAGTCCCCTTCCTGACCAGTCGTGTGGCCCGGGCAAATGTCCTTGAGTTGCTGGACCCCTGCTTGCCTGTCTCTAAAACGGGGATGGTAATAACAGGGACGTTCTGAGGCTGAACAAGAAGCAGCGTGCATCTGAGGAGGGTCCTGGGCACTAAGTCATGACAGCTGTCGTCCTGGTATTGAGATTGTGGCTGCTGTGGGGGTCCTGTGCATCCCCGCTGCTTCTGCTGTCCCTGCCCCTGACGTCCAGCTTCTGATCTAGGCCCCCAGGAGAGATGGATGTGCTCACTGCAGGCTTGGAGCAGCTCTACAGGGCGGCTCCTGTTTCACTTCTACATCTGAGTGTCCTGAGGCACAGAGCAGCCCTTTCAGGAGCAAAGCCAGAGCCCTACTTACTTGGCCACCACCTCCACCAACATCCACCACCTCCACCACCGCCCACCTCTCTCTTGTTGACCTGCTAGTCTGGAGCATGGCTTCCAGAGATACGATGCCCTTTGTTCCCATCCAGCTCAAACTGGAAGGAACAGAGGGGAAACAGCCTAACCCTTCCAGGAGCCCTCACCTCCAAGTCCACCCTGCACCAAATGTAATCCAACAGACTGGAAAAAAGGAGACACTTGCTACTTTAAGGACCCATTTCTAGAATATTATGACACCTACTGCCATCAGGTCGTTTCTAACCCACAGCACCCTCCTCCTCAGATTTCTGAGAATACAGGATTGGGAGGGGTTGGTGGAGTCGAACTGCTGACCTTTGACTTAGTAGTGCAACACATAACATCACTCCGCCACCAAGGCTCCTTAATACAGAGATAAATAAATATATATACATACACACCCCACCCTAGCCACATGTGGTTCTGCTTTGTCCAGAACTAAAGGACCACTTCTCTTCTGTCTCCTGAACTAGATCTAGTTAAGTGAACATTGGCATCTGGGATCCTGAGTCTAGGCCTTTGTGGAACACTCACACGTAAACTGCTAAAGGTCGTAAACTTCTCTTTTTCAAGCCCAGATCCCCAAACCCTGACAGCCTTTCCCTCTTTATACATGCCTCTCACCAGCTTGCACTCCCATATTCACAGGCTATAGAAGCTTCTGGACCAATCACCCAGGCCTCAGTCACCCACACACTGCACCACCATCCACAATCTCCTTTGTCCAGTGGACACATGTCCTGTGTCTTTGGGTAACTAACTCCCTTCTCTCCCTATGCATGTCCCCCCATCAGCACTGGGGTAAGATTAGTCTTGAACTGGGCATCTCTGACCCTCTCAGAAGTGTTCGTCTGATGTGACATCCCCCACTTCTGTCTCAAGTCCTATTCCCAGAAGCCCTTTCTCCTCCACGAGAGAAGTTCCCATTCAATTCAAAGGCCGTCCTACAAGATGTCCTGAACTGATGGTTGTGTCTACCAGGCTCACAGTGGAGGAAGGCTCCTGGCGGTCCAGCCTGCCAGTGGAGTGGGTGGGCCACCTCCAGCCTCTGTCTTTTCAGGGCTGCAACTGGGCAAGATATCTCCATCAGCATCCCACCCACCAGAAGGGCAGATGCCCCAGGGCTGCTGAGAAGAGAGTGGGAACAGAGGGGGGCTGGGAGGTAGGAAGGTGCACCCCACCCTCGATCCTGGAAAACACCACGAGGAGATGACATGTCCATCCTGTCCTGGAGCCAGGCTGCAGCCCTATCTGCAGTCAGACTCAGATAAGCCCCCGGCAGCTACCATGGCTTCCGGACTCTGGCATGGCATCAGCCCCACAGTGGGCCTTGATTATTCCAGAGCGGTGACAGCCAGGGAGCGAGTGGGCACCTCTGTGTCTGAGACTTAGCTGGGGCCCTTTTGAGTCGGCACCCACCCACCCTTTCCACCTTCTCACTCAAAAACTCAGGGACCCACCCACCCTTTCCACCCACCCTTTCCACCTTCTCACTCAAAAACTCAGGGACCCACCCACCCTTTCCACCCACCCTTTCCACCCACCCTTTCCACCTTCTCACTCAAAAACTCATTGCCATAACAACAGAACCGACTCCCAGCTGACCCGCCACTGGGCCCCAAGGCTGAAAATCTCAGGGGACGAGACTGCCCAGCTTTCTCTCTGAGAAACTGCTGGCAGATCTGAACCACCTGAAAGGCTCTGCCTTTGGTTAGGCCGCACAATTCCCACCTGACTAGACCACCCAGTGCACACCCCTTACCCCAGCCCCCTCTCTCAGCCATAATACCCTCTCCTTTTGGGGCAGGGGAGGAGTGGTGAGAGACCTCTGAGCACTGGGATCACTGGTTGATGGGTGCAACCTCTCTAGTCTGTCAAGGCCAGCTGCACGCAAGGACGTGGTCATGTGGAGGCCTGCAGAGGGGCCCAGAGGTGCTAATAAGAGGCTCCTTGGTGCCAGCAGTCCTGCTATATATCTGAGGGGATGGAATGGAGACACATCAGGACCCAACACAGCTGTACAGTGATACAGTCACACACAACACATTTAGCCACGTACGTCAACTGAGCATCACCATAATAATAACAGCAGCCGCATTTGTACAAGATCATGTTAACATACGTATTTAACCCATCGACAGCCCTGTGAGGAAGGCACTAGCATTATTCCCATTTTACAGATGAGGAAATTGAGGCTCAAGGAAGTTACACATAGCAGAGTCAGAACTCAAAAGCAGTATCAGTGGTGTGAACATTCATTACCTTATGCAACCAGAGCCTTCCCACACAGCCAGAGAGGAACTCCATCAGATAGATACATGCTGCAATGCACAAACCACAATACACCAGGGGAAAACCGCTGTAGCAGCCACAGAAGTACCTTGTCACCTCTGTCACACACTAGCTTACACACTGTCACAGAGCATTACACACTATCACTAACACAGCAGGCCAGGCTACATCACATAAGCTGATAAAATCAGGTACCACTGAGTTACCTACAATCCTTATCACATACAAATACAAATATACAGGGTTATAATCAGATCAACCACACATCACGTGTCCAGAGGTGCATTAAAAATGTATACACAGGGGGGTCAAAGGTGACAGAGAGGGGGAATTTTGAAAGGCTGGGGGAGATCATGATTAGTGCCCCCACTAGTCACCCTCATGTGTCACCACTGTAAACACTGCCCACTCACAAGAGGACCAAACACATGCGATCTAAGACTAGAGCAAGCGACCCCGTGCTCTGGCCAGAAGTCTGAGTCCCGTCCCAGCTGCCTCCCAGGATCTTGAAGGCTTTTTTTGGGTCCCTTACCCAGCCTCTGCTCATTGAGTGCTACCACCTCGAGGTCCTGCTCCTCCAGGTAGAACTCCGTGGAGAGGGGGTAGCATTGCTGGATCCCCAGACACTGCATGACTGCTTCTCAAGGGGCCCCGATTGCGAACCCCGCCTGGCCCGGGACAGGGCAGCCCGCAGAAACCCCGGCGGACAGAGCGGAGGCGGAGTCCAGGAGGGGAGGAGCTACAGCCCAGGGGGCGGGGCTAGACCCTGGAAGACGGGAACGTGGCCCCGGGGCGGAGCTAGACCCTGGAAGGCGGGGCCGGAGCTGTGGGGCGGAGCCTGCGGCACGGCGAGGGGGCGGAGTCTAAGTCTGAGGGGCGGAGCCAGCTAGCAGTGGGCGGGGCGGAGGAGCCGGATCCCGGAAGCGGAGGAGGCTGGAGTCTCAGCTCCCGAAGGAGCTCGGGGCCCAGAAAGTGGCTCGGGGCGGAGCCAAAGCCAAAGGGGCGGAGCGAGGGAGTCCAGCCCGAGCAGGAGGAGGAGGAATTCAGGATGGGAGCCATCGCCGGCGAGGCGACGTGGAAGCCGAGTGGCCACCCAGGATGCGAACCAGGAGCTGCCCCGAAGACCCGGAGGTGAAAGCGGTGGATCTCAGGGCGAAGGAGCGGCGCCCAGCGGGGAGCCAGGCCCGGGGACAGTGAAGGCAGAGCCCCCGGCCTGGGCGTGGCGTGCGCGCCTCGAAATCAGGCGCCGGTCAGACGTGGCGAGGGCGGGGCCGGCCGGGGGACCCCCGCGGGCATTTTGGGGGACCGATCCTGGAGGGGGGAACGGGGCGCGGCGGGGCCCCCCCCAGAGCCCGCCTGCTAAGAGCCTCAATTACACCACGAACTCATTGTGACTCAGCTCGCTGTTTCATCACTGTCCACTTGAGGCCATCTGGCCCCGTCCCCCCCGCCCATCTCCCCACCTGGGTCATCTCTAGGCTGCCTGGAAAAGCACTGATCGTGGAAAGGGGCCCGTTGGCGCAGGGGTGAAGAGTTGGATGAGGACGGCTGTATACAGCACCTCCCGTGTGCTTGAAACAGGGAGGTCCTTTCATGCCCAGCAACAGCTTCCCTTTCATTCGCTGCGCAGTTATTTTTCTGAGGCCCACCCAGACCTCTGGCCTGATTCACTCCTCTCTGCCTCATAATAATTCTTTTCGCTTCACTGCTCCAATCAGTAGCATCCCCAGTGAGTCACTAGGAAGGTCAGTTATTAGCACAGACAAGCACAGCATTAATAACGACAAAACTGGAGCGCAGCGCTACTTATTTCAGGCCACACACCACAGAATAAATCATGAGCCGTGTGGTCGTGTGGATAAGCGGAAATATGGGCACAGAAGAGCCATTCTTCAGTTGGGGCGGAGGGGAAGAGTAAGAGCCTTCCTATAAGAGGCTTGTATAGTGAAATCACAACACAAGTTCAGGCTTTTTGGAGAGCCGAGTGCTAAGATAGAGATCTTACAGAAGGTGCAGCCAAGAGTGCACCTGGAGGCAAAAATGATGAACTTCATCTCACATACTTTGGGCGCGTTGCTAGGAGACGTTACTCCTTGGAGAAGGACATCATGCTTGGGTAGGTGGAGGGATGCAAAGGAGAGGAAGACCCTCAGCCAGGTGGGTTGACACAGTGGGCCAAGGATGTTGAGGATTGTGAGGCTGGTACAGGATAGAACAGCTTTCAGATTGGTTGTTTACAGGGTCGCTATGAGTCATACTTGACTGCACCTAACAACAACAGAACCATGCTTCTATAGTCTTTCTCTCACTCATTCTCTCTCTCTCTCCCTTCCCTCATTGTGGTGAAGTCAGACCCATTCAAACCCTCTGTTTGACTTCCAAGGCCATAAACCACACAGGAGAGGAGATTACCCATCTTTCTCCCAGAAGGGCCACTGGTGGATTTGAACCACCGGAGAGGTATGGCTTTGGGGCTCACAGCACAACTCTCTGCAGACTATGCTACTAGAGCGCCCTCCAATACGCGTTGTTTTATGCCATGGAATCAGAACCAACCCATAGCTGACCCTTAAGCAGGCTCTCAGAGGCAGTTAATCACATGGGAGGAGCTTGCCCATCCTTCTGCAAAGCAGCTAGTAAATTTGAACTGCATGCCTTCGGAATTGCAGCACAGCTTCTTACCGCTAGGCCACCTGGAGGTCCTTATTAGTTCCTTAATTTAGTATTTTTACAACAATCTCTGTGAAGTATGTATTGTTACCCCATGGATGAGAAAAATGAGCACAGAGTGGCAAATAGACTTGATTAGGATCACAAATTAAATATAGACACAAGTAGGACAGAAGCCCAGGACTCTGGGGCCAGAAAAGGTCCCTCTTATCCCCTGACTTCTACTTTTATAGTTCTTGCAGTGGGGCAGGAAGAACAGGGTATAAGGAAGGTTTGTGAATGTGGGTGTGTTCTGTGAGGAGAGTGCCCTGGGAGGAGTGTCCTTTTAAGGACATCTGGGCATCAGCTGATGGAACCAGCCTGGCCATGGCCCGAATAGAGGGTGCACAGTAAGGGGAGAAGGCTGAGGAGTTGGTTTTAAAGGCGCTAGAAGGGGCCCCGGGGTTCTTGAACCCAGTTCTATCGCATTCTCCCTGGCTCCCTTTCGTCTCCAAGAGAGCTGGAAGGTTGTAGACAGGAAAGTGTAGACAGTAACTCCCAGCACATGAGAACTCGGGAGGTGAGTCTCCTGCAAGAACATTGCACTTATTGTTATAACTGCCTTACGATTTGATCCTCACTGCAACTCTGTGAGGTGGGTTGGGGTTACAGTGCTTGTTTTAGAAATGAGAATACTGAGACACAGAAGGGAAAGGATATATCAGTGATGGAAAAGACAGGTTGTCTGCCTCCAGAATCCATGCTTGTATACAACACTGCTCTGCAAACATCAGGGCTGAGGGCTGAGAGATACTGCATCTCCAGGAGAACCCTTTCTCTCCTTCGCTCACCCTCCACCCTTCCAAGCAAGATGTCCTTCTCCAAGGACTGGTCTCCTTGGAGACCAAGACACTAGATGAGATAGACTGACAAAGTGAGGAGGGTAATGGGGACAGGTGTGTCGAAGACAGTGAGACAGACTGGCTCTAGATAGAGCTACGAGGTCAGACCTACTGTTCATAGAGTTGCTATAAGTTGCAGTCGACTTGACGGCACAGAACAACAGTTGGATGCTGCAGCATATGGAGGAAACCCAGAATATCTTACTGCAGCAGGCCACTGACTGCCCAAGCCAGACTCTAGCCCCGCAGAGCATGCCTTGCTGCTGGGCCTACCTGTGATGCTCCACATAGCAAGTGGAGACAGCTTCCGACAGCACAGGGCAGTGTCCACCCCTCCTACCACCATTCCTCCTTGGCAGGTTCTTTCCTCCTCATCTGCTTTTACCAAAGTTCAAGGCACTAGTTTTGAAAGTGACCTAGGGTGATGTGCTAGAAGTAGCAAGACCTTCAGGGAAAAATAGTGTGGGGTCGCAAGTGTTCAAGCCAGGGTTATAGAAAGAGTTGGACAGAGTCAGGATGGGCTAGGGCTCAAAACCTGGCAGGCCAAGCCCATGCCAGGACTGGGAGGTTCTAGCAGACGTTCAGGGAGCGGCTCTCATAGGAGATTCCAGGCCTGCCCTGTGGGAGAGACCAGGCAAAGGACCAGGAACGAGGATGGAGCCCATTCCAACATAAATGGAGGCTTTGGCCATTCCTGAAGTAGCCAGAGAACTGAGTGGAAGACAGATAGGGGAGGGGAGGCAGGTTACAAGAAGGACAGCACTGGCTAATGGATGGAAAAGAAGGCAGGGTCTCCGATGTGGTACTCCAAGCTGCCCATACCCACCTGGCAAGATAGCTAAGGATGGTTTAGGAGAGAAGGAGAACTGGAAAGGGCAGGTATTCCATAAACCAGCTTGAGGAGCTTGCTTTGAGGAGCTACAGCTAATGGTGAGGGCAGTAGCTCTAGGAATGGAGGTACCTGTTCTAGGCTAACTGAGACCTGGCAGATGTGACAGGAACATCCCTGAATTCTGCTGAATCAAGAGTGCAGGAAAACATATCTCCTCCAGTGGAGATCCAGGGGGCTCTCCCCTATCCGTCACCTCCACAAATGGCTCAAATGGATGTGGTGGTGTTATTTAGCGTTGAGTGGTCTACAACTCATAGTGACACTATAATGGCTTTGATCCTGGTCCTATTGTGATCCAACTTCATCGTCTCTGACACACCTGCTCCCATTGCCCCGGTCACTGTGTCAATCCATCTCCTCCTGGGTCTTCCTCTCCTACACTGACCCTCCACCCTTCCAACCATGATGTCCCTCTCCAAGGACTGGTCCCTCCTGGCAACATGCCCAAAGTATCTGAGACAGAGCTTAATACTCTTTGACTCCAAGGAGCAGCCTGGTTTCACCCTCTCCAGGACAGACCTGTTTGCTCTCTTGGCAGTTCAATACCCTTCTTCCAGCACAACTCTAAAACAGTGTAACTGCAAATCGGACTAGAGAAGAGAAAGTGCGAGAGGGCATGGTGTGCCCAGCTGGCATATGGCCTGGGGGGCAGGAGGGGGTCCTCAGGCCACAGCAGAGATCCCAGGGTCCAGGCTAGTGGTCCCACCGAGCCAGGGGGCTGGCAGTCTCTAGGAGCCCGCAGCTGCCCCCTCTCCTGGAGGGACCGCGCTAGGGCCTCGAGCTGGCCCTGACCGCCCGGTGCTCGGGAAGACAAAGGAAGATCCTCAGGCAGCTGGGGGCGACAACCGGCCCTGTCCCACCGGAGGGTCCACGGAGAGAGGATCGGGCCAGCCCGGACACCCCGTGATTTCTCTGCGGGACAGTCACGGCCACCCTTGCACACCCCCTTGCCCCCCCTCTCAGCCACCCCGACGCGGTCCAGGCACGCCCGGGCCTTGAGTAGCCTCCCGGGGCGGGGAGGACGCGGTCACTCGAGGATGCTGGGTCCCTCCCTCCTCGGCTCCCTGTGTGCCCCGGCTTAGGGCCCAGGCCTTTGTGACCGGGACCAGGGGGACCTCCGAGGCTGGGGGCCTGCAGGAAAGGCGCATCCCGGTGGGCAGACCCAAGCCCTCGCCCACCCGGGCCAGACCTAGGGACGAGCCGGGGAACGCCCAGCGGTCCCTTGCCGGGGAGTCCGGGGCCGAGATTTCCCGACTCCACATAGAGGTTGGTGGGCGGGCTCGACGCGGGGCGGCGCCCGGGGGAGTACTGCGCCCCGAAACCAGCGTCGAAAGAGCGCTGCGCCCCCAAACGACGTCGCATGAAGGGGGGGTCTCGGCCACTGGGCGGACACTCACCATGCAGGGTCAGGAAATCCCGGCCTGCGTCCATGCCCGACGGGGCACACGCGCACAGACACTGCGGACAGCCGAGGGTCCCAGCCGAGGACGGAGCGACCCGAACAAACTGCGGTGGGCGGAGGCCGGGGGTACGCCCCAGCAGCGCCCCGCCCGCCCGGGGCCGCCAACCCGCGTCTCTCCCCGCCCCTGGCCTGCCGGGAGGGAGGGCCGAGGGGGGGCCGGGCCGTCCAGCCTCCCTCCGCCAGAAATAGCAGCCCCCTCCCGCTTCCTCCACCACCCCGGGCCGTGCGCCCTGTCATTACGCGGCTGGCAGCCCCACGCCCAGCCTGTGGGCGCCTCGCCCGCCCGGCCCGGGAAGCGATGGGGCACGCTGACGCCCAGCGGGGCCGCAGGCGTCCCGGATGCACCCAGGGGACCAGCTGTCCTTCCGAGATGGGCCACAGGGCTGCAGTATAAGCCCTGGAATGGTGTAAAGGAGGGTCTTCCCCTTGGCTGGGAAGTTTAGAACCCGAGACCCCAGGGGAAGAAGAATGGGGCGCGGGAAGCTTCCAGCGGATGGGGACAGGGTTAGGCTATGAACAGTCACACCTTGAACCCCTGGCTGGCTGTAGAAGAAGCTGGGGAGATGTGGATGTTGGTATAATGTGACAGCCCCAATGTCCCTTATTTGGATGGCTTCTGGGAGGGGGATGTTGTCTGAGCAAGGACTTTCCCGTCCTCAACTCTGAGGACTCAGACACTCTCCTTCTAAGGTACACAGAGGCCCCCCCCAGGGAAGGTCCACAGATCACACCCTTTGGGAGAGCTCACCCCTACATATGGGGAGGGCCTGAGGGCATGCTAAGATTGGGGGTGCTGAGCCACTCGGGCCCCCTGGGTCATAAAGTCCCTTGTGAGGGTCTGGCCGAAGCCAGTGACCCTTCCCTGGAGGAGGTCTGGCTCACCTCCAAGTCCACCTCTTTCCAGCACAAGAGGCCTGGGTGGCCTTGACATCCTCCGTCTGGTTCTGAGCAAATCTGTGGTCTAACTTCCCAGTTCTGGGAGTTGGAACTGGGCCAGGACTTCCTGGTTTTTGAAGGGGCCAGAGTTCTACCTTCTTCTCTGTTATAGAAGGGCCAGCCTCTCATCTGTCACACACCAAAGTCTTGTCCACCAGCAGGGACAATCCCCTGTGGTTTCCTGGACTCCAGTGCCAACGTTAGTGGAGACAGGAGCAAGCCCCTCAGGAATTCTCCAGTCCGCCTGCCTTTCCCCACCCTTTCCTAGGGCAGGTTGCACAGCCCCAGACTGCCTGCTCCAAAGGTTCTCCCGCCTTGGAACAAATGTATCACTTGATTTTCCTATAAAGGCCCACTATTAATCCATTTGCTGTAGAGAGGTAACTTGTGGTTGCTGTGAAGCTGAACACTGTGACACTGAGGTGTCACATGCGATAATGGTTACCCATGGTGCACAGTGTTTGGTGGAGCTCCCCTATTAAAACAAGCTTAGAAGCAGGAGTGCCATACTCTTCCCAAATAGCTTGCGTCCAGAAACCCTATGAACTTGGAGAAACAATGAAAGTTATCTAAGTGTTCAGGTCTTTCGTTCATAGGGTCGCTATGAGTCGTCTACGACTCAGAGGCACTTAACATTAATCCAGTGGCTTTCTCGTGGTGTAGTTTGTGAAGGAGCTGCGTTGCTAACCCAAAAGCCTTGTCTCTCTGGGGAGGTTCAAATCTTGCAGCAGCTCTTTGGGGGGAAATGGGCAAACCCCTCCCTTGCGATTCACAGCCCCAGAAACCCAATGGAGGGTGAGCTGTGAGTTAGTTCTGACCGCATGGCAGTGACTCAGGGCGCCCTCCTCAGGCCTCGCTCTTCTCAGGTGGGACACACAGCGGCATGCTGATACTATGGTTGCTACAGCTCCTTCTTAACCATATTGCTGTTTATCTGTGCCAAGCCCTGGCTGTAAGCCCCAGACTCCAAACCAGAACTTCTGGTGTTAACTTTGTATAGCACCACTGTCTCTCTCTCTCCGCTTCCGGTGCCCACCTGGGGGCTGCACGTCCTACCCATCCTTCTCACAAGCCCTCTCAGTGCCTCTGGCCTGGAGAGGAGCTGAGTGTCGGGCAGGATGGGCATCACTGACTCAGAGCTGGTGCAAACTGCCAGCTTCCAGAAATGAGGGTGGACCACACCCTGCTGGGAGAAACCAGAGTTCTGACCTGTGGGTCAGCGCACACTGCAGCCCGCTCCCTCCTCTCCCAGGCTGGAAGGCGTGCTTGTTTCTGCTGGGTGTCAGCGTGTGTGTGGGCGAGGATGACTTCATCTGTGCGTGGAGAGGGCGGTGGGGACATGGCAAGGGGCTCTGGCCTGACCACAAAGTTGCCGGATTCCATCTCCTCTATCCTCCATTCCCCGCCCCTCTGTGGGACCAGCCCTGGCCAAGTGCCTAAATTACCCTCCTTGGATCTCAGCTCTCAGTTAGAGATTCTTGATGCCCAAGATCTTAAGTGACTCACAGGGCTTTGCAGCAGGTTTAATTTGGGGCATGCATGTCCCAAGACTGGCTCCCTCATGTGGCATTTCAGACATGTCGCCACCCTTAGCTAGACCAGCCTGTCTTCAGAGGATGAGTGAGGCTCTGTAATTCAGGGGGGGAAGGAGACTCCAGGGATGACTGTCCCCTCCTCCACTCTCTGAGACAGGCCTGGGGGTTGGGAAGGATCAACCCAAGAATGCTAACGTTCAGGATGGTCAGGCTCCAGGTGCACTGCAGGTCGGGCCCTGCCCGACTCATCGCCCAGGAAACACAAGCAGAACACAAGCTGGGGCAAGCAGGTGAACAGGCTTATTCTGCTCCTCTTCCTATCTTTTTTTTTCTCCCAAGGAGCCGTGGTGGCCTAGAGGGTAAGAAGTTGGCCTGATAACCCAAGGGCTTGTGGTTCAAATATCACAGCCTCTGACAACCTGCTGTACAATCTGATCAGTTACAGCACCTACCCCCAGGCAGTGCAGAGGCAGGGCTGTATAGATCTTGGCTCTGCAGTCTTCTGGCTGTGAGCCCCAGGAGTCACTTTGCGGAGCTCTACAGTCAATATTAACACTTGGACTGCCCATCTTTCTATCGCAGAGTTGCCAGCTGATTCAAACCACGTAACTTTGCAATGGTGGCACAACTTACCATTAAGCCACCAGCGCTCCCATCCTGTCCTACAGGGTGTGTAGTTGGAATTGACTAGAAGGCAGTTTGGAAGCAGGAGTGGCATCCACTTCCTAAACAACATGCCTCTGGAAATTCTATGAATTTTGATAAATGACGATAGTTACAGAAAGGCTTCAGGCCTTATTCTCTGCTCCACTCGACAGCAATCAACAACAGAAGGCAGTGGGTTGGGGGGAGATATGAGCTGTCCCCCTACCTGGCCTCCTCCACACAATCTGGTGGCTCCAGGGCCCAGCCTGAGAGTCTCCACGAGTGTGTCTCTGTTACTGATAAAACACATTCCAGGGCTCTGAAACCTCATCCGGGCTCCCTCCAGTGGGGGTCCTGGCCCCAGGTCCAGAAGCCTCTGAGGGACAAATAAAAGCCGTTCCTCCCAGGAGGTTTCTCAGATCACACTGAAAAAAGCTCCTGCTGACCAGGCAGCGCTCCAAGATGCCAAGACGGAGCACGGGCTACAGATACCAGTGGCAATCCCAGGACAACAGGAAATGATTTGGGTTACTTCTCCACAATTACATCTGTGGGGTTTTATGTGCCCATTCATTTGTGAATATAGCTGTGATGCGATGTTTACTTTAGTGGCCCTTACGCCCTCACCTTCTCTCTGACCCCACCACACCCACCCACAGGCAGTGTCCAGTGAGTGGTATTCAGGAGTCAAGGTCAAAGCCTTCAGACCTCATCTGAGGGAGGAGGCACACCTAACCCTTTGGGAGTATGTGAACTGAAGCACTTGGGTTTGATTTTGTTTTTATTGTGCTTTGAGTTAAAGATTACTGAGAAAATGAGTTTTCCAACAGCTTATACACATGTTGTTTTTAACACGAGTTCCAGTCATTCCACGTACCTGCTTCCTCCCTGGATTTTCTTTACAAGCTGTTCCACATTCCTGCTTGCTGAGCTCTGTTTTTTGTGCAACAAGGTTGATCATCAACATGGTTGGCTATGCCAGGGAGTACATCCCTCCCCAGCGTAACTGTTCACTTTACAGGCCTGTTTGGGAGAGGATGGAGCCAGGAGTGCGTTTGGCTCCAGGTCTGAACAGTTTCTGAAGGACCACGGTCTCTGTTAGAAGAGGTCTATCAGTCTTGCCTCCTCTATGATTTTTTATTGCTGTTGTACACTTTTCTCCTATTCTGTCCAGGACCTTGTTGTTCTCCTCCAGAGCAGTTGGTAATGGTTACTGTTGTCAGGTAACACTCATAGATGACTCATAGTGGTCCTACGAATAACAGTTCTGAACCCTGTTCTGTCCTGTGCCATCCTCATCAGCTCCAACACACTTGAGCCCATTGCTGCAATCACCACGTCACTCTATCTTTTTGAGGGTCTCTCCCTTTTTCGCTGACTTTTCCAAGCATGATGTCCCTTTCCAAGAAATGGCCTCTCCTAGCAAGATGCCCAAAGCACGTGAGAAGAAACTTCACCATCCTTGCTTCTAAGAAGCTCCCTGGCTGTACTTTCTCCAAGACATAGCTGCTCTTTCGGCAGTCCGTGGGATATTCAGTGCTCTTCTCTAACACAACTCAAAGGTGTCAGTTGTTCTTCTGTCATCCTTATTCACTGTTCAGCTCTCAGATGCACAGCAAGCTAGTAAAAGGACCATGGCCTGAATCAGATGCACCTTAGTCTTCTTAAAAGGACCATTCATTGTTGTTGTTGTTGTTGTTGTTATGTGCTGTCGAGTCTCTTGCGACACATAGCAACCCTATGTACAACAGCCCTAAACTCTGCTCTGTCTTGTGCCAATCGCACTGTCTCTGACACACCCATCCCGATTACCCCAGTCACTGAATCAATTCACTTTATAGAGGGCCTTCCCCTTCTGTGCTGTCCCTCCACCCTACCAAGCATGATGTCCCTCTCCAAGGACCGGTCCCTCCTTACAACATGTCCAAAGTATGTGGGATGGAGCCTCAGAATCCTTGCCTCCAAGGAGCCACCTGGTTTAACCCTTTCCAGGATGAATCTGTTTGTTTTCCTAGCAGTACATGGTACCCTCAATACTCTTCTCCAGCACCACAGCTCAAAGGCATCAATTCTCCTTCTATCCTCCTTAGTCATTGTCCAGCTCTCTGATGCATAACAAGTGATAGAAAAGACCATGGCCTGTATCTGATGCACCTTAGTCTCCAGAGTGACACCATTGCTCTTCAGTACTTTGGAGAGGTCCCTAACAGAAGACTTTTCCATTGCAATACATCTGTTAATTTCCTTGCTGCTGGTGCCAAGAGTGTTGACTGTGGAGCCAAGTAAACTAAAGTTGTTAACAATCTCAATCTCTTGGACCATTCATTAGCTCTAATTTTTTTTTCTGTGAGTGTTAAAACTTAAGTGAAAGTTTACAAAACAAATCTTTTCAACAATTACACGTTTTGTTTTATAACATTAAATATCCACAATATAACCACACACTTCCCAATTCCTCCTCCTACTTCTCATTTCCAGTAATCCTTCTGTTCTACTACTTCCTGACCTCTGGACGTTATCCTTGGGCAAATTCTACTCTTTTTGCCCATATATTGTTGGTTTTTCTTTTTTTTTTTAATTTATTTTATTATTTTTTCTGCGTGTACCATCAAATCGGATCTGACTGGTACAGGAGGAGAATGTCCCTCCTTCTCCAGCAGAGCATCTGGTGGTTGGACAGTGCATCTCTGGGATTGCAGTACAGCTTCTTGCCACTAGGTCACCAGAGCTCCCTCTTTTGCTGTCATTGTTCCTTAAGTTGTTATGTGCCACTAAGCTGACAAGAGTGACTCTATGAACAACAGATCTGAACCCTGCCCTATCCTGTGCTGTCCTCAAGATTTCTAAAATGCTCCAGTCCATGTTAGTCACTGTGTCAATCCATTTGTTAAGGGTCTTCCTCACTTTCACTGACCTCCACCTTTCCAAGCATCGTATCTTTTAGCAAGGATTGGTTCCCCCTAACAATATGCCCCAACTATGTGTGACCATCTTTACCTACAAGGAGCACAATGATTGTACTTTCTCTATGACACACCTGTTTGTCCTTTTGGAAGTCCATGGGATGTTCAGTGCTCTTCTCCAACACCACAGCTCAAAGGCATTGATTCTTCTTCTGTCATCCTTATTCATTGTCCAACCTTTAGCTCCAAAGCAAGTTACTGAAAAGATCATGGTTTGAATCAGGTGCGTCTTTGTCTTTAAACTGACATTGTTCTCTTTAGCACTTTGGAGAGGTGTTTGACAGCTGATTTTCCCAATGCAACATATTGGTTTGTTTTTGTTTGTTTGGTCTTGTTTTTTTATTTCTTGACTGTTGGTATCAAGGGGGTTGATTGTGTATCCAAGTAAGATGAGATTGTTGACAACTTCAATCTTTTCTCCATTTGTCATGATGTTGCCACCAATTGGTCCAGTTGTGAGGATTTTTGGTTTTTTTATGTTGAGATGTAACCCACATTGAAGGCTGTAGTCCTTGCTCTTCTGCAACAAGTGCTAAAAGTCCTTTCCACTTTCTGCACACATGTTGTGTCATCTGTATAATGAAGGTTGTTGATGATTCTTCCTCCAATCCTGATGCCACTCCACATTCTTCTTCATATAGTCCAGCTCCTCAAATGATTTGCTTCGTATAGAGAGTAAGTATGAATATAGCCTCAAAACACACCATTTCTTGATTTTAAACCATGCAGTGTTTTGTTGCTCTGTTTGGACAATAGTTTCTTGGTCTAGGTATAGGTTTCACATGGGCACAATTAAATATTCTAGGATTCCTATTCTTCTCAATGTTAGCCTTAATTTGTTATGATCCACACAATAAAATGTCTTTGCGTAGTCAATAAAATGTAAGTAGACATCTTTTTGGAATTCTCTGCTTTCAATCAAGATCCATCTGACCTCAGCAATGACATTCCTGGTGTCATGCTTCTTCAAAACCCAGCTTGAACTTCTGGCAGTTCTTGAACTTCAGTCAGTGCACTGTTCTAGCCAATTTTTAATGCTCTTCAGCAAGATTTTACTTGTATGTGATATTAATGATACTGTTGATTTCCACATGCTCTGTGTGTGTGTGTGTGTGTGTGTGTGTGTGTGTGTGTGTGTGTGTAATGGGAACTGGGAACAAATATGGATCTCTTCATGTCAGTTGGCCAGGTAGCTGTCTTCCAAATTTCTTGGCATGAACTAGCAAGCATGTCTAGCGTTGCATCTGTTTGTTCAAACATGTCAACTGGTATTCCATCAATTCCTGGGGCTTTATTATAAATCTGTATATTGTTTGGTATAGAGCTGAGTCAGAAAGTGTTCTGCTTTGGACTTGAAGTTTGCCTAAAGGGATTCTACCAGTCTCTTGGAAGACTGGCTTTTCACATCAGGGAGGTTGGTCTTTTTAATGTTTTTTTATTGTTATTGTTGCTTATTTGCCCACTCCATCTAGGACCTTCCACTCTGGTCACTTGTAGAGTAGGAACCGTTGGCGCCAAGCACCGTCTAGTTCTTCTAATTCCCGGATCACAGAAGTTGAGGCTCCAGTGGTCCACTACCATTGGACTAATTGTTTCAGTGTACTTTTGCTTTCCTTCATTTGCAACAAGGAGTGACTAAAAGCTGCATTGTAGACGATTATTTGCACAATTTGAAGACCATTTACTAAAGTAAGATGTTTCTGTATTTTCTTTGTGGACTGTGCTATGATAATTGACTTTGATGTCCCTGAGACTATGATCCCAATGTTCCAGGGTGTCTGGCTGGGAGCTAAGACCTTCACTTAGCCTCCCCTTGCTGTTGCTCCTCTGTAAGTGTATATATTCACAGTGTCTTGAAGAGGGTGAAACCTTGACTTGGAGGCAAGGATTTTCACACACACACACACACACAC
>NW_006399841.1:1364863-1385141 GCF_000299155.1 Elephantulus edwardii | reverse complement strand
CAGATTTCAAAGCGTGGCTCACGAAGACAGAGCTAAGCATTACAGTGACATGTGCAAAGGCCATGGGTAAGCAAATCCAAAGGGAAGAACACACTCAGCAATTTTTACTTTATTTTTTAATATTATTATGAATTTTAATGAAAGGGACTTTGGATTTCCATCCATTCACTGTTGCACTTACACTCAGCATTTTTAAGCTAAAAGAAATGAAGAATAAATTCAAACCTCAATTTCAATAGTCAGGACTTCTATGTGTAAAACACAAGAAACATCAAGAGGAGATGGAAGGAACACAGACAGTCCCAGATCTAAAAGAACAGTTTGCAGCACAACCATTTGAGGAAAGTATATGATCAAGAACCAACGGTATTGAAGAAGAAGTCCAAGCTGTACTGAAGGCAAAAGACAAGGCTCCAGGAACCGACCAATATTTCTAACGGAGGTGTTTTGACAAATAGATGAAACACTTGACATGTTCACTTATTATGTCAAGAAATTTAGAAGACAGTTTCCTGGCCAACTACATGAAAGAGGTTCCTATTTATACCCATTCAAAATAAAGGTGGTCTGTCAGCTTGCAGAAATTAATCAATAATAGCATAAAAATTGCTCAAAAGTAAAATTGTGGTCAAGAATATTCAAAAAGAGCTGGGGCAGTATGTCGGCAAGACACTCAAGCTGGATTCAGAAATGGATACGGAACTAGGGATACACCATTGCTGATGTCAGATGGGTCCTGGCTGAAGACAGACAACACCAGAGAGATGTTGATGTATTATTAACTAAGCAAAGGCATGTGCCTGGTTGGATCATAACACATGTGGGTAACAGGACGATTAATGAGAATTCCAGAACACTTTTGCATAGACCAGGAAGCAGTTACACAATCAGAACAAAGAGATACTGCATCGTTTAAAATCAAGAAAGGTGTGTTAGGATTGAATCCTTTCACCATATCTATCTATTCAGTGAGCTGGGCTACATTAAGAACATGTCATCATAATGAAAGGAAGTTTCATTAACAACCCATTATATGCAGATAACACAACTTCGTTTGTAGATGACAAAGAAGGCTTGAAGTACTTACTGATGAAGCTTAAAGACCTTCAGGATGGATTCAACCTCAACATAAAGAAAGCAAAAATCTTCACAACTTCATTGATAAACAGTATCATAATCAGAGAAAAGATGGGAGGAGTTTTTCTTATGCTGGGCTCTCTGAGGAAACAAAACCAATGAAGCTTTAAGTATGAACAAATAAAGGGATTTCTTTCAAGGAAAGGACTCATATGCATAATCAGGTTGAAAAGTCCCAGGTCTACAGGTCAGACCTCAAGACAGAGATGTGTGTGGGAGGCTAAAGAGTCCAAGTTGTCATCAGGGAGGCGGGGTCCCATACTTCTGACTTCAGAGACTGCAAACTTCAAAGGCAGATGAACTCAAAGGTTGGGAAGCAGAGTGGCAGACAGCTGTCTTTGGAGGCTGACGAATTCAAGGTTGGCAAGTACACCAGGCCTCTTGGTTCAAGCCTGGAGGCCACGAGCCAGCCAGTCAGATGTGCGGGATCTGACAAAAATCTCCTTAGCTTTGCCTGAGTCTAAACACATTTCAATGCAGGTCACATATCAGACAAGACTTCCTGTCAGCAGACAGGATCTTATTGTTAGAGAACAATACTTCATTAACACCATAGAGATTAGGATAGTTACAGAACACCAGAAGATAATAAAGTTATACTAAAGATAGTTACATTATCCTGAAGATCATGGTCACTTAGGCATACAACATTAACTGCTACAATAGGCCAGGATTTCATCTTACTTGGATCCACAATCAATACCCCTGGAAGCAGCAGTCAAGAAATAAAGAAGCTCAAAGAAAAGAAATAAAAAAGCTCAAAACGACTATGAGATATCATCTCACCCCAGTAAGAATAGCAAAATTTAACAGAACAGCAAATATCAAATGCTGGCGAGGTTGTGGAGAAACCGGAACCCTTACTCACTGTTGGTGGGAGTGTAAAATGGTTCAAACACTATGGAAGGCTGTATGGCGTTTTCTCAAAAAGTTAAGATATATGCACACTCATGTTTATTGTCGCTTTATTTGCGATAGCAAAGAGCTGGAAACAACCCAAGTGCCCATCAACAAATGAATGGATAGAGAAGCTCTGGTATATTCACACAATGGGGTAATGAGGGTAGGTGTGTCAGAGACAGTGAGACTGGCTCAGAATAGAGCAGCTATGCAGCATTGAAAAACAAGGAACTCTTGAAATAATATGCAAAATGGATGAAGTGGAGGACATTATGCTGAGTGAAATATCTTAGTCACAAAAGGACAAATACTGCATGGTTCCACTGTTGTAAAATGGGACTGACATTGGGGTTGAGGAAAGACAGAGGAGGGGAGGAATGATGTATACTGCATTGAAACAGATGAGGGAGAGAACTGCTTAAAAGGGACGTATGATTAGGTATGATTGTCATGACAGGAGTCCAGAATGAAGGCTGTATAGTGGAGTAGACTTGGGGGGAGGGATTGTATAACAATGAAAGAGTTTTTCTTTTGCTTTTCAAGGAGAAGAATGAGTTGGGGGAGAGGTGGGCAGGGAGAAAAGTGCAACAATGAATGAATGGAAACCCTAAGTCTCTGTAAAATTTCATTAATAAAAAATTCAAACACAAACAAACAAACAAACCAAAGACATCAAAAAGTATCCTGCAATGGACAAACGTGTTGCAAAGGACCTGTTTAAAGTGCTGAAGAGCAAGAATGGTGCTGAGGACTAAAGGGAAGCTCGCCCAAGCCATGGTATTTTGAACCACCTTTTATGCATGTGAAAGTTGGATGATGAATCAGAAACACCAAAGTAAAACTGATCCCTTTGAACCGCAGTATCGAAGAACATGGAACATAGCGAGACTCCCAGAGGAACATACCAATCTGTTTGAAAGAAGCACAGTCACAATTCTCCTTAGAAGTGAGGATGATGAAACTGTCTCACACACTTTGGACTTGTTGGCTGGAAGAGCCAATTCCTGCAGAAGCATATCTTGCTTGCTGTGATGGGTAATGCCGCTTGTTAGTGCAGCCATAATTCTCAGCCTGATCTCACTATCCTGTGTGTCATAAATCCTAACTTGTAGGTGTTAGGTCTTCGCACTGGACGTAGGCCAAGGACTCAAGGAAGGGACCAGATAAAGAAAGAAAGCTTAAGAAGCTTTATTAATGCACACCTATGTTTATTGTGCCTTTGTTCTCAATAGCAAAGAGCTGGAAACAACCCAAGTGCCCATCAACAAACGAATGGATAGAGAAGCTCTGGTATGTTCATACAATGGAATACTATGCAGCATTGAAAAACAAGGAACTAATGAAATATTATGCAAAATAGATGACCCTGGAGGACATTATGCTGAGTGAAGTATCAGTCACAAAATGACAAATATTGCATAGGGCCACTGTTGTAAAATGGGACTGACATCGGGGTTGAGGGAAGACAGAGAAGGAGGGGAGGAATGATGTATACTGCATTGAAAGAGAAGAGGGAGAAAACTATTTAAATGGGATATATGATTAGATATTATTGTCATGACAGGAGTCCAGAATGAAGGTTGCACAGTGGAGTGAACTTGGGGGAGGGGAGGGTTTGCATAACAATGAAAGAGTTTTTCTTTTACTTTTCAAAGAGAATATCGAAGGGGGCTAAGGGGTGGGCAGGGAGAAAAGTGCAACAGTGAATGACTGGAAACCCTAAGTCTCTGTAAACTTTCATTAAAATAATAATACTAAAAAAAAAAATAAGAAGAAACTTTATTAAGGTGGCTCCCAGGCAGAATTCCTTGGTCTGGAGAGAGAGACAGACCAGGGGAATACCTCGCCCTAAGTTGGATTGGGGCAGGTTTTTCCCTTTGGGAAGGGAAGTGAGGGTTACTCCATTGTGGTTTAGCCAGGTGGGCAAGGCTGATCACTCCCTCTGTTAACATGTTGATATTCTTTGAATCCTTCATTCTCCTCCTTTGACCTTGGTCTGGACCTGACACTAGGACATTAATAATGCCAATTTACAGGCTGTTGCACACTGATACTCATTACCATTGAACTAGAACCAACTTACAGCTGATCCTCCACTGGCTTCCCTCTAAAGAGGACATAGTCCAAAGCAGGGGTCCCAGCAGCCTAGTTTAAGCGGTTAGAAAGGTAGTTATGAGGACAGATGACAGGCTAAGTCTACCCCAAGAGAAGTGGAAGTGGCCCACGTCTGTGGCTTATCGCAGGAAGTGGGTTTTAAGCTCTAAGGAAAGCTAACAACAGGGGTAACAAGTGATCAGTTTTGTCACCTGTAAGCAGAAGCCATGGTGTGCCAATGACAATGGTCAATGTTAACAAGCCGCTGCCCTGGACGTGTGTGGTCCTCTTCTCCAGTTCTGTAAATAGTATAATCACTCATCTGGGAGTAATGTTTTGGTCCTTCTTGTTTCTCACAGGGAGCTCGGTTAGCCTAGTGGCTGCTCTGCAGAAAAAGCGGAACAATGTTTACCTGTGCGAACTTCAGCCTCTGAAACCTAGCCATGAATTGGTTCTAACTCCACAGCAGTAAGCAAGGATGAGTGACTTTCTCATAATCCATTATCAGCAAATGTTGCACATTCTACCTTTTATGATAACTTTTTTATTCATTTGCATACAATAAATTGTTTATATTGTATCCATTTATGTACATTGTTGTGAGATATGGTAACTTTTATATCTAGCTCCAATCCATTTCTCTCATCCTGATGCAAGTTGGGCCACTGTGCCAACAGGCAACATCATAAAAGAGAAAAGGCTGAAGTTGTCAACTATTTGATCTTGCTTAGATCTACAATCAACACATTCAGTTATCAGTAGTTAAGAAATCAAAAGACATGTTGCACTCGGAAAATCTGCCATCAGGGACCTCTAAAAGTTGTTAAGGACCAATGATGTTAGTTCAAAGACTGAGGTGTACCTGACTCAACTACCTGAGTCAAAGGCCTGACTCACGCCATGGTCTTTTCAATTACTTGCTATACATCTGAAAGTTGGACAATGACCAAAGATGACAGAAGAAAAATCTATGCCTTTTGAATTGTGATGCTGGAGAAAATGCGGAATATCCCACAGACTGCTGAAAGAGTAGACAAATAGGTCTTGGGAAAAGTTAAGCGGAAGGCTCCTTGAAGGCAAGAGCTGTGAAACTTTGTCTAAAGTCATCTGGGGCATGTTGTCAGCAGGGTCCAGTCCTTGGTAAGGGACATCATGCTCAGAAAGGTGGAAGAGGGCCACTGGAGGAGAGGAAGACCGTCAACAAGATGGACTGACATGGTGACTGCAACAATATATCAGAGATGAAGACGATGGCGCAGGATAGAGCTAGGTTCAGATCCACTGTTCATGGGGTTGTTAGGAGTCGTGGCCGACTCGAGGGCACCAAACAACAATCCCAAGTTTCCTAACTCCTCCAAATGATCATCTTGATGCTTCCCCTCCAGTCCAACATACCCAAAGTATATGTGATGAAGCCTCACCTTCCTTGCTGCTAAGGTGCACCCAGATTGTACTTCCAACGCAGATGATAAAGTAACGGAATGAACAAACGGTTAAACAAGTAAAGAATGGATGGATGAACAGAGGCTGCTCTGGTGCAAATGCCCTTTCTTCAGCAGCAGCTGAGAATTTCCAGTTCTCTCATAAAGATGATGTCCATGCACACCCATGTTTTTTGCGGCTTTGTTCACAATAGCAAAGAGCTGGAAACAACCCAAGTGCCCATCAACAAAAGAATGGATAGAGCAGCTCTGGTATATTCACACAGTGGAATACTATGCAGCACTGAAAAACAAGGAACTCATGAAATATTAAACAAAATGAGTGACCCTGGAGGACTTTATGCTGAGTGAAGTATCTCAGTCACAAAAGGACAAATATAGCATAGGGCCACTGTTGTAAAATGGGACTGACATTGGGTTAAGGCAGAGAAGGAGGGGAAGAATGATGTATGCTGCATTGAAACAGATGTGGGAGAGAATTGTTTAAAAGGGTTATATGAGTGGGTATTAATGTCATGACAGGAGTCCAGAATGAAGGCTGCACAGTGGAGTGGACTTGGGGGAAGGGATTGCATAACAAAGAGTTTTTCTTTTCTTTTTCAAGGAGAAGAGTAAATGCGGGGTGGGCAGAGAGGAAAGTGGAACAATGAACGAATGGAAATCCTAAGTCTCTGTAAATTTTCATTAAAATTAATTAAAAAAAAAAAGAAGATATCAAAGCTGATGACGACACCACGCCGATAGCACGTTCAGAAAGGGCGGTGAGCAGGAAGGGGCGGGACAGGAAGCGGAAGTGCGTGCCGGCGTCCGCGGCGGCACTGTTGCCATGGAGACCGAGGGCTCCGGCGCGCAGCGGGCGGGCAGCTCCCAGTGGTCCGCGTTCCCCGAGGCGCCGCAGGAGTCGACCGTGTCGCGCAGCCCCCGCCGGTCCACGCCGCCGTCCTCCGGCCTGTCCACCGCCTCCAGCGAGGGCGTCCCCCGCTCCGGCCAGCCCCGCCGCGGCACCCCGCCGCCCGAGCCGCAGCTGCTGCCCCTGCGGCCCACGTCGCTGCGCACCCAGGACATCTCGTACGTGCTGACCCGGGTCTTCCGCGACCTGTACTCGGCCGAGGTGATCGGCGAGCACCGCTGCGCCAACCTCATCAAGGGCCGCGGCAGCGACGATGAGCACCACGAGCGCTTCGTGGACGCGCTGCAGCAGGTACCGCGGCGCCGCTCCCGCGCCTCGTGCCCGCGCGCCGGGGCGGCCTCGGGGGCGCGGGGACACGGAGGTGCCGGGCTGGCCCGCTGCGGCCGGGGCAGGGCCTGCCCAGTTCCCAGAGCCACCCACCTCCGTGCCACCGAAAAGTTGACAGTGCAACCGGAGGACGCTATGTTTGCACGCGTGCGCAAAACACGAAACGATGCGTGCCTCTGCACGCTTGTGCAAAAACACACACAACGATGTATGCCTGTTTGCACGCTTGTGCACAAACACAAAACGATGTATGCCTCTTTGCAGCCTTGTGCAAAAACACAAAACAATGTGTGCCTCTCTTTTGCACACTTGTGCGAAACCACAAAACGATGTATGCCTCTGGCATCTACCCCTCTGTACACACACGCCCACACATCTGACAGCTTAAAAGATTATATATATATATATGGGGAGCTTTGGTCACTTCCCCCCCCTTTTTTTGCGCTCTGCTTTTTATTTTTTTAAATTTATGTTTTTTGTATTTCCATTCATTCATTTTTACACTTTTCTCCCTACCCACCCCTCCCCTCCAGTTCTTTTTGAAAAGTAGAAGAAAAATTCCTTCATTGTTATACAATGCCTCCCCCCAAGTCCACTCCACTATGCAGCTTTGGTTCTGGACTCCTGTCATGACAATAATACCTAATCACATATCGCTTTTAAACAGTTCTCTCTCACACCTGTTTCAATGCAGTATACATAATTTATCCCATCTTTCTCAGTCTACCTGCAACCCTGATCTCAGTCTCATTTTACAGCAGTGTGGTGGTTTCTTGTTAGGTGCCATCGATTTGAATATGACTCAGCGACCCAATGAACCCTGGCCTGTCTTGTACCAGCCTCACCATCTCTGATACACTTGAGCCCATTGCCGCAGTCACACTGTCAGTCCATCCCAATGAGAGGCTTTCCTCTCTTTCTCTGACCCTTCCAAGCATGATATCCTTATCTAAGAAACAGTCTCTCCTAGCAATGTCCAAAGTGTGAGAGATGAAACTTTGCCATTTTTGCCTCCAAGGAACACTCCAGCCACACTTTTTCCAAGATAACTGTCAATTCTTTTGGCCATCCATGGGATGTTTAGTGCTTTTCTCCAGCACCACAACTCAAAGGCATCACTTCTTCTGCCATCCTTATTCATGTCCAACTCTTCAGATAAATGCAAAGCAAGTGATTGAAAAGACTATGGCCCAGGCGAGCTCTGGTGGCCTAGTGGCAAGAAGCTGCACTGCAATCCCAGAGGTGTGCGGTTCAAATCCACCAGAGGCTTTGCTGGAGAAGGAGGAACCATCTCCTCCTGTACCAGTCAAATCTGATTTGATGGTACACACACACACAAATAATAAAAAGAAAATAAAAATAAAAAAAAAGAAAAGACTATGGCCCAAATGAGACGCACCTTAGTAGTAAGTAATTGAGCTGCCAACCCCAAGGTACATGGTGCAAATTCACCAGTTCGCTGCCCCAGGGGAGAGTCTCCCAAGTGAAAAAAAAATGCCTCTGAAAACTTGCTATGAGTCAGGTATCTGTTAGGACTCAGCAGTACACAAAAATAGCAACAACATATAAATAAAACAACTGATCAGAGAGCTGAATGCTGTTGTTTGCTTAAGCAGATAAAGCCAAAAGCACCCCCGTTTTTGTTCTGTTTTTATATCACAAGTGATAAACGAGTTAGCCATTCCCGTCTGGAGTCTGGGAAGCGTGTTCAGAGTTCAAAACAGCAACCCCACTTCCTCATCTGCCTGAGGAGGAAGCCGGCTGACTTGGGGTCCTCTGATGAGTCCCAGGGCTCACTGCCTTGCTGACCACTCCGCTGGCATTGACCTCACTCTTTCCCCGGCCTTTCCCACACGGCGCTCCCAGCCCTGTACTTCCTTCCTCTCAGATGGGCTTCTGAGCTCTCTTTGTTCCTCTCTCTGTCATTCTACTGATAGGTGCTTCCTCTTTCATCCTTACAACATGTTTCGTTGAATGCTTCCTGCTGTTGTACTGAATGTGCCACAGTCTGTTCTAGGCAGTGGGATTCAGCAGTGAAAGAGCACAGACACAGAAGCAGCCCCCAGGTTTCCCAGAGGAGCCCTGCGGTTGTAGTGTACAGAGCTGCGCGGGAAAGGCGGCGCCCTCATTGGCGGTTCAAATCCACTGGTAGCTTCACAGGAGAAAGATGACAAGTCTCCTCCTATGTGATTTACAATCTCCAGAAACCCGCTGGAGGAGACAGTGATCAGTTCTTTCTCGCCCAATGGCAATGACTTTGACTTTTTTTATAGCTTCCCATCCAAGTGTGCTGAACAGACACTAATGAAATGAATATCAGTATTGTATCTGAGATGTTAATGCAGCAAGCACCACCTCTTCCCAGGTAGCTCCCTGGAAGAGCTTACACAGAGAGAGAGAGAGAGAGAGAGCGCTTATATACAACAGGGGAAACACTGTCTTCACAATCCTTGCTGTGCAATTGTTGCAGACACCGTCAGTCTGTCTGGTTGAAAGTCTTCCTCCTTTTTGTGGACCCTCTGCTAACCATAGAGGTTTTCTCCAGAGACTGGGTTGTCAAAGGGTCTGTAACTCTTTGACTGACGGTGCTTCAATGTTTTGTGAGAAGCTCTGACACTAGGGTGCGTGGAATCAAGCTAAGTGGTCTTAACTGTGTTTCTGGGTGTCTGCTCACCCATTTGCCAGATTCGAGAGGTCTACAAGAAGCGACTGGATGAGGCCGAGATGCTGGAGAGGCACATCATTCAGGCCCGCGCTCGGGCCTTGGCGGAGGAGGAGCGGGTCATGCGCCAGGCAGAAGCCCACGCTAGAGAAGCTTTGAACACTGTCCAGTTGCCCCCAGGTGAGCATAAAGCACCGCTAGACGTCCTCTACTCCAGTTCCCACGCTAGTAATGTTTTACTGTGTGTTTGCTACCTAGTATACTCAGATCAAGCAGTATCTGTAGTAAATGTCGATAACACCAGGGGGTGGCTTTAGCAAACTGTAACTTACTTCCTTGCTGTTTGGGAGACTGGCAGTCCAGTGAAGGGGACCAGCACTAGGGAAAGACTTTGTCTCCGGGAACCTGCCTCCAGAAGATGCGCTCTGCTTTTGGCGTCCTCGTTTTGTTGGTGGGACTGAGGCTCCCTCATCTCTGCTTGCTTTTCTCTCCTTTTATTGATCTAGAGATAGATGTTTCTGGCCACACCTTAAAAATACTCCCCCATAGTAACTAGGGAGGATAGAAAGAGAATTGATGTCTTTGAGCTGTGGTGCTGGAGAAGAGTATTGAATATACCACAGACTGCTAGGAGAACAAACAAGTTCTTCCTAGAGAGGGTGAGACCAGGCTGATCCTTGGAGGCAAGGATTCTGAAGCTTCATCTGACATACTTTGGACATGTTGCAAGGAGGGACCAGTCCTTGGAGAGAATGTCATGCTTTGGAGGGTGGAGGGATAGCACAGGAAAGGAAGCCCCCCGATGAGATGGATTGAGTCAGTGATTGAGGTAATGTGGGTAGGTGTGTCAGAGACAGTGAGGTTGGCACAGGACAGAGCAGGGCTTAGAGCTGTTGTACATAAGGTCACTGATTCACAGGCAACTTGATGGCACATAACAGCAACAATAACGTATTGAAGTAGGGCTCTGATGGGATGAAAGGTGTTGCATCCCAGACTTAATCCTTTTACAACTGTTTAGCCTACCAGATTGTGTGGGATCATTCTAGAACTTCCCCGTTAAATAATTACTGTTGTTGTCAAACCTCCACTGACCAACATTCAATGACAATTCTTTCTTGAATCCACCGTCTCTGTAATAATTATACTTATGTTTTCTGTTTTGCTCAGTTGCCTTTCTTTTCTCAGGAAAAAACTTCATCCACCCATCTGTCTATCTATCTATCCGTCTCTGGAGGGAAGGGTATGGAAGGAAAGGGTGCAATCTTTTTTTCACATGAAATTTGACTGTGGGTTGAAGGTTTCAATCATACAGATCCTTGAGTTTTATAGAAATGAGGCTAACCCCTAGATTTCATAAATGAACACAGATGATGGGGAGGACATGCATTATTTACTTGTTTCTCCTGCACCCTTGGGTACAGTGGGTCTCTGAATGGAAAAAGCCATTCAAAGGCACTGTATCTCAAAGGTAGTGCTGGTGGCCTAGGGGTAAGGAATTGTGTTGCCAAGTCAGAAGCAAGTGGTTTGAATCCACCAGCTACTATTTGAGAGAAAGTTGGGAAGGCACTCTTCTCCTGTGCAGTTTACAGCCTCTGAAAATTCACTGGAGGTTCAGCTGTAAGTTGGTTTTGACTCAACAGCACATAACAACAACATATCTCAAGCTAATATTGTTAATGGGGCAGAGAACAATGTTTTAAAACTCTTTAAACCTTAAAAGTCTTCCTCTAATCCTATTTTTTTATCAGTGTAGTAAGTAGACATGATTGTAAAAAATTTCTCAGAAGAGCTTATAACATGAAAAGCTTTAACCTCTTCCAGCCTTAGGCTACTTGCCCAAGGTGACCTTTTCTAATCTTAATTCTTCCGAAGAGTGCTATGTCTTTACCACTGTATTTTGCTTTTGTCATCCGTAGATGTTAATTGATGATTCACTTTATTAAATGTGGTTTTCTTTCTTGTGTCCGTGCCACTTGTTGGTCGGCTAGATCTGTGGTTGTAGATCTCCCTGGCCTGGCCGGCTGCGAGCTGTGGCTGGAGCTGAGCTTGGCTCCTTGCTCCAGGAAGGGCTCAGGTTTGCTCCACGAGGGTCTGTGCTGAGGTCCAAGGTGAAAGGAGAGCAGCTCATCAGAGAAGCTCTTCTTGTGACGATGGCACAGGTGCAAGGAGGAAGCTCAGCTGTACAAATACACAAGCTCCGTTCAAACCCCAGCTAATCTCATGGGCCAGAGGCCACCACAGGGCCCACTCAAGGGTCAAGAAGGGCCTGCAAGCTTTGCGTGCAGAGTGTGCGGAGAGGGAAGGGAATGGGGGCTAAGTGTTCAAGCTACCAGTGTTTGTTTTTTTTTCTTTCTTTCTTTCTTTCTCTCTCTCTCTTTCTTTCTTTCTTAACTTTTGAGCTAGAACCAGCTCAGAGCTGACCCCCTAGTGGATTTTCAGAGGCAAGAAATCACACAGGAGGAGACTCCCCAACTTTTTCTAGAGGATTTGAACTAAGTGCCTCTGGATTGACAGCACAATACCTTACCGTTAGACCACCAGAGCTCCCTTCAATCTATGATCCTTCATTCTATTTTGTCATAGACCTTTCCATAATATTTTCATTTCAGTCATACCATTACACAGCCTTGCCAAATGGTTGAACCCTTTTAAATGACTGTGAAGTATTTGCTTATTAATTTAGAAGTTTTGGAAGTTTTCATCTTAAAAGCATTTGAATATTGGTTTCTTAAATCTCAACATTATCACTTGTTTCTGAGGAAGAATTTTGTTCTTTTGAGGGCAAGCAGAGTTTGGGTGCAGATTCTTAACGTCGGTCTGGGTTGAAACGTCTTTGTCCTCTTTCCGTTCTGTGCAGTCAAGTCCGTGTTCCGATGGTGTGTGGACAGCGAGCTACTGCAGAAACATCACTTGATCAGCCCGGAAGATTACTGTAGTGACCCAGTGCCATTTTGCCGGGCACCTAAAGGTAATGTTCCCTCTCTCTGAGAACCTCTGGTGTTATTCCAGAAAAATTCTTCAGCACCAGGACCACATTGGTCATCTTTGCTGCCATTTCCCTTTTCACAGAGATTTCTCCTCATTACTCTTTATTTTATTTTTAAATTCTTTTTATTTCTCCTCATTACTCTTTATTTTAAAATTCTTTTTATTGGTTTGCATACAGTAATTCATATACATTGTGTTCTATTTATGTACATTGTTTTATGCAATCTTCCATTTACATCGTGTTTCACACAGTCATTCATATACGTTGTATTTCATTGCCCTCATTACTCTTTACTGTGATAGTTTCTGCTGGGAAAGTCAGACCTGAGAAGGCCACTTCCTCATTAGGTCTTGAGCCTTCAAGACAAAAGCCCTGACCTCCCAACATGATGCCCTTGTCTACTGCCCGTGGCAAGGAGACAGGAGAATGTTTAAGATAGGGTTTAAAATATTTAAAATGTAATGAAAAGATGCCAGTAAAGGTTGAGATGGAGGAATCAAAGGCACTGATGGGCAAAACGGCAAATTTCTCTGTGGAAAAAGGGAGAGATGGAGTTAAAACATGGACCTTTTGCAACAATGAAGGAATATTTTTAAAAATTGTGAACTCGAGGAGGGAGAAGGAAAGGAGAGGGGGTAAAATGTGCAACAATAAATGAATGAAAATCTAACTTTTCTGGAAACCTTTGTTAAAATCACAGTTACAGTTAAAAATTTTATTAGAGAAATAAAACATGGACTTTGTCGGCACAGGAAAGAGGAGTGCGTTCACAGTTAGAGAATGGAGGGACAGTCGCATAGGGAGGCAGATAAGAGTGTGCATGTGTGCGGGATCTTAGCCGGTTTCCTGTGACATGGAAGGCAACACCTTCTGAGAATGAGCGGCGTTGGAGGCTGTGGCGATACGAGGGGTTTGGGAGAGTCACCGTGAAGATGGGGAGAATACACAAAGCGGACATCAGGAGTGTTTACAGGGCCAGGCGTCCCCAGGACACAGGCTCCCCAGCACTCACAGTCTGTGAGACTGATATTTCTGTCTGGGGCTTTGGAGCTGAAGAAGGATTTGGGGTGGAGGGACAGGATCTAAGACTTGAAGGTGCTGATAAGAAAAGAGTTCTGCTGAGGAGCTGAGCTATGTAGGGAAGGAAGGACAGAAAGCGACAGCAGAATCTGATGTCACAGAGCTCTGAGTCCTTCAGTACCGTAAAGTTTATTGGAAACTCATTCTATTGTGCAGGTAAATAAGGAAAGAGGTAATATTTATTGACCATTCACAGGGCATTTTGCCTGGTCATACCTGTTTCACCACATTTTTGCTAGCAAGAATATTTAGCTTGATATTTTATGGATGATTTTATAAGTGAGAAAACCTAATATGATTTTTTATTTCCTTGTGAGCATTTTTAAATAATTTCAGCCATTTGGTATATGTATGTGTGCGTGTGTGTGAGAGAGAGAGAGGGAGGAAGGGAGGGAGGGAGAGAGAATGGTTTTCCATCTCTGTGTGTGAAAAAAAATGAGAACTATTTTAACACTCTGGTCCCAAGTCTTTAATATGTAAATTCGAAGTAGTTCATATGCTTAAAAGTAACATCTGTAAGAGCAAATGTGAAAGTTTAGGAGAAACCACAAAGTTCCCTGTGGCTTTGCTGTTTTTATTAGTCATCCCAGAAACAGCTGCTTCCTTACCTGGATGCGTCACTTAGTTCATTTCCATGGTGCCATAGGTAGTGTCCTCCCCGGATATCAAAAACCGACGTTCAGTTCTGAGAAGCGTGCTGTCCCGGATAAAGAGCTGACCGGGTTAAGAGTTTTGAGCGCGAAGAAGCGTGCCGGTGCTGAGGAGTTAGATTTGAGTTTGGACACTTTGACGTTGGACTTGTCTCTCCAGGCTGAACAACGGACTAAAAAAGCGGTCAAGGTTTGTTTTGAAGGCAAAGCCCAGCAGCGTGGGGTGTGGGGGGGGACAGGAGGGTGGTGAACGGGAAGGAGTTCAAGGTGACACCAGAAGTCAGGATGCATCCAGAGCTAACCAGAGAGGACAGTTCTCATTGGTTTGTTCATGTGCAATTTCTTTTTTTTTTTTTAATCTTTGAAATTTATTGCAGTATTTTCCCTCTACTCTTTCCATTACCTGTGCATCATAAATACTTTTATTATTAACTTTAATGAAAATTGACAGAGACTTTGGATTTCCATTCATTCATTTATGTTCAATTTCTGTTGGGCATTGAGTTGAAAGTTTACAGAGCAAATTGATTTTCCATCCAGTCATCCATACACATTTTCCTTTATGGCATTAGTGACATCCCCACATCATGACAGCGCTCTTCCCTCTGCTTCCTGTGATTCCGATTTTCTTTGAGAGAGTAAAGCTGTGCACGGGCCGGCTGTAAGTCCATGCTTTCAGTCTCTCAATACGTCAGTACAGGCCCTTTGTCTTCCGTTGACTTTATTCTTGTGTGTATTTCAAAGAAACCAGGGCCGCCAAAGAACAAAAACTGGATGAACCACTTAGGTGTGCGGCAGAGAGAACTGGAGCGACTTCTGCTTGCCCGAATGGAGAGTCAAAACCGCTTCCTCAGAAACCCTCGGTACTTCCCGCCGAACACGCCATATGGAGGCAAGTCTCTTGTTTTCGCTCCAAAGACACCGAGACAGAAGGGAGAATTCCAGGGTGCCGTGTCAGAACAGAGGTAGGACTTCCAAGGATGTGGGTTCTCAGAGCACTGGACCCTCTAGAGTGAAAACGGGGGGTCCTGAGTTTGAGAGGTCATATTAGGCCTTTGCTCTGACGTCCAAGTTGTGTGGTCAGATGAGAAGACTCTCTGAGGCCATAAGCTCCTCCCATTGGGTTCATATTTCTTGGATAATAAAAATATTTTAAAAATTTACCTATGGCAAATAATTGGTGCAAATTGTGACTTTTATCTGCATTTTGGTCATCTTCCTTAGGAAGAGAATAAGTCCTTTCATGGTTTCATAACTTTCAAGTATTTAAAAGTAGGAACATTTCTTTATTAGACAAATAAGTGCTTATTAAAAAAACCCTCATTTAAAAAAAATAAGTGCTTATTAAAAAAAATAAGAAAGTAGCAATATCTGAAGGGAAAAATGCAACTACATTAAAACCCAGTCAGCAGTTTGGTGTTTGAATTTCCAGTGTGTTTGCCCTGCGTATTGAAAATGAAATGCGTAAGTACCTGAGTCTGCAGAAGGGTCAGCTCAGGCTGACGCCTTCAAGAAGAATGGCCCCTTGTGAATTCCTTAGATGGTGTAAAGTGGTTGCTTGTACTTGAATCATTTACTGTATGGTTTTTCACTGTTTGGAGAAATTCACAGCCCCTTCCTCCCTTTCCCTCTCACAGTGATGGTGGTACTCCAGTGTTCGTAGCCAACCCACCCGTTGCATTTTTCACAAATTATGAAATCGGACCAGTTTATGAGGTAACCATCATGAGTTTTGGGGTTTTTTTTATATCTTTCTTGTGGGATTTCTTTCCCCCATTGAGTCTAGGAGAAGAGATCTTTATGAGCTCGTATCTACCCTTTACCAGCTGTCAACTGTTCTCGACAGTCTGCTAGTTGTGTTTCAGCCTGTCCCCTTTTGTGGTGTGTCTGTGTGCACCTGTGTGTACTGGAGTGTTTGCAAGAAAATCCTAAGCATTGTTCGTCAGTTAATACTTCAGTAAGCATCTCTAACAGACAAGGACTAAAGCTAAACAGGACCACGATGCCATTCTCACACTGGTTGGTATTAATTATTCTTAACATCAGCTTCCTCCTCTCCATTGATCTTGATCACATGGTACTTCCTGAAATATTTCTGTGTCAGCCTGTTCTTTTGGGGACAGTGATTCTGTATATTCTCTCCATCTCCTTTCGATGCCTTTGACATCCTCTGTTCAGCTCTTTTACTTCAATTTTTCTTCCCTTTGCTTTGACTTCTTGAAGCTCTAGTGCAGTTTTCAGGGTTTCCCCTAACATCCATTTTGGTTTTTTCTTTGTTCTCTGTGTTTGTAGTGAACTTTTGCTCTCACCATGGATGATATTCTTTCCCCCTTTTATTTTTATTATTATTCATTTTAGTGAACATTTACAGAAACTTTGGATTTCCTTTCATTCATTGTTACACTTTTCTCCCTGCCCACCCCTCCCCTCCAGTTCGTTCTTCTCTTTAAAAAGTAAATGAAAAATTCTTTCCTTGTTATACAATCCCTTCACCCTAGTCCAGTATACAGCCTATAAATGATATTCTTAATGTCATCTCAAAACTTATAGTTCTAAGGGAGCTCTGGTGGCCTAAGTGGCAAGACGCTGCACTGCAATCCCAGAGGTATGCAGTTCAAATCCACCAGATGCTCTGCTGGAGAAGGAGGGGGCAATCTCCTCCTGTAGCAGTCAGATCTGATTTGATGGTACACATAAAAATAATACAATAAAAATAAACAAACAAACAAACAAAAAAACAAACTTACAGTTCTTTGATTATTGGTGTTCCATGCTTCAAACCTATTCTTAAGATGATTTATAAATTCATATGGGATCGACTCAAGATCATATTTTGGTTCTCGTGGACTTGTTTTAATTTTCTTAAACCTCAGTTGTAACTTACACGTGAGTAACTGTTGATCTAATCCACAGAAGATCAAACACTGCAGCCTTCAGTAGAAATTACATCTCAACATCGAGAAAACAAAAATTTTCACTGCTAGACCAATAGGTGACATCATGATAGATGGAGAAAAGGTTGAAACTGTCAATGACTTCATCTTTCTTGGATCCACAGTAAATACACTTGGCACCAGCACTCAGGAGATCAGGAGACATATTGCACTGGAAAAGTCTATAGTCAGGAACCTCTCCAAAGTACTGAAGAGATTGAGGACTTACGTGTAGTTGATTCAGACCTCAGTCTTTTCAGTCATTTGCTATATATCTGAGAGTTGGACAGTGAATAGGATGACAGAAGAATGAATGCATTTAAGCTGTGGTGTTGGAGGGGTGTACTGAATGTCCCATAAACAAACAGACACGTCTTGGAGAAAGTGAAGCCAGGTTGCTCCTTGGAAGCGAAGATGACAAAGCTTCGTTTTGTGTACTTTGGGCATGTTGCGAGGCGAGGCTGTTCCTTGGAGAATGAAGGACATCATGCTTGAAAAGGTGGAGGGGCGGTGGAGGAGAGGAAGACCCTCAACCAGGTGGATCGACACAGCGACTGCAGCAATGAGTTTGAGTGTATCAGAGATTGTGAGGTTGGCACAGGACAGGACAGGGCTCAGGTCTATTGTTATATAAAGTCACTATGAGTTGTACTCGAGTCAATGGCACCTAATAATATCAACTAAAACCTAGTCCATGTTTGATTTCCTTTATTTGTTAAAAAAAAATCAAACCATAAAATATCTGGAGGAAAAAAAGACTAGTGTACATGAGTAAAAATCCTTGAAATCATATTATTCTTTAGTTAATACTTCAGTTTGTGTCTCTAACACATAAGGAATTAAAGTTCTTTCCCCACCTTGATAATTTACTTAGCCTTAGTGAAGAATATTGACTATTCTGTGGATTATCAAAAGAACATACAAATCGGACTTGAAGGAAGTGAAACCTGAATGCCCCTTAGAGGCAGGGATGGTGAAACGTTAAGTGCCGTTGAGTGAAGTCCAAGTCAAGTGACCCTCTGAACGTCACATCTGAGTTCTGTCCCACCCTGCTAGCTGCCCTTAACCATCTTTCACACATTCTAGTTTATTGCCGCAGAACGTGTTACCGTTCATTTCATTGAGGGTCCTCCTCCCCTTCATTGACCCTCAGCCTTTCCTGGCATGTTATGCCTTTCCCAGGAATAGTCTCTCCTAACAACATGTCCTAAGCACATGAGACAAAGCGTGACCATTCTTGCCTCTAAGGAACATTCTGGTTGCTCTTTCTCTAAGATGTGTCTGTTCTTTTGTTAGTCTGTGGTATATTCAGTACTCTTCTCCAACAGCACAAATCAAATGCCTGGATTCTTCTTCTCTTGTCATCCCTATTTGTTGTCCAGTTCTCCGATGCAAAGCAGGAGACTGAAAAGATTGTGGCTTGACCCAGGCACACCTTAGACGTTAAACTGACATCATTGCTCTTCAGGACTTCGGCAAGATAACTGACAGCAGACTTTCCCAATACAGTATGTCTCTTGATCTGATGGTTGATAACAACTTAGACTTAATTTGATCATATTTTCAAGAGGAACTAGTCCTTGGAGAGAGACATATGTGAGGAAAAGCAGGGAATCAGAGAAAGACCCTCAACAAAATTGATTGACACAGTGACTACAACAGTGAGCTTGAGTAGGACAGAAACTGTGAGGATGGTGCAGGCCAAAATTCAGATCTGTTGCTCATAAGGTCACTGGGAGTCATAGACAGGACTTGACAATGTTTATTTTTTCAGAAGTGCAATTTCTTTTAAAAAAAGGTACAATTTCCAGGGAGCTCTGGTGGCCTAATGGCAAGACACTGCACTGCAATCCCAAAGGTACGCGGTTCAAATCCACCAGATGCTCTGCTGGAGAAGGAGGGGGCAATCTCCTGGACCAGTCAGATCTGATTTGACGGTACACGTAAAAATAATACAATAAAAATTAAAAAAAGGGTACAGTTTCCGACTTGATTAATTTGGCTCACGGCATGTATAATGATGGTCCCTTATCCTTTATTTTTTCCTGTAAACTTATACTTAAATATCTGATTATAGTTAAATACAGGCTTAAATATATGATTATAGTTAAATGCAGGCTTGATTAGATTCAAGTTCACCCTTTTTTCCCCCCTTATTTTTTTTCCCCAAGAATACTTCCTTGATGTTACTGGGCATTTCTTACTGCATCTCATCAAGCCAAGGGAAGTAATGCACGTGGCTTTTCTGCTTTCAGTGGTGGCAACGTTGAAAAGTGCCTTCAGTTGTTGGGAGTCTGAATCATCCTTTACTAAGTTCTTATTAGCCTTTCACAGAATTATTTTAGCAACATTAGATGATGATTGTCTAGATTTCTCGCTTTGTTATTACGTGCCTACCACTAACGACCTGCGGACAACAAACCAGAACATGGCCTGTCCGGCACCGTCTTCATGACTCCAAGAGGCTCCATCCGTTGTGAAAATCACATGTCATTCCATCTTGTTGGAGGTCTTCTTTCACAGACACTCTCTGCCTTTCCAAGCATCATGCCTTTTTCTAAGGACTGGACCTTCCTGACAACATTGACAAAATATGTAGGACAAAGTTTCACCATCTTTGTCTCTCTCTCTTTTTTTTTTTTAAGTAAAATTTTAATTGTTCGTCTCATCCCAGTAACAATAGCAAAGTTCAACAGAGCAGCAAACAACAAATGCTGGGAAGGTTGTGGAGAAATTGGAACGCTTATTTGCTATTGCTGGGAGTGTAAATGGTGCAATCACTCATGGAAGACAGTGTGGTGCTTTCTCAAAAAGTTGGAAATAAAAATACCATTTGACTTTTTTTCTGAGAAAACACCAAATGGCGGATGACGCCGGTGCAGCGGGAGGGCCTGGAGGCCCTGGGATGGGAGCCCGCGGCGGTTTCCGCTTCGGTAGCGGTCTGCGGGGTCGAGGCCGCGGCCGTGGACGGGGCCGCGGAGCTCGAGGAGGCAACGCCAAGGACAAGGAGTGGCTCCCCGTCACCAAAATGGGCCACCTGGTGAAAGATAAGAAGGTAAAATCATTGGAGGAGATTTATCTCTTCTCCCTGCCCATCAAGGAATCTGAGATCATCGACTTCTTCCTGGGCATGTCCCTCAAGGATGAGGTG
>NW_006399841.1:1356118-1363843 GCF_000299155.1 Elephantulus edwardii | reverse complement strand
TTTTTTTTTTAGGGCCACTCTTATAAAACAGAGCAGACACAGAGGTTGGGGAGAAACTAAGAAAAGAGGATAAATAATGAACACTGCATTTAAATAGATGAGGGAAAGAACGGTCTAAAAGAAATATATTATTAGGTATTATTTGCATTACAACAGTCTAGAATAAGAGGTGAATAGCAAAATGGACTGGAGGGCAGTGGGAGGAAGGGAATTTTGCAACAATGAAAGACTCTTTTAAAAGAGAAAAGAGAACTAGGATTAGGGAAGAAAATGTGCAGCAATGAATGAATGGAAATCCAAGTAGTCTGTAAACTTTCATTAAAATATCAATTAAAAATTTTTGCTTTGCTTGTGATTTCAACAAACACTTAGATTTTCCTTCATTCATTGTTACACATTTGACCCTCTTGCCCTTCTTCTCCCTCCCCTAGTTTACTTCATTCATTGTTGCACCATCCTCTTCTCTTAAAGAGCACCCTGGTTGCACTTCCTCCAAGATGGATTTCGTTGCTCTTTGGGCAGTCCTTGGGATGTTCAGTACTGCTCTTCAGCAGTACAGCTCAGAGGCATCCGTTCTGTTTCTGTCATCCTTATTCAGTGTCCGACTATACACAGCAAATAGTCAAAAAGACCATGGCTTGAATCAGGCCCACCTTAGTCTCAGGGAAGTTACAGGTTATAGCTGAGGGTCGGGAACCACTCAGTATACAGTCCTTGAAGACAGAATCCCTTTTGCCTCAGTCATTGCCAAAGCCCGGCTTCTCTCCAAGCTGTGGTCTCATGGCCTTGGCATTTGCCCTGTGCAGGCAGTAAGTGCCCATGTAAGGGCTCCCCAGAGCATCCCACTCTACTGGCAAGCGTGGGCTCAGAGTCACGTGCCTCTAGCTCTGAGGATGGGCAGCCCTCCTCCCTGACACGTGCCTGAAGGCACGCACTCTGCCAGCTAGCTTCCTGTCCAGAGGCGCTCGGCTTTCAGATCCCACTCCTCCGGTGTGTGCCAGTCTTTTAGTTCTTCTGCCTTTGCTGCTGCCACTTCCCTGCCATCACTTCTTGTCTATCCGGTGGCGCAGCTCTCTATCCTCTGGACCCAGGGAGATCTCAGTGCAGGGATCCTGAGTCTGAAGGATGTGCCTACACTCGCAGAATTTCCTTCTCGACAGCAGTGTGATTCCCCTTCTCTGACTCGGTTGTTTTGTTAGATGCTGTCGAGTCGACTCTGATCTAAACCCTGCCTGATTTTACTGCATCTTCTCCATCTTTACTTAAGCTTATCATTGTGGACACTGTGTCACTGCATCTCCTTGAGGGTCTTCCTCTCCTCTGCTGACCCTCTGTTTTCCAAGCATGATGTCCTTTGCTGGGTACTGGCCCCTTCTGATAATGTACGCAAAGTATGTGAATCAGAGTTTGACTTCTTCGAAGATTCGGTTGGAATCTATCCAGCAAGTCCTTCTGGAGAGGGTGACTCATCTCAAGCTGAGTGCAGTGACAAAACTGACCGGTTCCCACATGAGTGTGTGACACATCCTGTTTGCATGGTCCACCCCACAAGGGTACAGTAAACCTTATTTACTTTATTAGCAAGCTATTCAGTCCCCAGGGTCCCTCAGGGCCACAAACACCTCATGTTTGCATAGTTCAACTCAGCCATGTGGTTAGAGTTACCATGAGCAGGGCTAGAACCAACCACAGCAGGAATTTGCTGCCCTGCACAGGGTGATCTGATTTCCACACGTCAGCTCAGAGCTTCCAAGTGGATATCCTCGTAATCCGGGTGGAGCTCACACGTTGCTTTTAGGATCTACTTTGGAAGTTACCCAGAGTTAGTGCCTCTGAATGCTACAGTTTGAAAACAAATCATTGAGGCTGAGTCACGTCTCAGGGGGCATCGATTCCCACCTCTCAGTGGAAAGAATGTCACAGAGCTTGTGAATGTGCCTTAAAACTGCTCCACGTGGCTTCCTGCATGAGAACATGAGCGTAGGGGTGAGAGTTTAGACTGTGCCCGGAGAGGTTTATTTATGGAAGTCAAGTTGATAAACATCCCTGATATGTCTGGACATCTTCGGAAGTGATTTGTAGAATCGTGAAGTTTGGAATAGGATTATTGAGTAAGGACGTAGCAAATGAAAGGATTAATTGATTGGTAACTTAAGGAAAAATAGAAGTTATGCAAAGGAAAGAAATCATCATTTACTTCATACTGAACTGTGAGAAACCTCTCTACAGTAGCAATAGTGTAAACGTTATCAGTCTTGCAGTTCTACAAGGAAGATAGAGAATGGAAAAGAAGGTCTGGGAGTTGAATATGGGGAAAGGAAAGAGAGAATATATCATTTTTTGATAATTAATGCCTTGAAATTGGGGTAGAGGGGAGGTTGTGGGGAGGAAATACTAGGCCATTTAAGTACATGGGGGTAAATACACATCAAAATAATCAATAAAGGAGTGAAGTGTTTGCCTTTGGGGACTGAAGAATGCATACAGTGAGGAAGGCAGGATTTCTGTTTTCATTTTCTATAACAAACCTTGTAGAACTCTTTGACTCCTTAATTGTGAGGCTGTCCAACTTTGATGAAAATGAAAGCTTGCAAACAAAGAAATGAAAAAAAATTCCCTCAAAAAGAAATACCAGGCCCAGATCATTTGACAGACGTACATTACCGGACAGTCAAGCGCATCTCTGCCTTCTATCGACTGTTCCGGGGGCTGTAATTAGAGAGGCTGCACCCTCGTTGTCAAGCACCCAGTGCTGTTGAGTCAGTCCCAGTGCACAGCGAGTCTACAGGACGGAGTAAAATGCCACCCTGGGACCTCAGGGCTGTACACCTTTGTGGAAGCAAGCCGCCATATCTTTCCGGTGAGCGCCTGGTGGATTTGAACTGCCAACGTGTCTGTTACCAGTCTAGTGCTTGACACTGAGCCATCAGATCTCCATAGTAGGTAATGATCCTAACAGTTCCTTCTCCCCAAAGCCAGACTGAAGCACATTTAGCAAATGAAGATTATAAGACAATCTTGTTTAAGAACCTGGTCACAGAAATACTAAATAAAATGCGTAAAACAAATAAAATGGGGCCAACTCAGCCATACCTAACAAGTCCAACACACACACACACATGTAACCTAGAAATTTAAGGAATGCCTTTACAGTGGAACTTTAGTTGACAGGTGGCTCCCCTAACCCTATCATTTTTCCCTTCTAAGCTACTAGTGCTTTTTTTTTAAAAAAAAAATTATTATTAATTTTAATGAAAATTTACAGAGACTTTGAATTTCTATTCCTTCATTGTTGCACTTTTCTCCCTGCCCCCCCAGTACACTCTTCTCTTTGAAAAGTAAAAGAAAAATTCTTTCATTGTTAGCTTCTAGTGTTTTTAAAGAAAGCTAGTCCATCCTGCAGTCCTTGTAATTACCACTGCCTCAGGCATTCAGCCTCCACAGTTGTCACATGTCCCAGCCTTCCACTTAACGTCCATTGCAGTTAACCTCTGGTGAAAGTCTTAGTATTTGCAGTGACATCGCAGGGCACATGTTACCACACCTTACTTCAGATCAGCTGGAGTTCTAACTGGGTCCAGCCTGGTGAGTAAGCCAAGTCGAGAATCCCATTCTAAGGGTCTGTTATCTTAGGACCCCAAATGTTCTCACTCTGACCCCACAGAAAGCAGAGTCTGATATGGTCAGATGATATTCATATTCTCTCTCTCTCTCTCTCTCCTCTCTTTGAGGGTAGGAGTAAGTTATAGAGAAGAGTAAGAGAAAGAAAACAGAAAAAGGGAGAGTCGATATGAGAATATGTTATGATGGCTACTGAGTAGAGGTGATTGCTTGATTTTTTTTTAGCATCCCCTAAGAGGTCAGTGGCTGCTGGAGGCGAGGTAGGTTTCAGGATTCCGAGCAGGTGCGGTGGTTTTTTGGGGGCCCACGAGGGGGTTGGCAGAGCGGACTTGCCAGATGAATGGGGGTCTGGGGCAGGGAGTTTCCCAGCATTTGGGCATGCCAGGCTGCTAAGATACAGTAGGACCCTCGGACCTGCGGCCCTCGGGCCAGTGTTTCATTGTTTTTATTCAGACATTCCTCTAGGTCATGTAGCCCTGGTGTACAAGTTGCCATACACAAGTTGTCACTTGTGGTTGCTGTGAGACTGAACACTGACGCTGATGTGTCAAATGTGTTAATGGCTGGTTACCCAATGCAGACTGAGAGTGGGGTGGAGCTCCCCGATTAAACAAGCTTGGAAGGAGGAGTGGCATCCACTTCCATAATAGCTTGCCTCCGGAAACCCTATGAACCTGGAGAGAGGATGAAAGGCATCTGAGCATTGAGGACTCTCCTTCTTAGGGTTGCTACGAGTCACCTGCAACTTGATGGCACTGAACAACAATAACAAGAGGTCAATAAACATGTGTGACTAAATCTGTGAAGACACATTTCAAATTTATGTCGAGGTTATATAGTGGTGATTAGGCTTCACCTGCATTTATAATGTTTTGGGGGTTTTTTCATCTGGGTGATGAAAACATGGCTTTTTAAATGTAATACTTTATCTATTTTACCCAGTCTAGTATCGCATAAAATCAAATGTTATATGCTCCGTATATAAGGGTTGGAGGTTAAATAATACTTAGGGAAGCGTGGGGCATCTTATCTTGCTCGTAGTAAGCATTCCCTAGAAATTATTACCCATCCAGCCAGTGCTTATTGAGGGCCTACTGAGTGCAGATAGGGACCTCTGGTGGTGGAGGTCTGTAGTGAGCTGTGCAGTTAACCCACAGGCAGTGTCTCTGGCAATTCAGATCCACCAGCGACTCCACAGAAGGATGGGCAGTCTCCCGTGCAACTTCCAGCCCTGTAACCTGATCAATGGTCAGTTGTAAGTCAGTTCCAGCTAGATTACAGCTAGTTGAGTTGTGGGCCAAATCCTATATGGAGTCCTGAAAATGCAATCAAAACAGATGTGACTTTCTGTTTCAGGAGCCTAAAAACTAGATGGGGATGCAGATTAAAATAAACAGCGTTGCTGTGCACTGTTGAGGAAGAACCAACCCATAGCTGGCTGCCCCTCTAGCAGGTTTTCAGAGGCAGTTAATCACACGGGAGGAGAATGCCCATCATCCTTCTCCAGCAGAGCAGCTTGTGGCCTCGAACCACATGCCTTGAGGATTGCAGCGCAGCTTCTTGCCACTAGGCCAGGATAAGCCGGGGGCGGGGGGGGATATGTGTATGTCTTGTCAGGAGGCTGCAGAACAGGACAGATCACGGTGAGTTTGAGCCACTCCCGGGCACCTAACAGCAACCACAAGCAGTAGCTCCTCTCTCACTCTGGGTGCTGGTGGGATTTTGTTGTTAAGTGTTGTTGAGTCAAGTGTAGCTCATAGTGACCTGTGAACAATGGATCTGAACCCTGCCCTCTCCTGTACCATCCTCCTCATCTCTGACATCCCTGAGCCCTTCGCTGCAGTCACTGTGTCTGTATGTCTCGTTGAGGGCCTTCCTCTCCTCCGCTGACCCTCCACCTTTCCAAGCATGATGTCCCTTTCCAAGGAATGACCCATCTTAACAACATGCCCAGAGTGTGTGAGACGAGGTCTCGCCATCCTCGCCTCCCGGCAGCACTCTGGCTGCACTTTCTCCAAGACGTGTCTGTCCTTTTGGTAGAACACGGGGTCTTCAGTGCTCCTCTCCAACATCACATCTCAGACATTGGCATTTTAGCAGTAGAGGATTCCCAGGCCTTTCCCTCAGGAATTCCCCCCAATCTTGGAGGAGAGAAGAAAAGACGGGACTTATTTTAGGACTGGGTGTGCTGAGTGATAGAGAAAAGACCAATAATGCCTCTTGATTAGGGGACAAATCTGAAGGGTTTTGTAGGGGAAAACAGAGGCATATAGAAGAGGCTGATGGTGGTGATACGGGTCAAACTCTGGAGCCACATGTTCTAAGCATTGGTCTCTACAGTGTTGTAAGGAGGAGGAGGAGGAGAAGGCAAAGACAGTAAGTCAGAACTACTCCCTTGTTCATTTGTACCTCGTGTCTAATTTTTCTGCTAGGAAACTTGCAGCCACTTCCAGCGAGACCAGATGAACTAACTGAATCCCCATTACCTTTCTTCTATCTTCAGCAGGTCTAACTCAAGCCCAAGCTCATTTAATTTCTGTCCCTCTCCATTTCCCCCTCCCTGTATTATTTAAAACCAGTTCTGGACATTGTATTATTCCTTCCATAAATATTTCTGCATCAAAGAGACTGCCTTTCCCTTTGAACAGATGGTCATTGCTCTGCAGAATACTTCTTCCACCAGCCGCTGCCTTCGAGTGCTCCCGCCTTCTACTCCATACTTTGCCCTGGGATTAGGTAAGTTCAAAGCAGCAGTTGTCTAGACAGCAACAACATTCTTTTGGGGCTTCCTTCCGGTTGGTAAGCCGCTGGATCCCCAGATACCTCCCGCATCTGTGCCTTGAGCGTACGCCCATCTCCGTTGGCAGCCACCGGCCACGCACCTGCTTAATCCTCCTGGGGGGACCCTGAACACCCTCCTTGGCCACTGGGCTCTGAGCAGCCTCAGTCTTGGCCAGTCCTTCCTCCTGTACACCCCCATCCAGGCACGGGTTCTTCCACTCTGCTTCTGTGTGGGTCTCTCCTCCCCCTTTGGACTGTCACTCCCCTCAGCCAGCCCCTCTCATTCTCGGCTTACGCTGTTCAGCCAGCCAGCCTTCTGCACTGCTGTGTGAGTGCCAGAGTATTTTCTCCAGAACAAACAACTCTAGTCAGAGGTCTCAAATGGTTCTTTGCTGCCCACAGAATAGATCCTCAGCCACGTAGCTCTACCAGCCTTTCTAGCTGGGGCCCTGCTCTTCGTCAAGCACATTCTGGTGGTTCATAGCTGTGGCCCTGGCCCAGTTGCAGCAGGTCTGCGCGTGGCCCTCCAGGTGCCCCCGGTAGGCACTGAACGCAAGCCTGGGACTCAGGCTCTCGGGTCCCAGGACTTTATTCGCTGCCTTTTTCAACACAGGGATGTTCCCAGGCACAGGGGGCATGGTGGCCCCTGGGATGACCTGCCAGTACATTGTCCAGTTTGCACCGGACTGCCTTGGGGATTTTGATGATTGTATTTTAGTGGACACCCAGGCAACCCAGCCGCTCCGGATTCCCCTGCGGGCCCGGAGGCCACCCCCAGTGCTGACATGTGAGTAGACGTTTTACGTTTCCAGGGGTCATCCTGGGTTTGGAGAGTCCTGGTGAACACCGCCTGCTGCTCAGGGTTCCCTTGTGACAGTTCACAGCTAAGTCCTCCCGGGTAGAGACTTCCAGGCTCTGAGAAGGCGTCTGCTGGCCACTTCCCCACCGTGTTCCACACTGTCAGGCCCTGAACATTCTCCTTGTTGTTGGATTTACCCAGAGGGTTGATTTTAAATGACACAAAGCAAGGCGGCTGAGCTTAACAATTTTTTTCTTTTTTTAAAATTATTATTAATTTTAATTAAAGTTTACAGAGACTTTGGATTTCCATTCATTCATTGTTGCACTTTTCTCCCTGACTAACCTCCCCCCCGCCACCAATTCACTCTTCTCTTTGAAAAGTAAAAGAAAAATTCTTTCACTGTTATACGATCCCTCCTCTCAAGTCCACTCCACTGTGCAGCCTTCATTCTGGACTCCTGTCATGACAATAATACCTAATCACATATCCCTTTTAAACAGTTCTCTCCCTCATCTGTTTCA
>NW_006399841.1:1354338-1355803 GCF_000299155.1 Elephantulus edwardii | reverse complement strand
TGAGCCTAACAGATTTTGCTGGTGTGAGATCCTCCCTTGAGTGGACCCACACCACACTAAGACTAGGAAGGAGGGCCTGGCCACTCTGAGGACCTCTGTGGCTGTCAGGGCGAGCTTCTTTTGGGAAGCTGGCTGTATCTGGGTTCCCTCAGTGAAAAGCTTTCTCAGTTGTACACAAGCTGGAAATTGGCACTCTTCTCCTGTACTTCTGCCACTGTCCCTAGACTGTGCTGGCTGACCCCGGACGAGGCATGGGTCTCTAAATACCGCTTGGTGCTGCTGCTGTGTGACCCGCCAGCTGTCTTGGCTAAGCCCAAGTTAGTGCAGTGGTCAGGGCATGCACCCATTTATCCCTTCCCCGTGGGGTGCTGGGTGGGCCCGGCCCCTCCATGGCTGCTGTGAGCTCCACCTCCCGAGCCCGGTGACAGCAAGGCCTGTCCAGCTGACAGGTTGTCCTTCTCACACGTCTTCCCCTGTGGCTCCAGTACCACAGGTATTGGACTGCGGTTACTGCCTCATCGGGGGACTGAAGGTAACCAGATTCGTCTGCAGAAACGTGGGTTTCAGTGGTGGCAAGTTCTGCATTATGCCCAAAAGGAGCTGGCCACCGCCGAGTTACAGGGTGAGTTAATCACGGCCTGCTGCCTGCTAAGAGAGCTGTCCATCAAAGGGACAAACCCCTGTGAGGGACTCGCTGGGGGACACCTGGGGTTGCAAAGACCCGGAAAGCAGGATTTCATATCCTCTTAATCCGGCTGCCACGGTTCAGATGAGAAGGAACATGTCAGAGTCTGATGGTAGATCTTGTTCTGCCACCAGATGAACCTGACCTTGGACTGGTTGCATCACCTCAGGGCGTGGCTCAATGCCATTGCGTCTGAGTGTATCAGAGGTGGTTAAAACATCTTTTTAGCCAACATTGATGGCCAGGGAGATTTCACGTAGAAGTCTGCATCACCAGGCTCTCTGAACAGTTGAAAGAAGTACTGCTCTGGGTTCCTGCTGCAGGCAGGACTCGGAGGCAGGGTCCGTGCACTGCTCCCTGCTGGCCCCTCTCCACGGGGCCCCATGACAGCCTTGTGCGTGTTCTGATTCTCATCGTGTCCATGCTGCCGTCTATGCTCTAGGAGAGAGATGTCTCCATTCCCAGGTCTCCAGAAAACAAGTGGTAGGTTCAGAGGACTGAACGCTCCCAGGGACACAGTTCACCTGTTTCTCTCACCTGCGACGGCCACATAACACCGTAGGCTTGGCTTGTGTCCCTGGCATGCCAAGTGGCTTTTGTGTTGGTAATAAGGATGCAACTCTGCTAAAAGGATGCCAGCTGCCCTCAGAACTCAGGAGCTTACATCGGGAGGATGGAGAATGAAGGCAGCTGGAAAGTGGGTACTAGCAATACAGGCGCTACTGGAAGTGAAAGGACCCTGCTCTCTGGGACTACTGTCTCCTCTCCTCTCCTCTCCTC
>NW_006399841.1:1347055-1354208 GCF_000299155.1 Elephantulus edwardii | reverse complement strand
CTCCCCCTCCCTCTCCCTGTCCTTCAGCAGTGTTGTTCCTTTCCCCCTCCCAGCCGTCCCCTTTCTTGCATATTTTCTAAGACTCTTGAACCTTCAGAATTCTCTCATGCCTGGCAAAGGCTGGAAAGTTGCTTGCTGAGCACACACGCCTCTGTTTGAGTTATGCCGTTTGCACAGGACCCTTTGGTTCCTTGGAGTTGCCAAGTGGGTCCTGGGAGGGCAGAACGCTGCACTTTGAGCATCAATTTCACCACTGTGTGCCCTTTGCTTTTCCTTAAGGCCGTGGTGACCTCGGGCTTTGTTGAGCAACCTCCCTTCGGAATCCTGCCGTCAGTGTTTGAGTTGGCCCCAAGACAGGCTGTACTAATAGAGGTGGGTCAGTGGACGTTAGTGTATGTTTCCTTCTCCTTAGGGACTTTGTGGTTGTCACTTGTCATCCAGTTGGCTCCAACTTCTAGTAATTCTCTCTGCCGCAGAACAAAGCCCGCCTGCTTGTCTGCCACCTTCAGTCACTGCCCGTTGAGCCCATTGTTCTGTCACTGTGCTCACCTGTGTCATTGAAAGGCTTCCTCTTTTACTGACCCTCTGCTTCTCCAAGCGTGACCTTGTCCAGGCACTGGTCCCTCCTGATAAGATGCTCAGAGTATCTGAGGTTAAATCTCACCAGCCCCACTTCTGAGGAGCCCTCTGACCTGAAGGTCATTTCTGGATCAAGAGTCTGGGCTCTCAGTGTTTGATACATGTTGCTAAAATCCCATTCATGAAGATTGTTCCAATTTCCTTTTATTCTCACCTCCAATGTGTGACGGTTCCTGTTTTCTTACACTTACCCATAGAACATATAACCAAACTTAAAACAAACCAGCAAATAAAACCAAGTGAGAATTTTTGTACATGCGCAAAAATAAAGTCACAGTATTGTTGCTGTGACCCCATGTACCCCTCCCCCAACTTTAACAATTATCATTTCTCTTTTTTTTTTTTTTTTTTTTTTTTTAAACCATTCTGTCAATTGTGTGTGTTCGAATGATATGCACAGGTTCTACGTGAGTACAATTATGTGTTCTGGAAACAATTATCATTTCTTTGTCACCTTTATGGAATCTCCTCCCGACATTCTTCACGCCCACCCCTGCCCCACCTCTCTAGATTACATTCAAGACCGTGGCCTAGTGGCAAGAAGCCACACTGCAATCCCAGAGGTGCTTGGTTCAAATCCACCTGATGCTCTGCTGAAGAAGGAGGGGCAATCTCCTCCTGTACCAGTCAGATCTTATTATTGACAGTACACACACACAAAATAATAAAATTTAAACAACAACAAAAAAACAACCCCGAACACCATATTGCATGCAGCAACTGGCTTTCTATCTATTCTTTGCCAAAATTATAAGTGAAAAATGGTTCTTTGAATCGCTTTTTATTTGCATTTATTTTATTCTAAATTAAGTTGAACATGTTATTTTTTTATTTTTTTGTGTGGTTTGGGTGAGAGTTTGCAGAATAAATTGGTTTTTCATTGAATTATTCATACACATGTAGGTGTTGTGGGTTGTAGTGTTTTGTTTGTGGATTTTTTTTTTAGGGTAAAGGAGTAAACATAGATTTATTAGAAAGTTACATCCCCAAAGGGACAAACTTCCTCCTTGAAAGGAGAATGTAGTCCTGTCACATTGATCCCAGCCCTCACACTGTGTCAATATTTGTTTAAGGGCTGTTTTTATTTTCCGTTTTGTGGATTTTCTTTCCACTTCATTTCAGCACGCACCCTTCCTCATGTGACTCTGAGCTGGGGCCTGGGCTGAAACCCTCAGTCTTAGGTGTGCTGAAGGGCGGGTGGGACACCAGGAGGTGCACGGGGGTCTCTGAAGAGGGGAGAGCAGAAGGTGGGGTGGGAGCCAGTCAGTGGAGCTAACAGGGCAGTGTCTCTGCCCAGGTCATCTTCTTTCCAGAGAGCCTCGAAAAGGCAGAGCAGACTTTCGTCATCACGTGTGACAACTGCCAGATGAAGGAGCTGGTGACGATAGGTGGGCTCACGTGCACTTCCCCGGATGGGACTGGAGTGGACATTGGTGCTTCCTGCCCGCCCTTCCCCCTTCCCTTGAAGTGCTGGTGTCGCTGGCACAGCCGGGCTCTTGGTTGGGGAGTGCACAGAAGGGCTGTCAGAGCCGCCAGGCCTTGGGGTCGAGCTGTGGGCCCGTCATTCTGGTCAGACCTCAGAATCTTTCAGGTGTGGCTTCCTAGACACTCCCCGGGAGAATGACGCTGAGAACCCGAGGGGACCTGACTGCAGCCTTCTGGTGTTTCGCCTTCTAAGTCCCGTTGATCTTCTGTAGGAAATTTCCTGTGACCTCCACTTAAACAACTGGAGATGCTTCGTGCTTTCCAGGGGGCTTGAGGGAGCGGCCTGCTGAGAACAGGATACTTGTCTCCCTTTTCTCTTTGTTTCTGTGGATCAACTCACCCATCCATCCATCTGTTCACTCATCCATCCCTCCATCCATCTATCCATCCCTCCATCCATCCATCCTTTCATGCATCCATTCACTTATCATCCGTCCATCTGTCCATCCATCCATCCACCCATCCACCCACTCATCCCTCCATCCAGCCATCGTTCTATTTATCCACTCACTCATCCATCCATCCTTACCTCCTTTGGCTCTGTAAAGACATGAGGATGTGAATCTGCGTGGGTGGGTGGATCTCTGTGGGGTTCTGCTGACTGGCCCCCATCCCTCTTTTGTGCCCTTTCAGGGATTGAGTGGGCGATGGTTCTGGGGAGGTAACAGTGGGCTCCGATGCAGGCCGAGGCCACCCTGTGTGGGTGACGGGTAGTGTGGGGCCCGTGGCAGCCTTTGGCCACAGTGCTGGTTTCAGCCCTGAGCTCCAGTCCTGAACTTCAGCGCCTCCTTTGCCAGGATGCGGGCAGCTGGCTGCTCTGGGTCTGATCTATGTGTCTGGCGAGAAAAGTCATCCAGAGCCTGGAGAGCTGACAGACCTGACAGCCCAGCACTTCATACGCTTTGAACCTGAAAACCTTCGGTCCACCGCTAAGAAACAGCTGATCATTAGGAACATTACGTGAGTGTATCCTGTGCAACGCACCCTTTCTCCCCTCCTCCACAAGCAGGCCCTGAGCTCCTCGTGAGAACAGGGGGTCCTTCCAGGGGCCACTGAGGAGCCCAGAGACAGAATGGGAGGAAGCACACTTTCACTGCCCAGTATAGTAGCCACCAGCTGTGAGCGCTTTATGTTTCAATTCATTAAAATGAAAACTGTGTAACATTCCTATTTGTTGCAGCAAGTTAGATTGGATAGTGTTGGTCTGGGCCAGCTGTACCCACTTTCCCAGAAGGATCCTGCCCTGCCAACCCAAGTGCCAAGGATCAGACGGGCGTGACCTCTGGTTTCTCTTCCCGTTGTCTTTATCCCATAACCACCCTCTGAGTATCATTAGACCAGGGCATACCTCGGGGACCCTCAGAAGAGCTGGCCTGGTGACTCCAGGTGTTACACAGGACGCCCTCCACTGCTGCTGGGCAGGCATCTGACTCTCCTGATAGCTGCCCCTCAGCCACGTGTCTGGAGTCCCCTGTGTAATCCTTTCCTGTGACTATGGAGTGGTCACTGTCCTCCTTGGCTCCCCCTGGGCATGTCTCTTTCCAGATAGGGATGTCCTGGGAGAAAGAGCTGGAGAGGTGGAGGGCAGGGGTGGGGCTGACGTGTCAGATCTTTAGAATTCTCACGGGAGAAGAGACACTGCAGACACTCTGGCTGACGCCTGGAGAGATGCCTGCACTCTAAGTCTAATGGTCGCTGCAGGATTCCATAGTCTGTCGTCCCCTGGGTTGCCATGGCCCTAGCATCCAGGTGTCGTGAGTGGAGGGAGAAGGACTCCAGCTCACCTGTGACCCCTTACTTCCCCAGACTCCTCCATGGTAAAGATCCAAAGGCTGATGGCGTCACTTCCTGTTTCTGAAGTCTTTCCCATTACTTCTCAGAGCAGGGCCAGACGGAGCCTGGGGTTGGGGGGCCTGGGTCTGGCCACACTGGGCTATGGCCTTGGCCCCCTGCCCACTGCCCTGGTTCCCCTCACAGGCATGTGGAGCTGCCCTTCCACTGGCAGACCGTGAAGCCCAACCTGCAGTGCCTGATGCCAGGGGAGCCCTATGACCTGGAGAGCATCCAGTGTCACCCTGACCTGGACACGGCCTTCTCCATCCTCCCTGAAAGAGGGGTGCTTGGGCCGCATATGGACCATGAGTTCATCCTGCATTTCTCTCCTCATAAGGTGAAATGGGGGCCGTCCTGGGAGCCAGGAGTTCGTAGGTTGTGGTGTTTTGACCTCCACCCATGTTCTTTACTGACATGACATTGAAGCCATGGCTGGGCCTGCTGGTTACACAGGTGTCCCACCAAGGTGGGCACTTGGCCGGGAGTGGGGGGGTGGCCAGAGGGTGTGTCTGATGTGCGGCATGAAACGGCTCGTTTGGTGCCTGTCAGACACACTCGGCCGGCAGCAGGATCCTGGGCTTGTTTGCTCAGCTCTGGTGCTGTCCGTGTTTCTGCACAGATCAGACACTGAGGGCCCCTGGAGGGGATGAGCTGAAGGGTTCCCAGGGAGAGGCTGTGTACACCAGAGTGGCCCTTCGTACAGTGGAAAAGAGGGAAATGAGAACTGAGAGTGAAAGACGCTTAGGGAGACTTGTTGGTGGATTTGGGACTAAGAACATGTTACGCAGACCCGTCACCAGCAACTTCATTGTTCTGGGAAGGTGTAATGCTTCAGACATGTTGGTGGTCTTGCCACAGGGGCGGTGTGCAGGTCAGAGGGCCTCTCCTTCCTGTCCCCTGCGTCCGGCTAAGGCAGGCACACCAGGTTTTAGTCGATGGCAGCTGCCAGCTTCTGATCCTGTTAGCCACTCTTCTCTTCAAAGTGTGGGGAATCATGGGCAGGGAAGCAGCCTCCTGCTCTCCTGGAGGCCTTCCTGGTGGTTGAGTCAAGTAGGGATGGAATTACGCCATGGCCGCCTCCTTCCCGTGCCAGCCTACCTGCAACCAGCCATTCCTCAGGAGGCTGTTTGTCTTACAGCCGAGAGGTTCCCACAGCGTGCTCCAGATGGTGCTAGAGAGCGTCCTGGAGCCTGTAAGGTGAGCCAGTCCTCGGCTCTGGGACGGCAGGTGGGCAGCTGGGCCTGCTTCTCCTTGGGGATGATTCTGGGTCAGGGGGAGATAAGGATCCTGATGTCAGGAGGCCTGGGTGAGTGGTAGCACTTGACCTTGTCCTGGAGCGGGCTTGGCCACTCCTGTAGGCCACCCAAGAGCCTTAACACACACACACACATGCACACGCACACGCAGCCAGGCTGGTGGCCTCCAGGTAGTAGGACTGTATCTCTTAAGTAAACCAATTAGGAAGGTCTCTTCAATCGGTAGCATCAGGATGGATGGCGAAGAGATTGAGATTGTTCACAGCTTCAGTTTGCTCGGCTCCACAGTCAACACTCTTGGCACCAGCAGCCAGGAAATTAAAAAACGTATCGCGATGGGAAAGTCTGCTGTTAGGGACCTCTCTAAAGTACTCAAGAGCAACGGTGTCTCTCTGGAGACTTAAGGTGTGCCTGATACAGGCCATGGTCTTTGCAATCGCTTGTTATGCATCAGAGAGTTGGACAATGAGTAGGGAGGATAGAAGGAGAATTGATGCCTTTGAGCTGTGGTGCTGGAGAAGAGTATTGAATGTACCGTGGATTGCCAAGGAAACAAACAGATTCATCCTGGAGAGGGTTAAACCAGGCTGCTCCTTGGAGGCAAGGATTCTGGGGCTTCGTCTGACATACTTTGGATATGTTGTAAGGAGAGAGAGGTCTTTGGAGAGGGACATCATGCTGGGTAGAGTAGAGGGACAGCGCAGGAGGGGAAGACCCTCTATGAGGTGGATTGATTCAGTGACTGGGATAATCGGGATGGGTGTGTCAGAGGCAATGCGTTTGGCACAGGATAGAGCAGGGTTTAGGGCTGTTGTCCATAGGGTCGCTATGAGTCACAAACGACTCCACGGCACACAACAACAACAGCAACAACAACCATCAGCTTTGCGCACTGCCTTAGGTTCTCTGGAGGCAGCTGGTGGAAGCTGCCCTGGTCATTGGCCCTACACCCTGTTGCAGCCTTAGGCTTGTCTCACCCTTCAGGGCATCAGTGCATCATCAGTCGATGCCTTTGATTTTAGGGACCTAGAGGCCAGGGGTTCACCTTGGAGGCTCACGTGTGAAGCCGTTGGATTTTGAAAAGTGGGCTCTTCTTGTCTTGGTTGAAGGTTGGGTGTGGACTGGTGGTTTTTATTTTGTTCACAATGGTGTGTGAGCTGATTAGGTTTGCTGGATTTGGCTAGCAACGAGCTGTAGGCTGGAAGCCCCTTGTTTAGAGCCAATCAGGACCTGGGACACAGTCCTGGGTATTGAAGAGTTGTTAGGCCCTTGAGCCTGGTTTTAATTGTGTTCAGAATGAACATTCTAAGTGGTACAGCACTGGTCTGTCAGTTTGCTCTACTGAGGTGCCCTGAGGTTGCTGTGATACTGAACACTGTGCCGTTAGTGTGTCTGATGCCATAATGGTTACCCGTGGTGGACAGGGTTTGGTGGCGCTCCCGGATTAAGACAGGCTTGGAAGCAGGAGTGGTATCCACTTCCTAAACAACATGCTTCCGGAAACTCGATGAACTTAGAAAAATGGCAATAGTTACAGAACAGGATTCAGGTCTTTTTTTCATAGGGTCGCTGAGTCGTGCTCGACTTGACCACACTTAACAACCACAACAACAGACAAGGGAGCACTTTGTTCCCACAGAAGGACGAGAACTGTGGAGCAGAGGGTTGGAATATGCAGGGCTGTGCTTCCAGGCTATGTCGGCAGCAAACTCATGGCAGGTGTGTATTCAGTTCAGAGATACAGGACCTGGATGACATCCTGTTACCTGCAGCTAACGTGATTGTTCTGGAAATTGAGGTGAAAGGCTCTGTGGCCCCTTTCCAAGTTCTCCTAGAGCCATACGCCCTCATCATCCCAGGAGAAAACTACATCGGCACAAACGTAAAGAAAGATTTTAAGGTGGGTCATTATTGTTAGATAGAAAAAAAGAGCATGAGGA
>NW_006399841.1:1345078-1346627 GCF_000299155.1 Elephantulus edwardii | reverse complement strand
GGAAGGAAGGAAGGAAGGAAGGAAGGAAGGAAGGAAGGAAGGAGCCTTCATTACACGGTCTGAGAGGGACGCCAGGTGACCTGGCCGCACAGCATGAGGAGAGGATAGAAATGGCATGCAGGCATTTTTTGGGGGTGAGGGTTTCTTCTTATAGGGGTCCTGGGGAGGACTAAGATAGTGTTTCCTGGTTTGAGCTATTTTGATCAGGCTCAGACCGTTATCAGGATCACTTGTCTGGTCTGGTCTTTGATGTGATGAGCTTAGATGTTATCAGTTTTCTCGGGAAGTGATCAAGCTTGGGGCCCTGGGAAGTCGGGGAGCAACTGCCGTATTCTTCCTCCAGTTGTCCCTCCCTGGTCTGGGGTCTCTCACCCCTGTTTGGTTTGCACGTATGCCCAGGCCCGGCATGTCTGTCTGAGCCCATCAGTTCCCTAGTATCCTCTCGGGGACAGAGCTGCAGAGCCTAAGCCTGTGCTCCAAGGTCTTTGTCAGGATGTGGCTTCCGGAACACGGCCCGTAAGCCCCCCCCTCGTGCAGGGTGAAGTGAGCGCCGCCGGGAGGGGCAGCCCCTGACCGCCAGCAGCCAGGAGTGACCTCAGGAGCCCGATGGCCGCTTGGTGAATCTGCAGTCAGTCCCACGGTCCGTGAGCTGGTGGAGACGGGGCGTGAGGACCTGTTCTGAGCAGCCTGTGCCGTGGTGTCTTCCAGATGTGGAACAACAGCAAATCACCCATCAGATACACGTGGGAGAAGATCAGTGACTGCCACATCGTTGAAGTGGAGCCCTGTGCCGGGGTCATAGGTGCCGCGGGAACCTGCGTGGTTGTGGCCTGCCCGGGTCTGGCTGAGGAGGCAGCTTTAGAGTTAAAGGGCCCGTGCAGAGCGCGTGTGTCCCTGTGGCCAGCCCTTGGGAAGCATGACGCGTGCAGTGACAAAGAGCCTGACCCCTGGAGGACCCTGCCCCCATTTCTTTTTTCCACCTCCCATTTCTCTTCTCTCTTCTAGAGCCCAACGAGGTTGGAGACTTTGAGGTGAGCTTTACTGGGGGTGCTCCCGGTGCAGCCAGCCAGGATTTGCTGTGTGAAATCCAGGACTCGCCCTCGCCTGTGGTGCTGCACATTGAGGCAGCCTTTAAGGTGCCTTTGTGGGGGAGGCTGGGCAGTCGGCCGGGCCCAGCAAGCTGGCGGGGATGGCAGAGCCCGTGTCCTGGTGGCTCAGTGACAGGCCCTGCACGTGTCTCAGGGACCCGCAGTCGTCATCAACGTCTCAGCCCTTCAGTTGGGTTTGCTGCGCCTGGGACAGAAAGTCACACAGTCCATCCAGATCCAGAATGTCAGCCAGCTGCCGGCCACGTGGCGCATGCAGGAGAGCAGGGTCTGCCTGGAGGAAAGACTCGAGAGTGTAAGGCCGCTCAGCACCTCCTACAGCTCCCCGCTGCACCCCTCAACTCCAGCGCCTCCTACAGCTTCCCACTGCACCCTCAACTCCAACACCTCCTACAGCTCTCTGCTGCACCCCTCAACTCCATCTCCTACAGCTCCCCGCTGCA
>NW_006399841.1:1335870-1344473 GCF_000299155.1 Elephantulus edwardii | reverse complement strand
CAGTGCCTCCTACAGCTCCCCACTGCACCCTCAACTCCATCTCCTACAGCTCCCCGCTGCACCCCTTAACTCCAACACCTCCTACAGCTTCCCACCGCACCCCTCAACTCCAACGCCTCCTACAGCTTCCCACCGCACCCCTCAACTCCAACTCCTCCTACAGCTCCCCACTGCACCCTCAACTCCAACACCTCCTACAGCTCCCTGCTGCACCCCTCAACTCCAACACCTCCTACAGCTCCCCGCTGCACCCCTCAACTCCAACGCCTCGTACAGCTCCCCACTGCACCCTCAACTCCAACAACTCCTACAGCTCCCTGCTGCACCCTCAACTCCAACACCTCCTACAGCTCCCCGCTGCACTCCTTAACTCCAACACCTCCTACAGCTTCCCACCGCACCCCTCAACTCCAACGCCTCCTACAGCTTCCCACTGCACCCCTCAACTCCAGCACTTCCCACAGCTCCCCGCTGCACCCGTCAACTCCAACGCCTCCCACAGCTCCCGGCTGCACCCTCAACTCCAACACCTCCTACAGCTCCCCGCTGCACCCCTCAACTCCATCTCCTACAGCTCCCCGCTGCACCCTCAACTCCAACTCCTACAGCTTCCCACCGCACCCCTCAACTCCAATGCCTTCTACAGCTTCCCACTGCACCCCTCAACTCCAATGCCTCCTACAGCTCTCTGCTGCACCCCTCAACTCCAGCACATCCTGCAGCACACCCACTGCACCACTCGGCCCCTGTGATCGAGGGGTATCCAGAGCTTTGAGGCTGCAGAGGACAAGTCTGCCTGGCCAGTCTCGCCTGGCAGTGCCATCCCATCCGGCCTGCCCATCTGTGAGGCAGTGTGGTCCTGTCTGCACTTAGCCCCCCACTGTGCTTCCTCTTCCCTCCCCACCACCACCCAGTGTGTAAATAGGACTTAGGCTTTTCCTCTGTCTGACCAGCCTGAGTTAAGAAGAAAGGGGTTGCCACTGCCCACAGCTGTGTTGTGTCCTTTCGGAGAAGGGTCGCGTCTGTCAGGTGTGTCCCTGAAGGGCCCTGAGCATCTTAAAGATTGTGCCTGTAGTTTGAGTTTCTGCCACCAGGTGGAGCCTGGACAAAGAATGTGGACCACACTGTAGGTGTTAAAAGACTGTTCGGCTGCCCACCTGCCAAGTGAGCAGAGACAAGGACTTTAAATCCACTTTATTCCAGTGCCAGCAATCTGAGAGAAAACAGAAACACTGCCCTAAAGACTGTGTTCTGGCATCTCAGGATCAAATCAGGTGGTTGGTTGGCTTGGTTTTTTTGGTGGGGGGAGTAAAGGGAGTAAAATTAGGGGAAAGGAATGTGGGAAGGGGGGAATGTGTCCAAGTTGATGGTTGACAGATGTCCTGTGTTTGATGTACACGGTAAATAGGTATCTGGCTTCCTAACAGTGCATTCTTCACGTGGCTTCTCAGGTTTTTATGTTGCAGATCCTTAGTTCCTGGAATGACAGTCTCACCACTCGCTAACCAATCAGGTTAATGGCTCTCAGAAAGGCAACTTGATACCGTCATCTTAAACTTGAACAATTATTAACTATCATCCTAAACTTAGACACCTACTGTCATCCTAAAATCAGACAATTATTTACTATTACCCTAAATTTAAGAACCTTTTTACTATCATCCCAAACTTGACAACTCTTGACCATCGTTCTAAATCTAAACAACAAGGTCTAAGCTTTTCCCACCGTCCAAACCACAGACTGGACAAAGAAAAGTTAAGACTCATTTCCTTTCAAGTAGCTTAACTGGCTTCTCTTCCTCTGCTTCTCTTCTTTCCCTGCTGCTTCTGCTGCTTCTTTCACTGTAAATGTAAGAAACAAGGGGAGTTCTGGTGGCCTAGTGGCAAGAAGCTGCACTGTAACCCCAGACTTAGATGGTTTGAATCCACTGGATGATGTGCTGGAGAAGGAGGGGCAGTCTTCTCCTGTCAAATTAGGTCCTATCAGATTCAATTTAACGGCACACACACAAAAAATAATAAGATTTAAAAAAAAAAAGAAACAGTAAGAGTACTCAAGTATTATCATCTAGTCTGGTGTAACATACCATGTGCAGTATGAAAACTCCTGAGGCATCCAGGTGACCCCCAACTGCTGACAGACATAAGTCTCCGATGTGCCGCCCCCTGTACCCTTGCTGGGCGGCTGAGCTCACAAGGAGCTGCCTTAGGCTCTCCCTGCACGTGTGACACCTTGAGGGGCATGTGTGGGTCTGACTTAGGGAAAGCACCTCTGACCGCCTCCTGTCAGTCTCCTGTCCTGCTGGCCCACTTGTGCCCTGTTCCTTCCACACCTATTGATCACTCACCGGCCACCCTCCTCTCTAGCTGGGCACTTGGAGCTTAGCATTCATGGACATTTGCATAAGTCACCATTGCAAGAGCCATCGCCTCCACCAGGTCTTTCTGGTTCCCCAGGTTGGGGCTCAGAGAAGGTCTCTTTTTAGACAGGATCCTTTTGTTAAAGCTGTGTACTCAGTGACCACTGTGGTCACCAAGAGACTGAGTGCCTGACCCATCCTGCCACCCTCCACTCTCCACCTCTTACCTGAACACTTCTGAGGAATCCACGGAACACAGGTGGAAGTCCTGGGACCTCATCCCCGCATGTGACTGCGGGGAGATTCACGGACGCAAGCTCCCTCAGAGTCACAGAGTTCAGCAGCTGGTAGAATCAGCTCAGATCCCCACTTCGTAAACCCTAGTCCTTGTTTTTCTTCCACTGTAAAGATTAACTGCATTTTACCATTGAAATGGTTGTTGGTCTTACTATCTTTTAGGATTATATATAATTAAGGCTGGTAGGAGGAATCCCAGCTCTGTCTGTGTGTTTGAGCTCTCAAAGAATAATGTTGGGAATTAGGGATAGGTGTTCTAGGTCAGGAGACCGCAGCCCCAGGTGACAGCTCCACCCCCAGGAGTCCAGGAGAAATGGGCAGGTGACAGCAAAGTGGCTCTTTTTTTACAGCTGAGGTAGGCCCCTTGCCCCACCCCCCACCCCGCTGACCCCAGTGACTGGGTTCTGAGCACGCAGGGCGTCTTCCCTTGAGACAGCCCTGAGAAGCTTCCAGTAAAGGCTCACGCATCCCTCCTGCCAGGACCAGAGAGGTGAGAAGCCAGAAAGTGTGGAGCTCAAGGCTGCCAGAGTAGAGACTCGGGAAGGAAGGGCCAGGCCAGGCCCACATGGCAGACACATGAGTCAAGGACACATGGTGGACAGGCCTCTTCTGTCAGGACGGTCCTTGCTGTCATTGGGTCTCATGGAAGAGAAAGACCAGAGAGAGAGAGAGAGACTTTCTTCTTGGCTGTGACCTTTCAGTGTCCAGTAATGCAGCCCTCCTCCCAGCGTGGCCCATGCTGGACCCTGGCTTAGATGAGGGCCCTTGTATCAGGAACAGGCTGGTCTTTCCTGAGCTTACAGGGGAGGCCTGAGGTGTGAGTCCAGTGGGTGCAAAGGACAATCAATGAAGACAACAGGTCAGTGTCCTGTCCCAGGTCAGCCCAGGGGTGCTGAGCAGACCACTCAGAGGACCCCTGCACCCACTTCCCAGCACGGCGCACACAGGCTTCTCCTCTGCTGCTCCCTCACTGAACCCCCGTCTGCAAGCCAGCCCTTCCCCTTCTGCTTTTCCTCCTACCTCTCAGCCTGCAGCCTGTGGAGTGATTTGGCTCAGAGTCTCTCAATCCTGAGACTCGCTCAGCTGGCCTCCCCGGCCCCTTTGCCCCCTTCTGGATCCTGGATAACTTGGAAGAGCTGAGGGGAACTTGGGGGCTAACCGTGGTTGTGTATCATCACCGCCCCAAGACCCTGCAGTTCCAAGTTTCCTCCCTCCTCATCCTTCTGGTTTGACCACCCATTCAGGAGTCTCCCTTGGACATCGAGCCCCCGAGCGGCCAACTTCTCCCTCTGGGGCAGTGCACAGTGGACGTCACCTTCACAGCCTCACTGTGCAGGAGCCTGCGGACAGTCCTGGAGCTGGAGGTGGAGAACGGGCCCTGGAGGTAAGGGCCTGGGGCGGCTGACCCGGCGTCATGCACGTTCCCACTGGGTGGCAGCGTAGTTACAGGTTTATCTCCGCGGTGGTGATGATGGCTGCTAAGTGCTGGCCAGTCCTGTACACCTCACAGCGACCCTGGGAACAACAGATCTGAACTCTGTCCTGTCCTCCGTCCTTACCGTCCCCAGCACACTTGGGCGCATCGCTGCCGTCACTGCATCAATCCGTCCATTGAGGGTCTTTCTCTCTCTCACTGACCCTCCTCCACCTTGCTAAGCATGATATCCCTTTCCAAGAAGTAGCGTCTCTTAACGACATGCCTAAAATTTACAAGAAGGGCAGAGATGGCCGGTTCATCTGTCATTGTTGTTGTTGTTCAGTCCATTTGAGTTGAGTGTGACCACCAGACCTGAACCCACTCCGGTCCTGTGCCGTCCTCACCGTCTCTGACACACTTGAGCCCCTCGGTGCGGTCACTGTGTCAGTGTATCTCATCGGAGGTCTTCCTCCCTCTCACGGACCCCCCACCTTTCCAGGCGTGATTGAAAGGACTGCCTGTTAGGGACTGTTGAATGCATTCCAGCTTCTGGTGACACTGGCCCTGCACCGTCTCTACAATCACAGCTGTCTCTGAGCCCATTCTTGGAGCCGCCAGGACATGTCATTGAGGATCTGCTTTCTCAGTGACCTCCTTCTGCTTTACCAGACGATACATGTCTAGTCTACATGGACTGCTCGCAGAGCAGACAGGTTTGACCTGGAGAGGGTGAAGCAGGGCTGCTCCTTGGAGGCAAGAATTCTGAAGCTTCATCTGACATACTTTGAGCATGTTGCAAGGGCGACCGGTCCTTGGAGAGGGACGTCATGTTTGGGAGAGTGGAGGGACAGCACAGGAGAGGAAGGCCCTCGATGAGATGGATCGATGATTGGGGTGGTGGGAGTGAGTGTGTTTGAGACAGCAGGGTTGGCACAGGACAGAGCAGGGTTTAGGGCTCTTGTACATGGGGTCACTATGACTTACAAGCGACTCAACGGCACATAACAACAACAACATGTTTATTCTATAAAACTTGGAAATTTTACAGAAAAAGAAAATTAAGATGACCCGTAAGCACATAGATAATGGTGAGGTGGTGCTTCTAAAATGTGTGTGTGTATTTGTTAGTTTAACAATAAAAGAGTCCGATAACTAGATAACTTACTTTTTCATTTAAGAATAAAGTGTGTTACCACATGGTTGTTGTTAGATGCCGTTGCATTGACTCCGACTCAGAGCGATGTTCAGGCCGTTGTTGGGCCCCTTGAGCCAGTCCGTCTCCTTGAGGGCGTCTGTCCCTCTGGCTTTTTTTACTGGATCTTCTATGTTCTGAGCATAAGGTCCTTCTCTGGGAGCTGCTTCTCCTGATAACGTGCCTGAGATAACAAGTATCTGAGCTGAAGTCTCCCCATCCTCTCTTCAAAGCAGCATTCTGGCTGCACTTTTTCCAAGACAGATGTGCTTGTTCTGATTGTTCTCGCTTTTAATAGTCCGTGAGATAAGAAATATTCTTCAGAAATGCCACAGTTCAGAGGTATCAGTTCTTTAACCTTCTGTATTCACTTCCCAACTTCTGCATGTTTACGAGCAGCTGAAAATACCATGACTTTGGGTAGGCACGTCGTTCAAGTCCACCAGCTGCTCTGTGGGAGAGAGATGCAGTGAACTGCTTCTGAAAACCCGCTGGAGGGTCAGCTATGGGTCACTTTTAACTGGACAGCACACAGCAACCATAATCCTCAGGCCTAGTGGTAAGAAGCTGCAATTCCAAAGGCACGTGGTTCAAATCCACCAGCTACTCTATAGGAGATGGGTGGGCAGTCTCCTCTGGAGTGATTAAAGTGCCTCTGAAAACCTGCTGGACGCTTGGCTTCCAACTCGATGGCACGACAACCACAGTCCTCAAGGTTCCATCGCAGACAGGGCTTTCTGGTGTGCGGTCCGCAGTGTGGTGCACTGCTAACCAAAAATTTCATCATTGGACCTTATCAGACTTACAGATCAGGTGACGGAAGGACAGATCTCACTGCATTGGCCAAAGACGGAAACCCGTATAACTGGGCTTTCCTGACTTACTGAACCCCAGCTTTCACAACAGTTCCTTTGTCTCGGCTTCTTTCTCCACCTTCATCTTCCCACCCTGCACCCCAGTTCCCCAACCCCCAGCTCTCAGTTCTCCTTCTCTCTTTTTTTTATTACTGCATGTAACTTTAATGTATTACAATTTAATATAAAATTACATCCTCTCATGTCTCAGAAACCTGATATTTCTTTTTTCTTTCTTTCTTTTAAACCTTTTTTTAAATTAATTAAGTCCACTCCACTGTGCAGCCTTCATTCTGGACTCCTGTCATGACAATAATACCCAGTCACATATCCCTTTTAAACAGTTCTCTCCCTCATCTGTTTCAATGCAGTAGACATCATTCCTCCCCTCCTTCTCTGCCTTCCCTCAACCCCGATGTCAGTCCCGTTTTACAACAGTGGCACCATGCAGTATTTGTCCTTTTGTGACAGAGATATTTCACTCAGCATAATGTCCTCCAGGGCCACCCATTTTGTATAATGTTTCATAAGTTCCTTGTTTTTCAATGCAGTGTAGTATTCCGTTGTGTGAATATCCGCAGCTTCTCTATCTTTTTGTTTGTTGATGGGCTCCCCTTCTCTTTTGTTAGTTATTTTCTCCCCTGGTTCTTACTCACACTTTCTGGAAGGGAAGGGGCCACTTAACAGGCTCCCATCCTGTCAGCTTAACAAACTCAGTTAACAGTGGTGACACCTCTCTCTTCCAGTAGGGTGGGGGGAGGTTATACGACTTGCAGCGACCCTGTGAACAAGTCTGAACACTGTCCCGTCCTGCACTGTCCTCCCTGTCCACCATGGGCCTGCTGGGTCCATACAGCTGTCAGTGAAATACGTTTCTTATGTGTTCTGTCTTCAGTCTTTTTCCTCACAGAGAGAAGAGTCCTAGGCCTTGCAGGTCCCTGATTCTCTTTGGTGGCAATTGTTTGTTGGGTTTTTTGTAACTTTTTTCTTCTTGGATTGTTTGTTTGTTTGGTGTTGTTTTTGTTTTTAATAGTGTCTGTTGTCTTATAGGTGCAACAACCTCTCAGATTCCCCAGAAAATTATTTTGTTTCCTCTAAGCTGAGTTTTGAGTTTGTAGCCTCTCCTTTACTTTTTGGGTTTCCTTATCTATCAAGTAATCCTTGGATGCCTGTTCCTTGTTTGTTTTCTTGTGGTGTATCATTGAGTCAGATCCAACTGGCACAGGAAGAGATTGCCCCTCCTTCTCCAGCAGAGCATCTGGTGGATTTGAACCGCATGCCTTCGGGATTGCAGCACAGCTTCGTCCTATTAGGCCACCAGAGCTCCCCTCCCGTTCCTAGTTCTGAATGGAGGTGGATGTTGATTTCTATAACGAGCTGGTGGTGTGAGTGCTCTCTGAGTGAGTTGGAGGAGGTGCAGAGACCCCTCTCCCAAGGAATGAAGTCAACCCAGGAATCAGTTCACTTCTTCATTTGTAAATAGGACTGAGTAGGAGCTTTTCCGTGGCTTCCTGCTTTATCAATTTGAAAGGCCCAGTGTAGCTGCTGTTTCTGGCTGGCCTCTCTCCAGCGCCACACCCCCCCTCTTCAGCTGGAGTTAATCTTACTGGGTCCAGTCCCACAGATAAGCAGTAGGGACCACATGTGTATCTTTTTTGTGAAGCAGACATTTCAGATCCTTTGTCCATTGTAAAAATTAATTGGTTAATCTCTTCTTTATCCTTGATTGTTTCCATTTCTTTCTTTTTCTTTCTATACATCATTTTCTTTATTATTTTTAATGAAAGTTTACAGAGACTTTGGATTTTCCATTCATTCATTGTTGCACTTTTCTCCCTGCCCACCCCTCCTCCCCAGTTCGCTCTTCTCTTTGAAAAGTTAAAGAAAAATTCTTTCATTGTTATACCATCCTTCCCCCCAAGCCCACTGCACTATGCAGCTTTTGTCTTAAAAAGTGAAAGAAAAATTCTTTCATTGTTATATAATCCCTTCCCCCAACTCCCCTCACGGTCCCTTCCCATCACTGTTAACCCTCAAAGATGGATTGAACGATGAATAAGGACAACTGAAGAACTGATGACGTTGAACTGTAAGCTTGGCAGAGGATACCGAAGACACTGTAGACTTCCACAAGAGCAGACAGATTCGATTTGGAAGATAAATGACCAGAAAGGTCCTTAGGAGTGAAGATGGAGAGCCTGTCTGGTATACTTTGGGCGTGTTACCAGAGGGGCCAATCCCTGGAGGAGGGCATCATGCCTGGTGAATTAGAGGGTCAGTGGAGAAGAAGAGGACCGTCGGTGAGATGGATTGACGTGGCTGCCTGGCTGTTCCATTAAAGTTTAGCGTCTCTGCAGATACGAGATCAACATACAGACTATTATTAGTACATGGAAAGCAAAACCAAGGTCTCTTTATTAATCGTTTCTCCTGTAATTTTCTAAACTTCTTCGAGCTATTTTGTAGATTCCTTGGGATTCTCT
>NW_006399841.1:1302358-1334510 GCF_000299155.1 Elephantulus edwardii | reverse complement strand
TGTGTGTGTGTGTGTGTACACCATCAAATCGTATCTGACAGGTACAGGAGGAGATTGTCCCTCCTTCTCCAGCAAAGCATCTGGTGGATTCAAACCGAGTGCCTCTGGGATTACAGTGCAGCTTCTTGCCACTAGGCCACCAGACCTCCCCCATCCTCTTACAGTGAGAAAGTTGTGATCAGTTTTTCCACCCACCGCAGTGCTCCCTGGAGCTCTCACATCCCCAAACTACAGAGCAGCTTCTCACTAGAGAGCAATGACCCATTGGCTTCTGGTGACCTGCTCTTTGTGGCTGCCCTCCTCTCCTCTGTTTCTTCACTCCTTTCTTTCTGCACACAGCCTCCATCGAAGCACTCACACACACCTCCACATGAAGGGCGTGCAGCTGGCACTGTGTCCTAGTCTCCAGTGCCCACATAGCAGCCCTCAGCTCTCCGGGTGCGTTTCTGCCAGTCTCTGGAGTGCAGAGTGGGCAGAGCCTTGCGTACTTGCGTCTGCCATACCTTGTCCATCTTTCCCAGCCGATGTGGTCAAGTTCAGAACCTCTGCTCCACTCTCTCTATTGATGTGGGACACTTGGCCCTTTGCACCGGGCCTTCCACTCTGCTTCTCTGTGCAGCCTCAGACGGCACTGTCCCTACCCCGCTGTGGCCCTCTGTGTTCCAGCCACCTACCCGTGTATGCTGAGGTGCAGAAGCCCTACGTGTACCTCAAGAGCAGCCACTTAGAAGTCACCAACCTCTACGTGGGTGTGCCCACGCACGTGGCCATCACCCTCATCAACGGTACACTCCTGCCCTCCCAGTTCCAGTGGGACAAGGTGAGTGAGCCCATACCCCCCCGGGGGCGGGCTGTAGTCTTCATGAAAAAAGACCCCGCAACAATGAGTGAATATTAAAACCCCCCCAAAAAATAAAAGTGAGCTAGGGGAGGGGGAGGGAGGAAACTGTGCGACAATGAAAGAATGAAAATCCAATTTTTCTGTAAACTTCCGTTAAAATAACAATTTAAAAATTTTTAAAATACAAAAAAAAAGAACCATGAGGAAAGATGTTTTCTCACCCCAGCCTGTGCCTCATTCCATAGTGCCCCGTTTAACATTGGCTTCTCAAAGGAGAAAAACATTTGGTTCAGCTTTTCCTTACCCTCCTACCTTGAGACATTTCCTGGTCCCTGCCCGAGGAGTCTCTGGTGAACCCAGCTAGACCGGCACAGAGAGTGTAGTCGTGACTCCTGCTGGGAGCCCAGTGCAGGCACTGCCCTTCACACTGACCGTGAGGCTTGGTCTGGGCGTCGTGGGAGACAGAGCCTCCCTATGTGCACACAGACAGCTGCCCCTCTCTCCCCATCAGCAGGGCCTCGCAGGGCAGCTTGCTTCATCTAGGGAACCCCTCAGTGCAGGGTGTGGTGGCTCTGACATCAAGGGAAAGAGAAAAGGGAGCTGGTCCTGCCGACGGGCCCCTTGTGCTGGTGTCTGGTGGGTGTGCAGCAGTCTGAGCACGCTCTCTGGGCCCCTCACACATCCTGTGGGCCCAGCATATGTCAGCACGTCCACCCATGTGTCTCCCAGCTCCTGGGGCACCAAGCAGACCTCTGCACGGTGACTGTCTCCCCCGAGTGTGGCGTGCTGGGTCCCAGTGAGGAACTCTCCCTGGACCTGGAGTTGACTACCCACACCCAGGTGAGTGGTGGGGTGAGGGCCTGAATGCCTGGTGGGCATCTCTCCTCACTGGGACCCCCAGATGCATCTTACTAAGGTCCCTGCTTCTGGTCCTCGTGACTAGAGAAGGTCTGTTGCGTTTGAGTCTCATTTCCTGCCCAGTTCTCGGGACACAAGGGTACGGAGCCTCAGGCAGGCCGAGGTGTGTCCTCGAACCTATCAACCAGCTGTTGGCATCAGTGCTGGCCATCAGCAGGCTGTTTATTCTCTGTGGCACGGGTGGACCCAGCGTCCCAGCTTTCCGAGAGATCCAAAGCAGAGCTACCCCTCGGGTGATGCCCGGCACTGAGACTCCTCCTGTGGGCCCAGCGTGTGTCAGGGAAGCCAGCTACTCGCCAGCTTCCTCCTGCACGGACACGGCACTCTTCCCACAGTGACCCATTGGAAGGCCCTGGGATTGAACATCCTCAGTGCTTGGGCCTCTGCTGGCTCCCCTCCAACCTCCCTGTGGGAACATGTAACTTCTCAGAGGCTTGTAGACCCAGGCCCCAGTTCCTTCCTGGCAAACATGGGGCCAGTAGCTTCCACTCACAGCCGAACCTCAGCTCCAGGGTGGTAGACGGATAGGCCCAGGCTTAGCGCTGAGCGGAGCTGGCTCAAGGAGGGCGTGGTTTCCACTGCTGGCCTTGTCCCTGTGGGTGGCGGTTCCCAAAGAGAATCTGGAAGTGCTGCTGGTTGGGTTATAGCAGCTTCGATTGAGCGACCTACTCTGAAGTCCACTTTGGGGATCTCACCTTGTGTCATCTTGCCCAGATGTCTGGAGCAGCCTCAGCCTTGAGGAAGGGCGTAGACCTTCAGGACTGGTGGATCTAGAGAGAGGTCAAAGCTTTGGGGCTGTGCTACCCCTCGGCCAGCACGCCTGCTGTGGAGGGCCATCACGGCCCTCTTCAGAAGTTCAGCACTGGGCCATCCCTGACCGATCCCTGCATTCGATGTGACTTTGGACTGGTTTCTCTTCTAGGAAGAGCTGACTAGTCTGGCCCTCCTGTGTCATGTGTCAGGCATGCAGAAGCCCGTGGCCTTGGCCATTTCTGGGAAGGCGCAGGGACTGCAGGTGTCCATTGCCATCGCTGTAGAGAGCCCTCCCAGCAGGTGAGCCCAGTCCCAAGGCTGGGACTTGAGGGTAGAGATGACCCCACAATGGGCCACCGCACACTGGTGTTGGTCTGACGGCTGTAACCAGGAAGAGGCCACCGTGCTGTCCCACCTTCCAGTCTACAGAACTGACCCCCCCAGCCTTGTCCTGCCCCCCCATGTGGCCTTTCCAACAGACTCAGTGGCATAGTGTCAGGCAGATGAGAGATGACCAGGCATCAGGCCTTCCCGCACAGGGCTCAGAGCTCAGGCCTGGGTCAGCTTGTGCAGAGCTCAAGGTCCCTCTTCTCAGCAGTGGCCAGCAGGAGGGGTGGGCCCTTGGGGTCAGTGTGGAAGGAGTTCAAGGATGAGACCTGCTTCCTGGGCGGCTCCCATCCCCCAAAGGTGTTAGGGCTGTGCCAAGGGTGACACGCCTAACATGGTCCCCATGGGTGTGGGGCAGCTTCCAGAGCACAGAGCAGTGGCCCGGCCGCCTGGAGGAGCTCCGCCTGGACTTCGGCTCATCAGTGCCACTCAGGACTCAAGTCAACGGCCAGCTCATCTTGACCAATCATTCCCCGATACAGACCCCTTTCACCCTCAATTTTGAGTACTTTGGGAGCGCCCAAAGCAGCCTGAACAAAAAGGCCAGCATGTAAGTCAGCTTCCTTTCAGAGGTGGGTGCCAGGTGGCTGTGACATGATGGGGATTTTACCCTGTTTACCTCTGTGGTTCACGTGACAAGAGGGTAGTTGCTGTGAGAGGTAGGAGGGTGCATTGTGCAGGTGGACATGGGGACACACAGGAAGTGGCACCTGCCAGACCATCAGTGGGGCTGTGGAGAGGTGGCCGGATGGTCCTTTCTCCTCAGCCTGGTCTGCTGTTGTGGAGGCTTCTGCTGGACCTATGAGCTGGCCCCTGGGTGAGGCAGGAGTTCCCTCAGGGAAGGGAACTATGGGTAGAGGTGTGCCCAGATAATGGTGAGCAGTATGTCTGGGCTGATGGATGCAGGGTGAGGCAGGAAAGAGGGCACCCACAGTGAAAAGGGCAGAGATCAACAGAGCGGCTGTGCCCCTCGGCGGAAATAAACTCGGACCACTGTTAACCCAGAGAGGCAGAGAAAGAGTGAAGCTGGAGTCCACTGGTGCTGGCTGGGGAGAGTCAGATGATAAGTATTCATTTTGCAAGATGGTAGCTGGAAAATCTGCTACAGTGAGAGTGTCCACACCACAGAAATTGGCAAACACTGCAAATTAAGGCCTCTTTCCCCCACAACCCCCCAGAAAACCATGAAGATATTTCTTGGAAAACACTCCTGATCTCCTAAGACAAAGGAAGCCGACTTCATAATTTCTGCCTCTGGTGGGTGGGTGGGGAGCTCAGAACAGTTTGTAAGCCGCGCACTTTCCCACCCTGGAGAAGCTGGGTGCATGGAGGCTGGGCAGATATCAGGAGTTAAAACTGGAACGGGAGCTGTTAAGACTCAGCCTGCGATGGAGTTTGTATCCAGGGGTCCTACACTGGGGGTATGAAGGGGATCCACTGTCCCAGAGCTTGCCGAGGGGACACTTGATGCCCTGCTGGGGGTCCAGCGGGAGCCAAGACTGGAAAAGGAGGTGCGGATGCGACCTGACTGCCTCTCCCTGGGAGGAGCTTGCAGGCCTTCCTCGACTGAGCACCGGGAGGGACCTGGCTCCTGTGGAGGCTCAGGCCTCAGGAAGGCCTTGACTGTCTTGTCCTTTCTGTGTCTCTGTCCCGTGGAGACCTGACATGGCCCCTGCCCTGCTGAGGACAGCGAGGATTCGAGAGCAACTGGCCAAGCGAGAGGAAGTAGGTAAGGGCCACCACGGTGGGTGTTAGTCTAGACCAGGGTCACAGCTAGACTTCCCGCGGTTTCTGCGGATCCCACATCTGTCTGTTCTAGCTACACTTCCCAAGATGTCTGTGACCTTTCACCTGGCATGGCCTGCCCCTCCTATGAAGCGCATAGACACACACACACACCCTCCCAGAGCACAAGCTTGGGCCAGGAGCCTGGATTTGATTTGGGATAGCTGGTGGTCAGTGAGGGAGGGCCCCAACTGGGGCATGGCCTCTCAGGGGGTGAGAGGCCAGCCAGGCAGAGCCCTGAGTGTCCTAGCTTCTTGGCTTCCACGATGTGGTCGTGCTCTGCCTGACCTCAGCAGGGCTGCAGGCCGACTTCTCTGTGACGATGCACACGGTCCTTTGCTCATATGTGAGACCTTGTTTTTTTTATTTTTTTTTTTAAATTTTTTTTGTGTGAGTGTACCGTCAAATCAGATCTGACTGGTACAGGAGGAGATTGTCCCTCCTTCCCCGGCAGAGCATCTGGTGGATTTGAACCATGCGCCTTTGGGATTGTAGTTGCAGTTCCTTGCCACTAGGCCACCAGAGTTCCCCATATGTGAGACCTTGTACCTCACATCCCAGGGCTCTGAATCTCCACTCTTGATTCTCCCCGCAGATTTTATGGAAAGCATGCTGGCTCATGGGAAGGGAGCGGCCTTTTCCCCACACATTTCCCAGGGCATCCTGGGAGCCCACCAGCGGCTCAGCATTGGTATCGCAGCCTGTGCCAACATGTGGGGCGAGTACTGGGACAACCTCGTCTGCCTGGTAAGGGCGTGCGGCTGCCAGCTACCTGGGGGTGGGGACAATAATCCCCTTTATGCTACCTGCCCTCCTACACCTGGCCTTCCCCGTGGAAAGCTTACTGGTTATGAAATGCTACTCACCAAGTGCGGATGGAAATTCAGGTTGTGTAGGGACCTTTGGGCTGCCTGCCTGGCCCAAAAGCCCAGAAGGAAATGGCCTGACACCTGGCGTGGGGCGTAAGCAGTGGTGGGACAGTGACCGCCTCCCAGAGCACACCTCCTCACCTCGTCCTCTGGACATTCATTTGCCATTCTGTTTATGTAGCGAATCCAGAGATGGATAAGATCATAGACAACACCCTCCAAAGAGTTTCCGACTTAGTGTGGGGGGAGTGGTTGTTGGTGCCATTGAGTTGAAACTGGCTCATCGCTCACTCTCCAGTGGGCGTTTAGAGGCAGTAACTCACAAGGAAGGAGATTTCCTGTCTTTCTGCTGTGGAGCCGCGGGTGGATTTGAACTGTTTGCCTTTGGATTGGCAACACAACTCCTTACCACCGAGCCGGCAACACTGCGCATTATCTCCATTAGTTATTGCATGGAAGATTTTCATTAATTTAGTAACTCGAACAAGTTACTTAGAGTAGATCCTTAGTATAGATTGGATTATATGACAAAGCAAGATTTAGAAGAGGCCATGACACTAGGGATTTCATTGCTGATGTCAGATGGATCCTGGCTGAAAGTAAAGAATACCAGAAGAATGTCTATTTGTGCTTTATTGTCTATGCAAAGGCATTTGACCCTGTGGATCATAACAAGTTGTGGCTGACATTGAGAAGAATGGGAACCTCAGAGCACTTAACTGTGCTCATGTGAAACCTGTACCTCAACCAGGAAGCTGTTGTATGAACAGAGCAAAGGAACACTGCATGGTTCAAAATTAGGAGTGAGGCAAGGATAATGAGGCTTTGCCTCACATAATTCGAGTATGTTGCTAGGAGAGTCTATTCCTTGGCAAGGGACATGGTGCTGGGAAGAGTGGAGGGTCAGCGGAGGAGAGGAAGACCCTCAATCAGGTGGATCGATGCAGTGTCTGCCGCAATGGGCTCTTGCATGTCAGGAAGTGTGAGGATGGCACAGGACAGGACAGGGTTCAGATCTGTTGTTTATAGGGTCACTATGAGTCGTACTTGACTCTGCAGCACCTAACAACAACACGACAAAGAGCTGACTGATCACCCTAATAGACAGAGTTCTTAAATAGCAATAAAGAAGCATAAATGGGCGTTGGTCAGGCAAGTCACAGAAAGACAGACACAAGTGACTAGTAAGTATGTAGCAGCTGTGGGGAGCCCTGGTGGCCTAGTGATAATTATTGCCTTTGAAAACCCACTGGAGAAGGGAGCTCTGGTGGCCTAGTGGCAAGAAGCTGCACTGCAATCCCAGAGGTGAGCAGTTCGAATCCACGAGATGCTCTGCTGGAGAAGGCAGGGCAAGCTCCTCCTGTACCAGTCAGATCCAATTTGACGGTAGACACACACAAAATAATAAAATAAAAATTTTTTTAAAGTATCAAAAAAAAAAAAAGAAAGAAAACCCGCTGGAGAGTCAGCCATGGGTCGATTCTGACTCAATGGCACACATCAACAAAGTTTCAAGTAATCTGTAATAAACTCAACACTCGCTGTCCTCAATCAGATCTGCTCAGTACTGACCCTCCACCGGGTTTTCAGAGGCTGTAAATTGATGGGAGGAGACTGCCCAGCTTCTGCTGCTCTGAAATAGAGAAACAGATGCAGAAGAGAAAGGGGAGAGACAAGCCTGCCCAGCATCCCCGTCCCTCGGCAGAGAGGAGCGAATAAGGGTGCTGAGCGACAGCCGGGCCGTCAAGTTCTGTGTCGCTCATGAGAAGCAGCTGTAAATCTTTATTAGTAAAATGGTTTAGTGTTGTATAACAGGACTGACATTGAGGTTGGGGGAGACAGAGAAAGATGGGATAACTAATGTACACTGCATTGAAAGTTAATAGCAAGTCATGCTGGGTAGGGAGGATTATGGAGAATTACCACATACTATTATTCTGTTTTAGATATTGCTTATTATGTTTTATAGTCATAGAAAGACAACATGTTTTCACTGAGCAGATACAGAAATTTGGTAGAAGGTGCTGTGAGAGGCCAAAGTGTCGAGGCAGGCGAGCTGCTGTCGGGCTGGGGGAGACATGCAGCCCAGGGAGGTGGTGAAGGAGGCCAGGGCAGGGGATGTGGCTCCGCTGGTCCTTGAGTCTGGAGTAGGAGTCAGATGGCTGGGGTCGAGCTGCGGAGACCCTGGGCTGGCTGGAAGAAGGGGTGCACATCAGATAACTGGGGTCAAGCTGCAGGGCCCCTGGGCTGGCTGGAAGAAGGGACAAGTGTCAGATGGCTGGGGTCGAGCTGCAGAGACCCTGGCCCTGCTCAAGGAAGGGCGTGGGGAGCTGGGGAGCATGCATCCGGCTGGGAAGCAGAGTCACAGAGGACTGGCGTGTGCTTGCAGGTGGGAGACCTACCTCCAGCCATCATCCCCGTGCACATGGCTGTGGCGGGCTGCCCCATCAGCTCCCAAAGGACCCCCTACACCGCTGGCCAGGCTCACAAGGAGCCCATCATCAGGTGGGTGCCCAGACCACAGCCTCATCCTCTGCTCCCTGGTGGCCCCTGAAGGCCTCTGGCCTGAGCTCCCTCTGAGTGGTGTCCACTGGCGTCACCCAGCAAGAAGGTCCTGGGCAAGGGTGAGGCTGGGGGAGAGAGACCTCAGGGGACATGCCCCCATCTGTACATCTCAGAAGGCTTTTAGTGGTTGAAGTCGTGAGTAGTTAGCATGGCCCAAGGTCAGTGCCAGACCCAAGACTCCTCACACCAGCCAACCTATAGTCAGTGCACTTGTGTATATGTGATGGGGTCACTGGACAGTGACCAGCTGCCTCCTGGCCCACCAGACACTGTGCGGGAAGGCTTCCAGCAGTGACCCTCAGCCACTCTGGAGAGATGAGGCAGATCGCCCTGGCACCTCCTCTCTGCCTAAGTCCCCACATGCCCGGCCCCCATCTCAAAGCAGCGAAGTCTGCAGAGAGTACCCGTCTGTGTCCGCAGCTCACCCTGAGCCTCCCCCACACCAGGTTTGGCACTCTGCTCTCTGGAGGAAATGCTGTCACCCGAGTCATTCGTCTGCATAACTCCAGCCCATGTGGTGAGACACGCAGGGGAAAAGGGGGGGCTCTCGCAACCAGCTATGTCTGTGGTGGTCAGGCTGGGACTGGAGCAGGCCGGTCCATGAGCAGGACCCAGGAATGCTGGGAATCCTGATGGCCAAGCTGATGGGAGGGGAAGATGATCCAAGCCAGCCTGGGACTCAGAGAACAGCTAGAATTCCTGACAGGGCTTGTTCTTCCCAACTTGGAACCTCCTGGGGTCTGGACCACTGATGCCTTCTCTTTTCATGGGGACACTTCTAGGGGACCCCTTTCCATGGCTTCGACCTCAGTACTTGAACTTCATGTCAGATGCTCTCCAAGGTGCTAGGGATACAGAAGGAACACAGCATTACTGTCAGAGAGCTGGACAATGACTAGGGAGAATAGAAGGAGAATTGAAGCCTTTGAGCTGTGGTGCTGGAGAAGAGTATTGAATGTACCATGGACTGCCAAGAAAACAAACAGATTCATCTTAGAGAGGGTTAAACCGGGCTGCTCCTTGGAGGCAAGGATTCTGGGGCTTCATCTGACATACTTTGGACATGTTGTAAGGAGGTCCAGGTCCTTGGAGAGGGACATCATGCTTGGTAGGGTGGAGGGACGGCGCAGGAGGGGAAGACCCTCTATGAGGTGGATTGATTCGGTGACTGGGGTCATTGGGATGGGTGTGTCAGAGGCAGTGTGATTGGCACAGGATAGAGCAGGGTTTAGGGCTGTTGTACATAGGGTCACTATGAGTCACAAGCAACTCGACGGCACATAACAACAACAACAACAGCAACAGCCAGGAAATCAAGAGACGAATTGCACTGGAAAAGTCAGCTGTGAGGGACCTCTTGAGATTACTGAAGAGCAACGACGTCAGACAGGAGACTAAGGTGCACCTGATCCATGGAGAGGGACATCATGCTTGGGAGGGTGGAGGGACAGCGCAGGAGGGGAAGACCCTCTATGAGATGGATTGATTCGGTGACTGGGGTAATTGGGATGGGTGTGTCAGAGGCAGTGCGATTGGCACAGGATAGAGCAGGGTTTAGGGCTGTTGTACATAGGGTCGCTATGAGTCGCAAACAACTTGATGGCACATAGCAACAAGAAGGTCATCCTGATTGTAGGACATATTGGGGCCATGGGCTCTGTGGACGCTGGGTGTGTTGTTGGGACTGGAGAGGCAGTGACAGTGGCAAAGAAGGCTAGGGGTAATCCAGTAAGTAAGCCGATGGCGTGTGGAGGAAGCTTGTGGCAGTGGCCCCCGGCTGATCACTTCTCCTTACACAGCCTGGTGGTCCCCTGCTCCCACGAGCCTGTAGTCCCAGGCACTCGGGTTGCTGAGGCTGGAGGATCACTTCAGTCCAGGAGTTCTGGGCTGTAGTGCGCTGTGCCAACCAGGTGTCCACACCAAGTTTAGCATCAATATGGTGACCTCTTGGGAGTGGGGACAACTGCCACAGTCTTCCTTCAGCGTGGGCCTGCAAAGACAACTTGCAGAGCAGAACAATTGCCTGGAAGTGATGTCAGAGAAAAATAAGTCCTGACCCTGCCCTCTGTGTGGGAATAGCCGGCTCACTTGAGGAGCTCCAGCGAGAAGGCCTACAGAGGCCTGTCCTCTCCTTATTCCTTGTCCTTGCTCCCACATCTACCCCAGACATCCGCCTGGACTGGCAGACCTACGTTCCAGAAGAAAAGGAGGATCGGCTGCTGGAACTGCTGGTGTTTTATGGGCCGCCCTTCCCGCTGCGAGACCAAGAGGGGAACGAGATAGTGTGCCCCGAGACCCCCGAGACCAGCTCTCCCTGGTCCCCATGTCTCTCCGGGATCTCTGGGCAGGATGCTGCCCAGTCTGTAAGCAGAAGGTGGCGGGAGAGGTGGGCTGGCCAGTCTGAGGGCTGCCCAGATGTGGGTAGCGGGCTGGCTGGGCCCGTGTGAGCCGGGGACCCCTTGATGACAGGACGAGAACAGTGACCGCCACAGAGCCCCCCAGAAGATCATCTCAGTCATACTGCAGGAGCACAGCGGGGTTCCCTCAGAGCACCTCTACTCTCTCAGCCCCAAGCAGCTGGTGAGTTGCCCCGGAAGCTGGGAGCTCCCTCAGTCCCTGCTGGCCGCCCTCTGGGCAGTGCTAAGGCTGCTCTGTCGGTGCCAGGTGGTCCCTGCTAGGGACAGTAGGACCGTCTGCGTCTCCTTCACACCCATGGTCCTCAGCCCGGACGTCCTGAACAAGGTGGAGTGTACCGGCTACGCCCTGGGCTTCATGAGCTTGGACAGCGAGGTGAGCCCTCCTGGCTGGGGTTAGGGGCCACCCCTGTCCTGGATGGCTGCTTTACCTGGGGAGCACCAGGGGTGAAGCTGAGTCTCAACAGGTGGAGAGGGACATTCCACAGAGGAGGAGGCGCCTTCAGGACTTTGCAGTGGGACCCCTGAGACTCGACCTGCATGGTTGTGTGAGGTCTGCACGGTGAGTGCCGGCCAGCTGGCCTCTCCTGTCCCCTGGTGGACATGTCCTCACTGTGCAATGAGTCCCGGGTCACCTGGCCTCTCCTGTCCCCTGGTGGACATGTCCTCACTGTGCAGTGAGTCCCGGGTCAGCTGGCCTCTCCTGTCCCCTGGTGGACACGTCCTCACTGTGCAGTGAGTCCCGGGCCAGCTGGCCTCTCCATCCCCTGGTGGACATGTCCTCACTGTGCAGTGAGTCCCGGGTCAGCTGACCTCCCCTGTCCCCTGGTGAACACATCCTCACTGTGCAGTGAGTCCCGGGTCAGCTGGCCTCTCCATCCCCTGGTGGACATGTCCTCACTGTGCAGTGAGTCCCGGGTCAGCTGGCATCCCCTGTCCCCTGGTGGACACGTCCTCACTGTGCAGTGAGTCCCGGGTCAGCTGGCCTCCCCTGTCCCCTGGTGGACACGTCCTCACTGTGCAGTGAGTCCCGGGTCAGCTGGCCTCTCCTGTCCCCTGGTGGACACATCCTCACTGCAGTGAGTCCCAGACCAGCTGGCCTCTCCATCCCCTGGTGGGCACCTCCTCACTGCAGTGAGTCCCGGGCCAGCCCGCCTCCCCTGCCCTCTGGTGGGCGCATCCTCTCTGTGCAGTGAGTCCCGGGTCAGCTGGCCTCTCCTGTCCCCTGGTGGACATGTCCTCACTGCTAGCCTCTCCTGTCCCCTAGTGGGCACCTCCTCACTGCAGTGAGTCCCGGGCCAGCTGGCCTCTCTATCCCCTGGTGGGCACCTCCTCACTGTGCAGTGAGTCCCGGGCCAGCTGGCCTCCCCTGTCCCCTGGTGGACATGTCCTCACTGCAGTGAGTCCCGGGCCAGCTGGCCTCCCCGTCCCCTGGTGGGCACAGTGCACACTAGTGGAGACCAGTCGGGGTTGTGGGAACAAGAGCATTAAGAATGGAAGGGCGAAGCCAGCAGGTGCATCCAGGGAAGGTTGCCCAGGAGTCAGGGGAGCAGAGCAGGTGAGGCCTTCAGGCCCAGAGGCCTGGCCCAGCCCAGCAGTGCTTGTGGTTTGAATAGGCTAAGTGTGGAGCTGGACTACGACGGGGGCATGACATTCTACTGTCAAGCCAGTGACCTCATCCCAGAAGAGCCGCACACTGGGGTGAGTGTGTTACCGCCCCAGCCCCGCCCCAGTGTCCCTGCGGGCCCTCCCAGGGCACAAGCCGGCCAGTGTGAGTCCCCTCCTCCAGCCTTCTTGGAGGAGATTAGGGACGATGGGTCCCTGCAGCCCACCCTGCCTCTGGTCTCCCAGGTGCTGCGGGAGCTGGTGTCCACTCACCACCTGAAGCTGAACAACCCCGCAGAGATCCCGCACGGCTTCCGGCTCCGGGTCTCCGCACCCTTCTCGGCTTCTCCTGGTGAGGCTGGCTTCAGAGCACCCGTCCCGGAGCACAGGGAGGAGGAAGAGGAGGAGGAAGGAGCCAGAACGAGCGGGCTGCTGGTGCTCCGCCCTCGGGAGAACATGCTGGTCAGTGGGGGAGTGGCCACAGCTGGCCTTTCACACACAATGGTCACGCAGTCACCTGGGCCTGACAGGACCTTCTTGTTATACACACTCACACAACACAACTGCACACACCATCCCTACACACACACACACACACACGCACACCCTGACATGAGCACCTGGGTGTTTGTGTCCAGACATAGCCACTCACACACCCACTGTACAACATCACACACGCACACACACACACACACACGCACACCCTGACATGAGCACCTGGGTGTTTGTGTCCAGACATAGCCACTCACACACCCACTGTACAACATCACAGGCACTGTGGGCCCCTCCATGCAGGTGGCTCACGCGTGTAGGTTTGACGTGCACATCCCAGCATGCACGCAGAGACCTCCATCCAGAAACACCCAGATCTGGCCTTTGTCCTCTGTCAGTACCCTGTGGAGGTCATTGCCCTGCTGGCTGTGTGTCCACCTTCGCTGCGACAGTCCCCTTCCCACGTGGCCTCACTCAGGACTCCTGGGTCTGAGGTTCTCACGGTCCACCTGCCATTTCTCCATGTGTGGGTGGCCCTCCAGGTGCGACAGTGACTTCCCTTCTGGCAGGGCATCGGTGATAGTAAGATTCTGGATTTGCAGAGCTGAGCGCACCTTCGAAACGTGATTAATTCAGCGGGAACCATGAACTGTTGCTTCCTTGGCCTGCTGGGTGGTTGGGCATCTGCACAGCGGGCTTCCTGGAGGTGGTTCCTCACCAGGTGAAGGCCGGCTGGCCAGGCCCCGCTCGCCTTCCTAACTCCTCTCCGTGCCAAGCCCCTCTTTCTTTCTCTCCTCTCAGCACTCCCATCAGGCTGTGCTCTTGCGACACTGGGCTCTGGTGCTGCTCAGCACACTCTGGGGTTCTTCTGCCCACTTTGGGGGCTTCCAGGACTTGCCACATTCTTCTAAAATGTGAGCTTCCGCATGTCTGTATGAGGCTCTGTGCTGGGGAGAGATGCTAAGACGTGAACCCCTCCATCCTCACCACAGACAAGGCGAGCTGGACGCAGGTCTGTGGGAAACAGAAGGCTGGTCACTCTCGACCGCTTCACGCATGCTCCCTTCTTCAGGAGCAAAGCTGAAGGGATTCCCATGAGCACCACCAAGGGTCCAGTCCCACCAGACTTGTCAGACTGCAGGCTTGGTCACCAGCTACATCAGAACCCTTGGTCAGCTCTGGAGAAGCCCACACATTCCCAAAGTAAAAGCCGTCATGTGGGGCCACGACCTCACATCATCCTTTGCTGACACTGCCTAGGCCTCTGGCCCCTGTCCAGAATTTTCTCCAAACCTCTAGACTCTTATTCAACATGACTAAATGGAAATTCTCATCTCCCTTCACTCCTTGTCCTGTCCCTCACCTCTGTGGTGTTGCAGCCCCACAAACACAAGCCCCGTCCATCCCTTGTCCAGGCCAGAATCTGGTGTTCCCCATTCCAGACACCCCTTTCTGTTGTACCAGCCACCAAGCCCCGCTGACGCCCCTCCTACGTGTCACTCAGCACTGCTCCCTTCTCATCCCTGTACCTTGTTCTAGGACAGTAGTTTCCAAAGCCAGCAACAGATCCTTGGAAAGCTTGTTAAAAATCTCAGTTCCTGGCCCCTACCTCTCAAAATGTGAAAGTCTGGGCTGAAGCCCAAGAATCTGTATTTTTAAATTTGTTTTACTGGTTTGCATATAATAATTCGTATACATCATGTTTGGTACATGTGCTTTGTGTTTTAGACATTCATATGCATTATATTTTATATAATATCATTGTTCCATTACTTCACCCCCAACACTCACTAACCTCTGCTATTTCAGTGATATTCCCCCCTTTCCCTTTTTATGCCCGCTTTTCACCTTTCCCTTTTGAACATTTAAATACATCTTAATCCGTTATCCTCCTGTTTTCACAATAGTGGCCTTGTGCAATATTTGTCCTTAAGTGACTGAGATATTTCACTCAGCAAAATGCTTTCTAGTCTTTCCCAAGTTATATGTTGTTGTGTACCATAGAGTCAGAATTGACCCATAGCTGATCTCTGGTGGGTTTTCAGAGGCAGTTAAACACATAGGAGGAGATTACCCATCCTTCTCCGGCGGAACAGCTGGTGACCTCGAGCTGCGTGCCTTCAGTATTGCAATGCAGCTTCTTACCACGAGGCAAGAAGTTACATAGTATTTTACAGAATTGTTGTTCCTTAGTGCTGCACAGTATCCCATGTGTGAATGGGCCGGTTTCTCGATCCATTCGTTTGTTAATGGGCATTTGGGTTGTTTCCATTTTCTTGCTTTTGTGAATAATGTTGCTGTGAACATAGGTGTACAAATCTCTGTCTCAGTTTTGTTTTCCTCGGGGTATATTCCTGGCAGTGGAGTAGCTGGGAATGTGAGCTGTTTACGTGCAGCTTTTTCAGGAAACACTGAACTGCCTCCCATAGTGGCTGTACCGTTTTACAGTCCCACCAGCAAGTGCATTGAGAGTTCCAATCTCTCTACATCCTCACCAACACTGATTGTTTGCTGTTTTGTTGAACTGTGCTACTGCTCCTGGAGGGAGGTGGTATCTTGCTTTTTGATTTGTATCTCTCAGCTTGCTAGTGATTTTGAACATTTCCTCGTGTGTTTCTTGGCCACCTGAATGTCCTCTTTTGTTAATTATTAAATTTTATTAATTTTAATGAACATTTACAGAGATTTTGGGTTTTCATTCATTCATTGTTGCCTGAATGTCCTCTTTTGTGAAGAGACTTTTCATGTCTTTTGCCCATTTTGTGTTTGGGTTAATGGGGGTTTTCCATTTTATTTTATTATTATTTTGTGTTTGTGCACCGTCAAATCGGATCTTACTGGTACAGGAGGAGATTGTCCCACCTTCTCCAGCAGAGCATCTGGTGGATTCGAACTGCGCATCTCTGGGATTTGCAGTGCAGCTTCTTCTTACCACTAGGCCACCAGAAGGCCCTTGGAAAGAATCTACTTTTTTTTTTAATAATTTTAATGAACATTTACAGAGATTTTGGATTTCCATTCATTCAAGAATCTACTTTTAAGAAGCACCTTCTTTGATTCTGGAGGGCTTGTCTTGGGAACCAGGTGATTAAGCTCATCGTCTGTGGCCTTGATGGTGGTCCTGGCCCCTAACCCGTGCTCACTCTTGTTCATGTCTGTCACTGACCAGAGTGGCCCCTGTGGAAGGCTGACAGTCCTCTGCTGAAAGCCTCTCGGTGGCTCCTCACTGCCCTCCGGATAAAGACAGTGAGCAGTCTAGCCACAGCCCTGCCACGCAAGGTGGCAAAGATGTGTTTGCTTGCTCCTCCCGTCTAGCCTCTGCCTCCCGAGGGCAGGCATGGTCGTGATGCCAACATTAACGAGGTCTGTGGAGTCAGTACACCAGGACGGTCTGGCTGGGCCCGTGGGCTAAGCTAGAACATGGCAGTGCTAGGAACTGCCCGGGCCGGCAGCAGTGAGAGGGAGGAAGGCTGGGAGTCTGAGCAGCCTGCGCTGACGGCGTGTCCGCATCTGCCCAGGTGAACGTGTCCTTCTCGCTGTCACGGGAGCTGCTCTACCCGAAGCTGCCAGCTGACCAGATGCTGACTGGAGTGCAGGTCCGGCAGAGCGCGAGCGGGGAGAGAGAGGTGGTGTTCACACAGGACCTGCTCCTGGAGTACACCAACCAGACCACCCAGGCAAGCCCCCCATGGGCCCCACAGCTGAGCGGGCGGTGCAGGCTGGACCCTGTGCTGCTGGGGCACGAGGACAAGCCCAGGTGGGCCTTCAGAAATCAGAGCATCCCCAGCCCGACCTTCAGGGCCCAGCCTGCTCTGGAAGAGCCTTGCATGTGAAGAAGAGTCATCCCATGCTCACTAGTCCCAGGAGAAGGTCGTCCTTTAAGATGGAACACCAGGGAAGACTCCCTGGAGGCGGCGGCATGTAGAATCACACTGTAGAATCAGGAGGAATAGAAAACCACTCAGGAAGTCAGGCTGCAGGGGTGAGGCAGGGAGCAGCAGGGGCAGCCGTGAGGGGCCACTCGGGTGTGGGGGTCTCCGGGCAGCCCAGGTGTTAGACTTCAGCACAGGATGCAGGGCTGTGGAGGGAGGCCCGGCTGAGAGGCCCAGGTGAGGAAAATGGATGGATGGATGGATGGATGGATGGATGGACTGGACTGGGTGATGTGCTTGAGATGCCAGAAGGGTGAGTGTTGGGTTCCGGGACCCAGCCTGAGGGTGCTCTCAAGTCTACTGCCTGGGCAGCTGTGGGAGGCAGGGGCCCAGGAAGGTGGCGAAAGCATGAAAGTCAGGTCACAGGTGTGGCCTGAGGCAAAGATGGCCCAGAGCCCAAGGGCAGCGGCGGGCTGGGCTTGGAGTCCCCGTGGGAGGAGGGAGGAGGAGCAGAGAAGTGGGGTTCTCCAGGAGCAGAAACTACAGTTTGTTTGGGTTTAGGGTGGAGGATGGCAAGCGGGTTGATAAATGTTCCTACACAAAATCCTGGCTTCTCCCACCGGCCCCAGCTCCTTCCACCTCCTGTGTCACCCGGTGCCCTCCACACGGGTGTCACAGCTGTGATTCTGGCTGAGCCCAAGAAGTGGGCCACATTAAAGGTCCTGTCCCCCAAATGGTGCCCTGATGGCCATGGTGGCCTCGTCCCCCAGGTGGTGCCCTGCGGGCCGTGGTAGCCCTGTCACCCAGTTGGTGCCCTCTGGGCCCTGGTGGCCATGCCTGAGCTGAGTTAAAGGCCTCATTCCCCAGGTGGTGCCCCTGCGGGCTGTGGTGGCCGTGCCCGAGCTGCAGGTGTCCACCAGCTGGGTGGACTTCGGAACCTGTGTTGTGAACCAGCAGCAGGTGCGGGAAGTCCACCTGATGAACCTGAGCTGCTGCCGGAGTTACTGGACGGTGCTGATGGGTGCGCTGGGCCCCCCTCCTGCCACGGCCCCGCTGTGGGCTGGCACCGGCTGGGAGTGCCATAGAAATGACCAGTTCCCATTCCAGTGGATTCGTGGGGGTCTCCCCACCCTGAGGGACTGGGCAAGATAGAAATGTCCGGCAGGCAGACAGGGTAAGCCTGGCTGCAGTGAGAGCCTATTGGGGCAGCAGATGGCCCATGTGTCTCCCCTCCCACGCTGTAGGCGAGGAAGAGCCAGCCAGGAGCACCACAGCCTTCCAGGTCTCCCCCAACAGCGGGATGCTGGAAGCACGGCCAGTCAATGCACCCCCACCCACTGTCACTCTGCAGGTCACCTTCACAGCGAGGTACAGCCCCTCTCGGCATCCTGGTCCTGCCCAGGGCCTCCAGCCAGAGCTTCCTAACCTCAGTGCCCTCCCTTCTCCCCGCAGGAGCAATGAGCTGTACGAATCCACGCTGGTGGTGGACGGAGTGCTGGGCGAGAAGGCCTGCGCCCTGTGGCTCCGGGGCAAGGGCTTCGAGGACAAGCAATATGTCACCTCCCTGGCCTCCCCCAGATCTGTGGCTTCCCCCCAGTCCCTGGCCCCAGGCCCCCAGCTTTGGAAAAAATAAACATGCCTGTGGGGTCAGTGTGTCCACTTGCTACACAGCAGAACACTGTGACACTGATGTGTCAAATGCGTTAATGGTCACCTATGGTGGACAGTGTTTGGTGGAGCTCCCTGATTAAAACAAGCTTGGAAGCAAGAGTGGCATCCACTTGCGTAAATAGCTTGGCTCCAGAAACCTATGAACCTGGAGAGAGGATGAAAGTCACCCAGGCATTGAGGACTTGACAGCACTTAACAACATGGAGTCAGTCTGCAAAGAGCTGGTTTCTCAGGCCCCTCTGGACTGTCGGCATTTCTTGGCTGAAAGAGTCTGCTCCAGGATAGTGGAATGAAAACCTACTATTCAGGCGACTCGAAGGCACAGAACAACAATTCCAGCGGAGCACTGGTGGCCTAGTAGCAAGAAGCTGCGTTGCAATCCTGAAGGCACGCAGGCCGAGGCCACCAGCTGCTCTGTGGAGAAGGATGGGCTGTGTGATTAACCACCTCTGAAAGCCCACCGGAGGGTCAGCTGAGGGTCGGCTCCAACGGTGAAGAACGACATTCCAGGGGAGGGAGAACTACGAGGGTGGGGCGGCGACAATGAGCATGGGAGGACCTTCCCTTGGAAGAAGACACAACCAGCAAGCTATGACCACAAACATTTACTTCCATCCACTGTCCTCCTATCCACGGCTGCTCCCCTGCAGATGTCACCCGTGGCCCTGTGGTCTGGGCGATCCGCCCTTTACTGCGTGTTAGTGTTTCTAGTTCCCCAATCTGGTTGAAGTGCCTTGATTTGCTTTGCCACCACCACCAGTGCGCATTCCCCATGGCTTCGTCTGTAGTGCTGGTCTCCTGCCACCACAGCGGAGCCGTCTGCGTCGCACTCCTGTCCGCTGGATGCCTGGGCCGCGCTCAGTTACCCTGGTACTCGAAGACAGCGGCAGCCCCCATCCCGGTGCCGATGCACATGGACACCACCCCGTACGCCCTGTGGAAGAAACTGGGTCAGCCAGGCCTACACGGCAGAGGCTCAGCCACCGAGACATGACGGACCAGACGTCACTCGAGGTCCGAGAGCTGCACGGGCCAAAGCCTTGCTGGGCCCAGGTGATGCTAACCCTCCTCCCAGACCAGACCATGGGCGTGTGGCATTCTGACGCCTGGTGTATACATAGAGTGGCAGATGGCAGCCGCAGGCTCCACGGGGAGCCCCCAGGGAAACTGGAGATCACGCCCCTATCTTCTCAGGTCAGAATTCTAAGCACCCCAGACTCCCAGCTGCCCCCGCCTGGGCACGTCTCACCTCTTCCCACGTCGCTTCAGCTCATTGAGCAGCGTGATGACCTGGCGTGCCCCGGTGCAGCCCAGAGGGTGGCCCAGGGCCACTGCCCCGCCCAGCGGGTTCACCTTCTCAGCAGGGATTCCCAGCTTCTCCACACAGTAGACGGCCTGGAAGGGGACACAAGGTGAGCAGCGCCCCTTCCGCGCTCTGTGCGTCTCACCTGCTGAGAGTCCAGCGGGGCCGCCCTGGGCCACACACTGTCCAGAAACCAAGGCTCACCTGACTTGCAAAGGCTTCATTGATCTCAAAGATGTCCACATCGTTCACCGTTAGCCCTGCAGGGAGGAAGCAGGCCTGCTTTGACCGGTCACTTTTAGGATGATCCCTGGGCCAACCCTACCCACAAGTCTGCAGGCTAACTGATAATGCCAGTCTGTTCTAGAAGAATGAGCAGTCGGTCCCTAGTGCTGGGTCATTAAGAATGTGGTATGGGATGCTCACCTGTCCCACCTTCACCCTGAAGGACCCCCAGCGGCACGCCGCACCTGCCACCCTCCCCCACCCAGCAGCAGCATGCACCTGGGGTCCAGGTCCAGGGCAGAAGGAGCCAACCTACCTGCTTTCTTCAAAGCTGCAGGGATGGCATAGGCAGGCCCAATGCCCATGACATCAGGCGGGACCCCAACCACCGCATAGGACCTTAGGACTCCCAGGATGGGGAGTGCCAACTCTTCAGCCTTGGACCTCCGGGCCAGGAGGAGGGCAGCTGCCCCGTCACTCACCTGGCTGGAGTTGCCTAGGGGTGAAGCGCAGGGGTGAGACAGTCAGGTCCTCCTGCGTCGCCCCGGCCGAGGGGCCACGGTCCCTTCATCAGCTCGGCCCAGCCCGGCCTCACCAGCAGTGGTGGAGCCGCCCTCCTTGAAGGCAGGCTTCAGCTTGGCCAGGCCCTCCATGGTGGTGTTGGCACGGATGCCCTCGTCCTGGCCCACGGTGATCCTCCTCTCGTTGCCCTTGTCGTCGTGGACCGTCGTGGTCACTGGCACAATCTCGGCCCGGAAGCAGCCCTTGCTCTGGGCTCTGGCTGCCCTGGCAGAACCACAGAAGGCCAGGCTCAGGCCCCTTCCAGGCCTTCCTCTCAGGGAGCCCGACACCTCCAGAACTGAGCCAGCCCCGACCACAGAGGGAGGGAGGGGGCACAGACGTGACAGCTCCCAGAGCCTTCACTTAAAAGGCACAGGGATCAAGCCTGCTCGTGTCTCTCTGCTAAAACTGAGGCTAAAGCCTCAGGGTGGGTGCCACCTTGCCAGTCTCCGCCTGTCCCTGCCCACTGGCCTGGCCCCTGGATTTTTGTTGATATAGTCTCATCTCAGGACAGTTCCCTAGACCCAGGCAGGCTTCAGAGGCTGGAATCCCGGGTTCCCTAGTATTGTGGGCCACAATCCAGAGAAGCTGTGCTACTGTGTCCAATCCCCAAAGCCCTGCAAAGTAGAGAACAGAGTCCTGACACTCATCATGTCCTGGGGGCAGAGAGGGAAACTGAGGCATAGGTGGTGGTGGTGGTGCTGCTGTGTCATCGAGTCAGAACCAACTCGGAGCTGACTCTCTGGTGGGTTTCAGAGGCAGTAAATCAATGGAAGGAGACGGCCCATCTTTCCCTCATGGATGAGAACCGTGTGCCTTCAGGTGGACAACACAGCTCCCACGAGGCCACCAGAGTTCACGGGCAGTGAGGAGATACGAAAGGTGAATGACGGTGACAGTGCTGTCACCACAGAGTGACCCTCGTCTGTGTCCACCCCACCCTGCTACAAGGTGCAAGGCATGCTCACTGGACAGCTGCCCCCTCAGGACAGCTCCATGGCCGGCCACCGAGGACAGCCTCAAAGCCCCTCCTTCAGCGGGAGACGCCGGGGCCAAGCAGCACTCACTTCTGCTGGGAAGCCAGGGCAAAGGCATCCTGCTTCTCCCGGGAAATGCCGAACCGCTCCGCCACGTTCTCCGAGGTGATCCTGGGACACACACAGCAAACAGTGAGGATGCGGCCCCAGCGTCCAGGGCACCGGCAGGGCCTGGGCCACGCTTGACTCTGGACCCCTGGGCTGTAGGCAGGGCGAGACAGGAGGGCCAGTCCACGCTCCAGGACAGTGGTGGTGAGTGAGGAGATCAATTGCGCTCCAAGAAAAGGTGAAGGGGTGCACACAGGGCGTCAGCACGCCGACTGGACCCTGACAGGATGTGCTGAGTGGACCCTGGGAGGGCGTGCTGTCTGTACGAGGGAGGGGCGTGTACAAAAAGGGCCTTTGTTCCCTGGGTGAGCTGGCTCAGCACCACAAGATGTGGGGCACAAGTGGGCGTGAATTGGGGTCGGGTATATGGGCCACTCTTTGCCAACTTCCCCAGTGCCCCAAGGGAAACGGTTTCAACATGAGACCATGACAATTCCCACGGAGACCCTGGAAAGGCTAAACCTTGGCTCTCTGCTCGTCTTGGCTGGAACCTACCCGGCTTCTGGCAACCCAGAGGCAGGGCAGGGCTGGGCCGTGCACCAGGACACCCGGTTCCGCGAGCTTCCTTCAGAGATAAGGGCACTGGAGATGGCACAGCCCTGCCCCTCTCTGAGCCCCAGGTCTCTCCACATGTCCAGGGACTCAAGTATCTAGTTCCCACCCGCAGACCCTGCGAACAGCCCAGAAACTCAGCAGCGCTGGCCACCAAGCTAAGGTGCTGTGACGTCCCATCGACAGGGCCCAGGCTTCTTCACCTGCATTTACAATCTGCAAAAGCTGCCTAATTCTTTCTCAGCTTTCTAGACCCCCACAGCTCTGGGATGCGGGCCCGAGACCTTCACTGTGGGAGTGACAGGGTGGGACACACAGAAGACAGACCTCGGGAAAGGGACGTCAAGGGTGGCATTGAGTTCCCATTCCCAGCATCCTACGGAGCAGGCCAGGCCCAGGGGCAGGAAGCCAGAGCCTGCCACTGCTGGCCGGAGGTGGTCAGTGTTTGTCAGCCCCCCGCTCCAGGCGGGAGCTGGGGTCATCACTCACCCCATAGGGATCAGGCAGTCTTTGGCCTTCTCGTTCTCTATCAGCCGTGAAGTAATATTCCCGGGGTTCCCCCTCTCAGACAGGGACATGGACTCCACCCTGAGGAAGGGAGTAGATGGGGTGGTATCAGAGTGGCTCCAGAGACAGCAGTGTATCTACCCAGGGTGGAATGAGCCAGGGAGCCCCCAGGAGATCCGGTGCACTATCCAGGGGCCAACGGCAGGACACTTGTCCCGCAAGGCAGAGCTCCCAAGGTCCACTTCCACCTCCCTGTGTCCCCCAGGACAGAGCACTACACAGTCCCCACTTCCCAGGACTGGGGCTGCCCTTTCCTGACACTGTCACTTCCACGGCCAACCAGTGGTTCCCAAGGACAGGTGTCCGGTGGCCTCCAGCAGACATCCAAAAGCTCCATCAGACCCTGTCTACCAGCACCACGGCCTCAGCGTAGGGAGGAGAGAGAGAATGGAAAGGCAACCTTCAAGCCACCCGTCAAAGAGCAACCTGGCCGCAGAGCCAAGGTGCGAGGAGCTGAGGGCAGGGTGAGACCTTAGCTCCGTGTGGTCAGAGAGGGCTTCTGGGAGGTCAGGGACCCCAGGCCCCAGAGAAAGCAGGAAACCCTGACCAGGTGCTTTCCACAAGTCAGCGCCGCTGTAATCTCTTTCCGAGCTTGAGAGCTTCGAGCTGTGTCAGCCACCTACATGCGCCATATGTGTCAGTACAAGTTATTCAACAGACTCGTCCCCTTCAGCACGGCTGAGGGACGTGTCCGTTTTAGAGATACGGACACCAAAGCCCAGAGGAGTAGCCAGTCCATCCATGGTCACCAGTCAGGACCCCAATGTAGGTCCCGAGAATACAACCCAACTAGGATGCCTCCCCAACACCCCTGCTTCAGCGTCCAAGTCACGGTGAGCAGTCAGCCTGTGACGTGGGTGCCAGTCCTGGCCCTGACCCTAAATAAACGAGTGAGAGAGTCCTAATCTGTTTGGGAACTTGGATTCCATGTACGAAACTCAAGAAGGATTGAGGTCTCCCAAGTCATCTGCACCTCCTACTAAGACTGAGGGACAGGAGAGAAATCAAAGGGCACCCCACAGGTGGTCTCAGCTTTCTTTACAGCTGCAGACCGAGGGCAGCAGGACATACCCACCAGCGCAGCCCCGAGGTAAGGACCAGCCATGCTTCCAATTCAGAAAAACCATCGGGAGGCACTTATGGCACAAGACGCACTTGACAACCCCAGTCCCCTCACTGCCCACCCCGGATGGTCTCTCAAGTCCAGTGTTCTCCTTTTCCTGGAGGTACTGCCCAATGCAACCCTGACACTACACACACTACGGCCAAAGATGGGGCCAAATCCTGAGCAGAGGTGACAGCAACCGGCCAATAAAGGCCTGACCACGTTCCTCGGACCCCAGGAAGCAGCTGGACTCTCCACCTTGCTGTAACAGCCGGGGCTAGAGGGGGAGACCGCCTGGCAACTTAACCAGCCGGTGACACGGGAAATGCCCCGGCTCCAGGGACCTAAAGCTTCTGTTCTGCTCTCAGCAGCATTATGGATGAACAAATAGCACAGAGGGAAATACAGATGCTTGGCTTTCTCAAAATGCTTGCCCACGTTCTCCAGGCTGACAGATTTTCAAAGAGGAAGCTCCATTTAAGAAACGTACGGAGGCTCTCAGCCAAGTTCCCTTCCCCACCCCACCCCATGAGACAGCGCTGGATGGTTCTCCAGCAGCCAAAGCTGAGCACTATCCTGAGAATTTACACAAACTGCCCCTAGTCCACGGCCTAAAGGGAGAATCCAGAAATCACTGCATCTGAGATCTCTGGTGGCTTAGTGGCAAAGAGTTGGGCTGCCAACCCAAAGGTACTTGGTTTGAATCCATCAGCTGCTTCCTCCCTTGCAATTTACAGCCTCAGAAAACTCCCTGGAGGGCCAGCTAGGAGGCGGTTCTGACTCCACAACATCAGAGAGCTCAGAGCAAATCCAAAACTACACCTGAGTCACGTCAACCCGACAGAACAGAGGAGAAGGGTCGATAGGGTTTCCAAGGCTGTAAGTCACGCTGCCACATCGCTTTCCCAAGGAGCAGCCGGTGGGTTTGAACCACTGTCCTTTGGGTTAGCAGCTGGTCCCTTAAATCACTGAGCCACCACAGCTGCACCAAGTTCTCAGGAAGAGATGTAAATTAGTTTTAGTATCAGAAGTTAGTCAACAAGCTCTGGCGGAAAGGAATTCTTACCCACAGGCCATGCCAATGTCATAAGACCCATTTCTGATTCCACCTGCAACAAAAGCATTTCATAAGCATCCTGCCCCCGAGTCCGTCCGTCCTGGCGGCAGTGGACACTCTTTCCCCACCTAGCCTGGCTCTCCTTTTCTCCCCACCTGGTCTCTAGGCGGGGCTCAGCCTCCCAGCACCACAAGACCATGAAGTGTTCAGAAAAGGCCGGAGGGCTACAACATGGGCTTCCTCCTCCGGTGGTTCGAAGTCCGCTCGGAAATCTCACTGCATGCCCAGCAGAGAATGACCCTGCCGACCCAGAGCCACCACACCAGGACCACGGTCAGGAGCCCGCCCAGCCACAACTTACCGGCTATGTTGGCCACTGCCTGCAGCCCCGAAGAACACTGCCTGTTGACGGTGCACAGAGGAACAGTCTCCGGGATGTGGCTGAAAGCAAGAGGAGACCACGGTGAGTTAGCCCCTCCCCTGCCAGGCTCTCCTGCTCCTGGCCAGTCCCCCTGCCCCGTCAAGAGACACAGAGGCCAGGCGTCCAGTCCCCGCCACGCTGCTCCTCAGCCGAGAGGAAAAGAAACCACGGGGCAGGTGACCTCTCTGGAGACACCTGCTCCCTCAGGGCCCACAGCACATTCCCTCCTGTGAGCCTCTTCAAAGGCCACGGGCAGCTTGAAAGCTAAGCTGTGTGGACCATGCTGTTGCTGGGTGCCACTGAGTTGGCTGTGACTAGGAACCGTGTTCTATGCTGTGCCATCCTCATGATTCCATCACGCGCCAGCCTCTGGTTATGGTCTCCGTGCCCGTCCAGCTTGGGCACGCCGTCTCTCTCCCTAACCCGACCTTTCCCAGCACGATGTCCTTTTGGGGGTCACGATGTTGCTATCAGGTGCTGTCAAACTGAGTACGACTTATCATGACCCTGTTAACAAGAGATCTGCACTCTGTCCTGTCCTGCACCAACTTCATCTCTGACACACTTGACCCCACTGCTGCAGTCACTATGTCAGTCCATCTCATTGAGGGACACAGGGACCCCTTCTCCTCTCCCTTTGGAGATTGAAGAATAAAAATGACACACTTCTGTTACCCCTTAAGCCTGTTGGTAGGACATGAACAGCAATGTCTCCAACTAGGAGGCCAGAAACTCTCCCATCTCCTGTGCCTTTTTTAGTATTAACTATATGATTGCAGCGAACATTCCTGTTCTCTCTAGAGAGCGTGTTCTCACCTGGATAAAGATGTCCGATTAGCAAACAGCTATGAGATACCATCTCTCCCCAGTAAGAACAGCAACATTTAACAGAACAGCAAACATCAAATGCTGGTGAGGTTGTGGAGAAACCGGAACCCTTATTCACTGTTGGCAGGAGTGTAAAATGGTGCAACCACTGTGGAAGGCGGTGTGGAGCTTTCTCAAAAAGTTGCAAATAAAGGGAGCTCTGGTGGTCTAGTGGCAATACGCTGTACCGCAATCCCAGAGGTAAACGGTTCAAATCCACCAGATGCTCTGCTGGAGAAGGAGGGGGCAACCTCCTCCTGTACCAGTCAGATCTGATTTGACGGTACACACACAAAAAATAATGAAATAAAATTTTTTTTAAAAGTTGCAAATAGAGATACCATTTGACCCAGCAATTCCACTACTGGGAATATACCCCAAAGAAACCATAACCACCACCCAAGCAGATATATGCACACCCATGTTTATCGCGGCTTTGTCCACAATAGCAAAGAGATGGAAACAACCCAAGTGCCCATCAACAAATGAATGGATAGAGAAGCTCTGGTATATTCACACAATGGAATACCATGCAGCACTGAAAAACAAGGAGCTCATGAAATATTATTCAAAATGGATGACCCTGGAGGACATTATGCTGAGTGAAATATTTCAATCACAAAATAACAAATATTGCATAGAGCTACTGTTGTAAAACAGGACTGACATCAGGGTTGAGGGAAGACAGAAAAGGAGGGGAGCAATGATGTGTATTGCATTGAAACAGATGAGGGAGAGAACTGTTTAAAAGGGACATATGAATGGGTATTCTTGTCCTTACAGAAGTCCAGAGTTAAGGCGGCTAAGTGGAGTGGACTTGGGAGGAGGGATTGCATAATAATGAGTTTTTCTTTTTATTCTCCAGGAGAAGAGTGAATTGGGGGGAGGAGGTGGGTAGGGAGAAAAGTGCAACAATGAATGACTAGGGAAAAAAATGAAAGAAATACTGTAAAAAAATTATAAATTAAAAAAAATTAGATGGAATTGATTCAAGATTAAAAAAAAAAAAAGATGTCTGATTAGCACCACGTTTTCTAACACCCACTGTCCTGGTGAGTTCTCCCAGCATCTCACACCGTCCCAGCTCTGCGAGTTATCCAAAGCTAAACCTCCCCACGTCACCTGCCCTGGCCAGGAGTACAAAGTCCAGAGCACTTGGAAAGCTGGGGCTCCAAACCTCGGGGTCAAAGCGCTCTGCTGATTTTGTTGTGCAACCAGAGCTGAGTCCCTTGATCTAATCCAGGGGTGGACAGCCACCTGGCCATGCCATCTCCTCTACACCTTCATCTAATCCCCAAGATGTTCCCTAAACATCTCCAATCTCAGGGACACTAACATACTTCCGGTACTGTCTGTACCCGAAGCCTGACCAACACACAAAATAGACCGAACTCGGGGGTTCTGAAATAAAGAGTCATGTGGCATAACAGAGCCCATCACAAGGAAACGCAGAGCTGGATACTAGGACAGAGCTTTCATTTGAAGACTGGAGGCTTCAAGAAGTCCAGCCCAAACAGTATTTGGGCAGAGCTTACACCAGGCAGGGAGGAAGAAGGACAGTCAGCAGCGACAGACAGCATCATCAGAGTGGTGAGGGCACAGGCAAGAGTAGCTGGTAGAAAGCAGTCAGGTCTAGTGAGTGGCTGGGGGATGAGGGGAAAACATCAGTCTGGCCTCTCTATGAAAATGGCACCGAAAGCGAAGAAGGAAGCCCCTGCCCCTCCCAAAACTGAAGCCAAAGCAAAGGTGTTAAAGGCCAAGAAGGCGTCCTGAAGGGCATCCACAGCCAAAAAAAAAAGAAGATCTGCACATCTCCCACCTTCCTGCGGCCTAAGACACGGAGACTCCGAAGGGAGCCCAAATACCCCGGGAGAGCACCCCCAGGAGAAACAAGCTTGACCACTATGCCATCATCAAGTTTCCCCTGACCACTGAGTCAGCCATGAAGAAGACAGAAGATAACAACACACTTGTGTTCACTGTGGATGTTAAGGCCAACAAGCACCAAATCAAACCATCTATAAAGAAACTCTATGACAATGATGTGGCCAAGGTCAACACTGTGATTAGGTCTGATGGAGAGAAAAAGGCCTATGTTCGACTTGCTCCCAACTATGATGCTTTGGATGTTGCCAACAAAATTGGGATCATCTCAACTGAGTCCAGCTGGCTAATTCTAAATACAAATTTTTCTCACAAAACAAACAACAAAAACAAAACATCAGTCTGGAGGTAGGACATGGGACGCCTTGAACTCCAGGCTAAGCTGTTTTGCTATCTAGCAGGCAGACCTAGTGTTTCTCATTTTTCCATTTTTTTGCCTGTTCCCCATGAAGCTGCAAGCAGAAACCCAAATGGCTCTTGAATCTACACAGGAAGACGATTCAGGCCCAAGTCCCACCCTGGAGATTGCTTTTAAAGGGCAGGGTTGCCAGGACCTTTCTGCACTGCACTTTCTTTCTCCCAGAGACTTTGGGCCAAGTCCTGGCTGAGAGAATGTGCCTAGAGATACATCCCAGCTTGTGCAATTAGCAAAAAATTAATTAACAAGAAGGCTCAAAGGTCCTGCCAACTGACAAAAGAGAACAGAGTTCAGTTTAAAAAGGCAAAACAAGCTGACTAGTTACACACAGGAACATGGAAAGCTACTTCTCCGGTTTGAAGGCCTTGTGTCCTGGCTCAGTGCCCAGTAACAGCCCATGTTAAGTATGGAAAAGGTTGAATCCTTGAGGCGGGGGAGTCTCAGGGCCTCTGCTTGTCCCAGGGTTGGTTTGGTGTCTAATCCGATTCTCCACCACCAATAGGCTCAGCAACATGGACCCTGGACCCACACAAGAATCAAAAGGGGCAGCCCAGAGCTAAGAACAGAAAGTGTTTACCTCAGAAACTGGGCGATCCGGGCCATGACTGCCCCTGCCCCTGGTTGAAGCACGTTTCCTGCGGACAATAAACTTTTATTCAGAGTCAGGCTGTACTGGGGCACTAAGGTCCTGCTGTGAATCCCACAGAGGAGACAAGGGATGCATCAGATCTCTCTCTGCAGGGTCCTGAACCTTCTCCGCAGGCTCACTCCAGGTTCTGGGATTTTCAGGTCTGGAACAGGGAGGCTAGCCACACAGCAGCTTGTCCTGGCCAGGAGGGTCCCAAGCTCACTTACCCGCCCTCCCTGCTTCTCCCAGTGAGTGCAGAAGTGGACAAGGTGTCTGCCTTTAAGGGTGACATGCAAAAGTTTCAGGAAAGAAAGACATAAAACTTGAATGAATCCTGTCTGGGAAAGGAGGCTGTTAAAAAAAAACACAATCCCAGCCCCCAAGAGTGACAGTGACTCTGGACTTGAGAGTGACAAGTGTTTGGTGAGACCCTAGCCATCCTGATGTATTTCAAGGCCAAAGGTGAGAAAGTGGGTTAAAGGTCAAAAGGCCCCATGCTCAGCTGCAAATCCCCTGGGCCTCAGTTTCTCCATCTGTAAAGGAGAACGACTGGACTATTGTGGTTTCAACACTTCCTTGAATCTTCCAGACATCATCTCAGGATGGGAGTGTCACAGATCTGCCAAGTGAACACTTGTCACTCGGGAACTCCGTTCATATCACACTCAACAGACTTATGTATGTCTTACAGACGACCAGAAGTGCCTGGGGTCGAGGTGAAGGCCGGTTCTAAAGTGGCAACTGAGGACAAGCTGTCCATCAGTGAAAGCACGTGGGGAGGGGCAAGGTGTTGGAAGGCCCTGGGGGAGATGAGACGATGCGCTCACCCACGCAGATGTCCCCCAGGTTGGCCGGGCTCAGCTTGACATCCTGGAGCACCGCGGTCATGACGGCCGAGAGCAGCTCGTCCGGGGTGGTGTCCTGCAGGGGCGGGCTTGGCGGTGACCCCAGGCGACAGGTGCACGGGGGGACCGGGGTCTTCCTCCCTTAACGCCCACCCCGGGAAGCAGGAGAAGGGCCCTGCTCCATTCGGAGCGGCCCCGGGGAGCGCCATAGGACACCGAGCCCAAGTCCGGATCCCAGCGCGCCCCGACACCCCCTGACCGGCCCCTGGGCCGCACCTTGAAGCCGCCGCGGCCCCCACGGGCGATGGCCGTACGCCGTCCATGCACCACCACCACGTCCGCCGGCGAAGCCTGCGAGAAGGAGCTCAGGCACGCGACGGGCTGCGGTGAGGACGCCACGTCCGAGTCGGGCCTGCCCACCAAGTGACCCAGCACCACCTGCAGCCTCCGCATCGCGCCTTCGGCCCCGGGATCTGCAACAACAACCCGCAACGCAGCCAGGACAGACTGCGACCCGCGCGCAGGCGCAACCGCCCTCCGGCCCCGGCCGCCGGGCCCCGCCCCGCACACGTCCCGTCCCGCACACGTCCCGCCCATCTCCCGCCGTAAGCCAATCAGGAGACGGCCCCACCTCCACGCCCGCTATCGAAAGCGAGGCTCCCAGCTCTTTGCACGCCAAAACCCCGCCTACGGTAACCTACCACTGCCAATCAGGAGATGGGCCCTCGGAAGCTCCGCCCACATATACAATGGAGAAACTTCATGACTAGAAGCTCTGCCTATTGACAGTACCCTAGAAGTTTTCTGGCTGAAATCTTAAAACAAGGCCAGCCAGTGCACTTACCCAGAAGTCCTGCCTACTGCCTGTCACTGCCAGATAGAAGGCGGGACAGCTAAGGCTCGACAGAAGAAGTAATCCCTTTGTGTTGGAGAAGAGTACGGAATATGTCAAAAAAACAGGTATGTCTTGGAAAAAATGCAACCAGGGTACACTTTGGAGGCAAGGATAGTGAAACTTGGCCCTAGCACTAATCCATTGTGTGCCTGGCTCTCCAGTGGATTTTCAGTGACATTAAATCACACATATGAGATTGCCCATCCTTCTCCCTCAGAACTGCTGGTGGATTTGAACTGGGTCTGTTTGGGTTTGCCAATGAGCTTGTTACCACTAGGCCACCAGAGCTCCATGGAGGGATGATAGGAGTCAGAATTTACTTGACGGTAGTGGATTGGTTTGGAGTTGTCAAACCAAGGATGTAAAAAGAAAAGTCCAGGAAGCATCTTGACTCCAATGGCTGTCAGATTGACACAATGAATGTAATATAACAAAGGGCTCAAGTATATCAGAGAGGATGAGGATGGCGCAGGACAGGGCAGGATACAGATTTGCTGTTCATGGTGTCCCTGCATGTCCTAGCCAACTCTGGAACCTAATACCACAACCTCTTCTTTCCCTGTCTGCTCCACAATCGACTGAGTTCCAGTGAAGGAATTCTGGGATGAACTAAAATGATGAGCTTGCATGCTCTTGCATGCTAAGTGTTTTGAGAAAATGAGGGAATTTGGGATTCCTGGTCATCTAGAGAAGTGGATTGTACGAATGTGTAGGGTGAGACAGGCCCCCTAATTGGAGGGAGGAGGGAACATCACATACATAATCTTTTTACCAAATTTAGGTTCATGTGGGATGGCTAGACTGATTGCCTCGGGGACAGACCCTGTAACATACCTGACAGTTCAATAATATGTTTAATAAATATATTTATTTAAATAAAATATAAAAATAAATATATTTTAAGTGAATGAATCAGGAATCTCCAGTTTGAGACTGTGTTTCTCCTAATCCTAAAGGAAAAGGCAGGGTGCCTAATTCACCATCAGTAGGGCCAGTACTGGGGTCATGCCAGATTCCAAAGGCTACTGTGCTCAGTGACCCTGAACCACACCAAGCAGGGCTGCAACATTCTCTTTGAGAAGAGGAATTGCCTGGAGCAGATCCCCAATCAGTGCCAGCTTTCCTCTCAGGCCGGTCTCCACCAAGAGCTTCTGAGTTCACAACTGTTCTTTCCATACTCCACCGTCAGGATTATGAATAGTGCCGAGTCGAACCCCCAGCCACCCATGAACGTCTCAGAGTGTGGCTGCTGTTCCCTAGGAGAGCAGAGCCATTGTCCTTCCCTAAATTGTTCTCAGATTCCTCAGGGGCAGGTTCCCTGTTCCAACCCCCCTCCCACTTCTTCCTCCATTCAGTCATTCTGCCCTGCAGCCCTGATCGCCTCTCCTTGAAGCAGCACCCTCCACCGCCTACTCCTCCCCCCCACCAGCCCCGATGGCCTCTCCTTCTTCCCCCAGCTCCATCACCTCTCCCTGAAGCCAGCGCCCCCACCCCCATCCTTCCCCCA
>NW_006399841.1:1299370-1301741 GCF_000299155.1 Elephantulus edwardii | reverse complement strand
GGTGGCCGCCGACTGGACCACGCTGGCCGAGGAGCTGGGCTTCGAGTACCTGGAGATCCGGCAGCTGGAGGCGTACCCCAACCCCACCGGTGGCCTGCTGGATGCCTGGCAGGGCCGCGCCGACGCCTCCGTGAGCCGCCTGCTGGAGCTGCTGGCCAAGCTGGGCCGCCAAGACGTCCTGGAGGAGCTGGGGCCCAGCATCGGTGAGGACGACCCCGGCCCGGCGCCGGGGTGGGCAGTGAGGTTACCACTTGTCCGTTCGCGGCATCTAGCCCCCCACCTGGAGAGGCCCTCACTTCCTGGCTGGGGTGCTGGAGGCCTCCGGTAAAGAGGAACTGTACCCCGGCCGGTTCCCATTCTCAGCATCCCGGGGAGGGACTGAAAAGGGCAGCAAAGGGGTGGAAATAGCTCAAAGGCCAGAATCAGGGCATCGAGGGAGGTAAAAAGGATCCTTGGTGGATAGTGGGTTACGAGCTGGGCTGTTAGCCGAAATCCACCAGCCACTCAGGTGAGGAGTCTTCTCCTATGAAGATTTATAGCCTTGCAAACTCCGTGGAGAGTTGCCATGGGTTACGATCGACTGACACTTGCAGCTCTGCGCTTAGAGGAAGATTAAGGTAACACAATAGGCCCAGGAGGGGCTGGAGCTGACCTTGGAAACTTCAGGTCCCAGGGAAATGCAGCCCCACCTGTTCTCCCTCACTGATAAGTGAGGACACAGGGCCCAAGGCAGGCACACAGGCACAGCTGTTCCTTATAACCACCTTGCTGTCCTCAACACTAGGTCTTCTGAGCCCTCTGGCATGCCTGACCCCACAGATCTGCTCAGAGCCTAGAATGAACAGTCTCTGGTTCTGTTCTCAGTATTGCAAGGAAGGGACCCAGGAGCAGGATACCAAAGCCCCAGGCCCCGATCTCGAAGGCTTCTCAGAGAGCCTGGGCACGAAAGTCACCCCTATGTCCCCAAAGAACAAAAGAACCACGTTCCGGCTCAGCCTCTTAGGACCACTGTGGCCTCGGTAGGCTGGAGAAGCAGGAGTTGTGGGGTGAGATGGAGATGGGGCTGGATCCTTCCTGGGGGGACTAGGCTGAGGCGTCAACATTCCTTGTCGCTGCCCCGCAGAGGAAGACTGCAAGAAATACATTAAGAAGCAGCTGGAGGAGGCGGCTGAGAAGCCCTTGCAGGTCCCAGCTGTAGGCAGCACTATCCCTCAGTCGGAGACTCCAACAGGCCTCACCACACTTGACGATCCACTGGGTAAGAACACAGAGCCAGTTCCCAGGCTGGTGGGAGAGCGGGCTGTAGGACAATGTTCAGAACAGTGGTTCACCAGAAAGGTGCAGGGGTTCTGTCTGTAGTGGGCGATAGACACTCTCAGGGGGACTAACATCAGAAGGGTTCTCTCTAGCATTTTGGGGTAGTGTTTCAGCAGAAATGTATTCTTTTTTAACGTTCCCAGGACATGTGCCCGAGTGCTTCGACGCCTTCATCTGCTACTGTCCCAACGACATCCAGTTTGTACAGGAGATGATCCGGCAGCTGGAACAGACGGACTATCGGCTCAAGTTGTGCGTGTCTGACCGCGATGTCCTGCCTGGCACCTGCGTCTGGTCCATTGCCAGTGAGCTCATCGAGAAGAGGTTGGTGGGGGCTGGCGGGTGGGTGCACGGAGCTCTGTCCGGGGATCCTGACACCGGGCCTTTGACTTGGGCGCTGGAAGCCCCTCGTGGGGCGACTCTTGGTCATGGGGCTCTGCTGAACCAAGTGGCCACAGGACCTGAAGCCTGCCCACTCCCCCCAGGTGTCGAAGGATGGTGGTGGTCGTCTCAGATGATTATCTACAGAGCAAAGAATGTGACTTCCAGACCAAGTTTGCGCTCAGCCTCAGTCCGGGTAAGTTCAGTCCAGCCCTGATCGGAGAGGACACGGTCTGCCCTTTTCTTGGTTGCGTGGGCAGTGCCCCATGATGCCAGCCTTTCCTTAGTAACAGCTGTGCATGCAGCACCAAGGGAGCCCAGCAGGTCTCTTCACACCCAAGTATGTGAGGGAATGCGGGCCGGGGTGCCTCGCCAGAGGAGGGCTGGTGTCTCCTGTGAAGTTCTGTGCTGAGGACAGCCCCCACTCCATCCACCATGAGGCAAGGACCTGGTGCGAGCGTGGTACCTTTTGCTGGCAGGTGCCCATCAGAAGCGGCTGATCCCCATCAAGTACAAGCCAATGAAGAAGGAGTTTCCCAGCATCCTCCGGTTCATCACAGTCTGTGATTACACCAATCCCTGCACTAAGTCCTGGTTCTGGATCCGCCTGGCCAAAGCCCTGTCCCTGCCCTGAAGGCTGCCCCGGGGTCCTGGGTGTACACATGCCTGTCTG
>NW_006399841.1:1281524-1298890 GCF_000299155.1 Elephantulus edwardii | reverse complement strand
GCTCCAGGACCAGCTGCTTCCACAGCGGCACCTTCTGATGCTTCGGAACCTTACTTCACATCTCACTTTCCGCTCTTCTCCTGGTGGGGGAATATGCATTGGACAGGTGGAGAAGCAGGCCAGCGCAGAGCGGAAGAGCCCTCCCCAAGCCTGATGTCCCACCAGACCGGCCTCCCCACTGTGTATTGAACTTCTCAGCTTCTGCCCCATCTTCAGAGACCACAAGTCCCTGAGTCCGGCTGGAGCAGCTCGGCTGAGATAGGTCTTCCCAGCTGACGCTCTCAGCTCTGCTTGGCATGAGACAGGATCCCAGAGGCTGGCATTTCCTGCAAGATTGGATCCTGGGGCTGGCCATCCCCTGTGGGCAGGAAAGCGATTTCTCTGTCATCGCAAACTTTCCCACCAACATCCTACACCTTGGTTGCCTTCTGGAGGTGTTTGCTGGGGCCGGTTTACATACGGCAGCCCCGCGAGAGCTTTGTGCTCGGAAGTGTGGGGGGTCCCACAGGCACATACAAGCTCACGCTCACACACACACACACACACACACACACACTCTCACATCCCTGTCCACACACATGCATCTGTATGGCTTCTTGTTGAGTACCATCAGGTCAAAACCAGCTCATAGCCAACTCTCCTGAAGGTTTTTGGCAACTGTAAATTACACAGGAGAAAACTGCCCATCTTTCTCCCGTGGAGCAGCTGGTGGATTTGAACCACGTGCCTTTGGGATGGCAGCACAGCTCCTTACCAATAGGCCACCAGCACTCCATAACCAGTCCTCGGGATGGCTGTGCTGAGTCCTACCATCAAGAGGGCTCATCTCTTACCCTGGACCAGCGTGGCACACCTTTGTCTTTCTGATTGGGGTCACTTCCTCATCTTTTCTCTCCCTGCTGGTTGAAATGGACTTTGGGAACGAGCGGATAAGGCTAGCGTTTACACCTTCAACGGAACACAGAGAGGAGGGGAGTGACCCGAAATCACACAGCCAATTGGCCACGGGCACAGCTGCCTGTGTTTCTTCTTCCCCGGAGAATTTACAGACCCCTTCAAATCTCTCCTTCAGGGAGAAAATGCCATAGACTCAGGTCTCTAACCTATCAGAAAATGTCTTTCATCTGTGCTCTGCCTCCAGTCAACATTGAACAAGGTGCCTTCCCTTAAGATCCCTGCCCAGAGGCTTCAGAAACACCACCAACCATGGTGGGGCCTTAAGTGGTCATGCTCCTGCCTCTTTGATAAAACGGAAAGTTTTAAAATCATTTCATCTTTCACACTCAACTTGGATGTGTTTTGAGACACTCAGAGACAGCGTTCTTTCTTTGAATGCCCATACTTGTCCTTTCTCCTTCTGTATTTTTTTTTTGTTTACAATAAAGAATGTTCTGCTTTGGGAGCAGTGGGTCTTTTTTGTGTCTGGAAGGAGACTGGGTGCAGTCAACCTGGGGGCCAGGGCCTTCTGGAGAGAGAAGCTGGCCCTTCAGGTGGAAGCTGACCACAGCAGTTTTGATGGGCTTCGTGAAGACAAACTCCCACCTCTCAAGCCTCTCAGCAGGTCCCTGAGCCTTGGCTGTGGACACTAGATGTTTGCTGGCCTCTCACGGAGCCTACCTGAGGCCTACTTAAAGTGGGTTGTGCCTCTGGGTCCTAGTCTGGTCAGTTGTCAGGGGCTGTTCTTCTAGGCCCCAAAGATTCTGGAAACCCCATCTCCTCTAGTCCTCAGATCTGGGAGTTCAGATATTTTCACTAATGGTCTTTCTTGAGTTTTGGCATGTTAGTGCCCTCGAGTCAAAACCAACTCCTAGCTGACCTTCCAGTGGGTTCTCAGAGGCTGTAAATCACATGGGAGGAGATTGTTTATCTCTTGCCTTCGGAGCAAATGGTGGTTTCAAACTGCATGCCTTTGGGTTGGAAACACAATGCCTTACTCCTAGGCTACCATGTTAATCTTAGGGTATTGATTGATATTATTAATAAAATATACCACTCATTTCCATTCTTCATTCAAGAGGATTTAGAAAATATAAAAAAGATCACTCCTAAGGAAGCTCTGGTGGCCTAGTGGCAAGAAGCTGCACTGCAATCCCAGAAGTACACGGTTTGAAGCCACCAGATGCTCTGCTGGAGAAGGACGGACAGTCTCCTGTACCAGTCAGATCTGATTTGACAGTCCACACACAAAAATAATGAAAAGATCACTCCTACTCACTCCTTTACACCAGAGAAAAGCTCTAGTGCCGTTTTAGAATGCCTAGTCATACAGGGAGCTCTGGGGGCCTAGTGGTTAAGAAACTGTGCTGCGACCCCAAAGGCACATAATTCAAAGTCACCAGCTGCCACTAGAGTACAAATCCATGAGGGTTCACTGCTTGAAAGACAGGCAGCCCCCTCCTGTAAAGGGTCACAGCCTTGGCAACTCAAAGGAGGGATGGTTGTGGTTGTGTGCCGTCGAGTCAGAGCCAAACCAGAGCTGATCCTCCAGCAGCTGGTGGATTTGAGCTGTGTATTTTGGGGGTTGCAGCACAGCCTCTTTACCACTAGGCCATCAGAGCTCAATGGAGGGATGATAGTATACGTCAGAATTTACTTGACAGCAGTGCATTGGTTTGAAGGAGTCAAGCCAGGGACATACAAAGAAAATTCCTGGGAGCATTTGACTCCAATGGCTGTCTGATATCTCTGGTGCCAATCACTTTTTTTTTTGTTTTGTTTGTTTTTTTTCTTTTTTTTCCAATCACCTTTATAAAATCCTTTGTTCATGTAAATATTTTAATAAAATGTATACAGGAAAGAATGCTTTGTAATCATTTTTTAACCACCCTGTAAAACCTCTTCTGCAATTTACTCATATACCCAATTCTAAAGTCTATTTATATACAGGGAGCAGTGGGAAAGTCTGTAGTTAGAGACGTCTCCAAAGTGCTGAAGTACAAGGATGTCAGCTTGGAGACTAAGGTGCACCTGATACATGCCATGGTCTTTGCAATCACTTGCTATGCATCGGAGAGCTGGACAGTTATTAGGGAGGATAGAAGGAGAATTGATGCCTTTGAGCTGTGGTGTTGGAAAAGAGTATTGAATATACCATGGACTGCTAGGAGAACAAACAGATTGGTCCTAGAGAAGGTGAAGTCAGGCTGCTCCTTGGAGGCAAGGATTATGAGGCTTCGTCTGACATACTTTGGACATGTTGCAAGGAGAGACCAGTCCTTGGAGAGGGATGTCATGCTTGGGAGGGTGGAGGGACAGCGCAGGAGAGGAAGACCCTCGATGAGATGGATTGATTTAGGGAGTGGGGTAATAATGGGGGCAGGTGTGTCGGAGATGGTGAGATTGGGGCAGGACAGAGCAGGGTTTAGGGCTGTTGGACGTAGAGTCGCTATGAGTCGCAGACAACTTGATGGCACATAACAACAACAACCAGGAGGTTGAGAGAGCTGAGCTGCTAACCCAAAAGCCACACCTTGACAGACAATCTCCTCCCACTCGATTTATTGCCTTGGAAACCTGCTGGAGGGAGAGCTGTGGGTTGGTTCTGACTTGATAGTAATGAGCTGAATTGAGTTGAGCTGAGCCGTGTCTACAGTACTAACACTCCCTTCATTTCTCATTCCAAGACATCCTGCCTCCCACTTTTATGAATCACCGAGCGCCAACATATCATGATTCTACACTCTTAGTCTCCGACCTTACTATGTAAATACACCTCTCTCCTCTTGCTTGCAGAGTCTAGGGTTTATGTGGTGAGATTCAATGAGACAAAGTTCTAACTGGTTCTGAACCTCTAATAAATTCCTTTGAGGTTGTTTTGGTTCAACATTTTGAGTCAGATCCACAGCAATCAGTTGCATTTGGTTTGGGTTCATTTAAATAAGTTGATTTTTCTGAGCAATAAATGATAAAGCATCCTTAATTGGCAAAACGCAATAGGATACCTATTTCGATCCGTACAGAAAAGCTTCCAGAAGAGAGCACAAAAGCAAAATAACTTTCACGAAAGATGTCATTTGTCAATTAACTAAGAGACAAGGACGGAGCTCTGGTCACATACGCTGCAGGGATTTGAGCTATTAACCTGAAGGCCATTTTTCTCTGGCAAAGCCAAATTCACCAGCGACTCTGAGGGAGCAAGTTGGGTCACTTCCTGCCGTGAGGTTTACGGTCTTGGAAGGAAGCCTGTTGGACCATCAATCATGAGTCAGTTCCTGATGAAGAAACAAGAAACATTAAGATATCAGGCATTTACTTCTTCGCCTTCTCCCAAGGAGCTGTTCCTTCCTTGGACCTGTCCCTGTCTTCCTCTACTAACTTTTTCAGAAATTCTCTTTTTTTTCTGCCCTGCGCCATGAGGTGCAAACACTAGCAAAATTTTGGAAAAAAACAAACACACTCTTTGTTTCTTGAAAATTCTGAAAAAACTAGAACATTCTTTGTTTCATGAATTCTCATCGAATTAGACAGCATTGTTAAAGACTTCCCTGATTTTTTTTAAATTGAGTTTGCTAAAGAATTTTAAATCTTTATTAAAGAATACCAGCTTGATTTAGGGGACTGGTGGCAATTAATCCACATGTCAGTAAACCCAAAGAATGTTTGATTATAGCTACAGCATGTTGACTAGAAATATATTCAAGCTTTTTTTTTCTTATTAGACACAAAAAACACCAACTGATTTAAGTGAAAGGAAAGACTATAAAAAAGGGATTAGTTAGACATTATAATTAATTAATTAATTACATAATTCAATGGCAATTAATATCATAAAGCAAGATGTCTATGAATGCTTATATGAAGAATCAAAGTAACTTACAAAGCTTTTTCAAACAAAAAATTAAATATCTTTGATGGGCTTCTTTTTTGAGGTTGTAAATCTTTTTTGTTGTTGTTATCTTTGATTTTGTTTTTGTTTTTTATTTTGTTATCTTCTGTGTGTGTGTACCGTCAAATTGGATCTGACTGGTACAGGAGGAGATGGTCCCTCCTTCTCCAGCAGAGCATCTGGTGGATTCGAACCACAGTATTTTTGATGTTTTTACATACTGGTAAATCGGAACAAATTCACAGCTAACCCTTCAGCAGGTTTTCAGAGACTGAAAATCACGTGGGAGAATATTGCCCATTTTCTCATCTGGGGCATCTGGTGGATTAGAACCTCATATCTTGAGGTTGGCAGTACAATTCTTTACCACTAGGTCACTAGAGCTCCCTAAAAAAAAAAAAAAAGACTATGAGTTGGTTCTGACCCAATGGCACTTAATAACAACAAAAAAAATGTTATTAGCCATAGAATATTCCATTATTCCATTATGTGATCTCAGGCCTCGATTTTTTTCAAGGCCAGATTCTCCATCAGTCTTCCTTTGTTTTCAACTTTCATATTTCAATGCATAGACACTAAGAATCCATCTTAATTATATGTTTTCTCAACTTCAGATGCAGAAGTTGATAAAAAAAATCTAAATTTTTTTTTCTCTTTGACTTTAGTGGTTGGTGCATATATTTGAATAATATTCCATTAACAAGTCTGCCCACAGATATTATTCTATCACCAACAACATTGTACATCAGGATAGACCTTGAGACTTTCTTTTTCAGGATGAATGCAATGCCATTCCTCCTGAATTTACCACTCCTGGTAGAGCAGACCAGATGATCTTCTAACTCAAAAGGGTCAAGGCCAGTCCGTTTCAGCTGAATGCCAGGTATATTGACGTGTACGTATTCCATTTCATACTCGCTGTCTATTTCTTCTCCATTTTGCTTGACAGTTTATGTCTTTTAAGGATTTTTGTGCATAGCCCGGCATAGTGATAGCGGGGCCACAGCTGAGATCAGAGGCCAGGCAGGACTTGAGCACCCTGTGCAAACAGATAATTCTGTCCAGCCCCCAGGAGGAGATACTGGAGGCCCTCTGCAAACAAAAGGTTCCTCCCAGGCTCCCACTGGAGGGGATGCCATGTCTGAACTTGGGTCTTAGCTTAAAGATTAAGCAACATTTAAGTGTAAGCAAAATATAGTCTCCGGAGATTTGAATATTTTTTTTATTATTATTGGCTTAAACTAAATAAAAACCATAGTGAGACTAAGAAAGGGGCATTTTCACAGTGCTAAGCCTATATGCAGAACAGATTATCCTGGAGGCTGGGCTCTATGAGGAGAGCTGTGGCATCAGGATTGGTGGGAAATTCCTCAACAATTTGCATTATGCAGATGACACAACCCTGCTTGCTGAAACTGAAGAGGACCTGAAGTGCTTGCTGCAGAAGGTCAAGGACTGCAGCCTTCAATATGAATTGGGGCTCAAGATCAAGAAGACAAAGATTCTCACCACTGGACCAATTGGCAGCATCAGGATGGATGGTGAAGAGATTGAGATTGTAAACAGCTTTAGTTTGCTTGGCTCCACAGTCAACAGTCTTGGCACCAGCAGCCAGGAAATTAAAAGACATATAGTGATAGGGCCAGGCTTGGCCTAGGGTTTAAGGCTGGAGGGGGTTTTAAGCCCCAAGGGGACAGGGGAGAGAAGATGGCCATGTGCTCCCTGGTTTGCTCCACTCAGGGTTGCTGTGACCTGGTTGCCAGAGAGAGCATGGTGCTGTGTGCACGGCTATTGTGGCAGCTTTTGGAGTCGAGTGCTTTTTCGAGCTTGTGTTTGATGTGAAGGACTACTCTGCCTCTAGGAGCGAGGCAAGCCAGGCTTGGCCTATGGTTTAAGGCAGAAGGGGGCTTTAAGCCCAAAAGGGCCCGAGGGCCATTTTCCTGTCAAACATTCTTCGAAGTTGTATAGCACTGGTCTGTGCATTGCTGTACAGAGGTAACTCGTGGTTGCTGTGATGCTGAACACTGGGATGTTGATGTGCCGAACGTGGTAATGGTTACCTACGGTGTACAGTGTTTCCTGGAGCTTCCCGACTAAAACAAACCTGGAAGCAGGAGCGGCATCAACTTCCGAAATGGCTTGCCTCCGGAAACTCTATGTTCAAACAGTGCTCAGGCCTTTCGTTCATAGGGTTGCTATGAGTTGTCTACGACTCAATGGCACCTAACAACAACAACAACAATAGTGATAGGAAAGTCTGCTGTTAGGGACCTCTCCATAGTACTGAAGAGCGATGGTGTCACTCTGGAGACTAAGGTGCATCTGATACAGGCCATGGTCTTTTCTATTACTTTATACATAAGAGAGCTGGACAATGACTAGGGATTATAGTAGGAGAATTAATGCCTTTGAGCTGTGGTGCTGGAGAAGAGTATTGAATGTACCATGGACTGCTAAGAAAACGAACAGGTTCAACCTGGAGAGGGTTAAACCAGGCTTCTCCTTGGAGACAAGGATTCTGAAGCTTTCTTTGTCTGACATACTTTGGACATGTTGCAAGGAGGGACTAGTCCTTGGAGAGGGAGGTCCTGCTTGAGAGGGTGAAGGGGACAACACAGGAGAGGAAGCCCCTCGATGAAGTGGATTGATTTAGTGACTGGAGTAATGGAGGTAGGTGTGTTGGAGACAGTGAGGTTGGCACAGGATAGGGCAGGGGTTAGGGTTGTTGTACATAGGGTCGCTATGAATCACAGGTGACTCAAAGGCACATAACAACAACAACAACATCAAGCTGTAGAGGACCTCTGCCTCAGCCTTCCTCTTTTTTTCTGCGTCCAGTTAAGAACAGATTTTGTCCATCTCATCTAAATTACCAAATTTATTGCTGTGAAATCATTCATAATTGTGATGGATAGTGTTTGTTCATTAAGTTGGCTACCCACTATTTTTTGGTTCGGCAGTTATGATGTAGTGAGAACTTGATGAGATCTGATGTAGCATCATTTCCATCATGAGATCTGCTGTAAGTGGCCAATTAATGAAAAGAAAGTTTCATTGGAGATTCTGCTTACATGAAATCTATCTTATCTAGCTAGTTAAATTGTTGTTCTTATTATGTGTCCACAAGGAGTTGCACTGCTAATTAAAAGATAATGACTCTTCGATGGTTCAGTCACTGGCAGCTTCACAGAAGAAAGAGGAACAATCCCTTCCTGTGCTATTGGAAATTTACTGAAGAGTCAGCTGTAAGTCCATTTTGACTCACCAGCAATGAATGCGTGAATGACATATATATATTCTTAGCTGGTTTTGCTTCTTTAAACAAACCAGCCTAATACAGTAATATCCCTGGGTTATCCTTTAATATTGCTAGAAATTGTCATGATGCCACCTCTCTCATTCCTGATACTTTAGCATCTTGGCAATTTACACCTCGTCTCCTTTGTTCCCTGGTCAGTTCAATTCTAGGCCTAACAGTTTTCTAGAGTTTCTGAAAGAGCCAACTTTTGCTTGAATTGATTTTCTCTATTGTTTGTGCTTCACCTGATCTCTGCTATGATTAATATTACATCTTTTTTTCTGCTCACATTGCATTCTGCTTACTCTTTTGTTTCTTAAGATGAAAGCTGAGATCTTTGATTTGAGATTATTTTTTGGTGTGTGTAGCACAGGCATTGAGTGCTGTGTTGTATGTGTGTGTTTGTGTGTGTGTGGGGGGGTGTTTTTTAAAATACCATTGTAGATTGCCTAGCTTGTTTATGCAAAGGCTGTGTCAATCCCAGAGACGGCACCATGTTTCCAGGGGAACAGTTAGACACCTGGTTACTAGGTCCCCTTTCCACTTGTGGGGGTGGCCACCTGGCTTCACAGGAAGGTACACAGTGCAGTCACGGATTGCTCTCCCCTGCCAGGAGCACTTCTGCCTGTGTTACTCACGTGACGCTGCTTCCACCTACAGGACACAGTGAAGGCAGAGAAAGTGAAACCATGACCTCACATTCTCTGGAGCCCTAGTTTTACCCATCACTTTAGAAAGAGCAGATTTGGTAGAAACACAGCTTGGCCTGTTCAAAGCTCTCTTTATGTCATGATTCTTCCCCTCCCCTTTTATTGTTATTTGGGGAGCTCTGGTGGCATAGTCTATGGGGGGCTGTGCTGCTCACCCAAAGGCCACACTTACCTGGAGAGTTGACTCCACCCATAACTCTTTGGGGGAAAGATGGACAGACAGTCTCCTCCCACACCATTCATGGTTTCAGAAACCCACTGGAGAGTTAGCTAAGAGTCCGTTCCAACTTCATGGCAATGACTGAGCAGGAAATTGTGATTTGACTGCAAGTTTACAACATTGGTTTTTCGTGAAATCATTCATACATATTTTGTTTTATAGCATTTTTGTTGTGAGGTGCTATTGAGTTGGGTACTTGACTCGTAGTGACCTTATGAACAATAGAGCTGAACCCTGTCTCATCCTGTGCCAGCCTCATCAATTCTGATACGCTTGAGCCCGTGGCAGTCATCGTGTCAATTCATCTGATCCCGCCTTTTCTGACCCTCCACCTTTCCAAGCATGATGTCCCTCTCCAAGGAATAGACCCTCCTAACAACATGCCTAAATTATGTGAGATGAAATTTTTGCCATTCTTGACTCCAAAGAACACTTTAGCTGCGCTTCCTCTAAGACACATCTGTTTGTTCGTTTTGGAGTCCATGGGATAGTGAGCATTCCTCTCCAACAACACAACGCAAAGGTATTGACTTTTCTCCTCTCACCCTTATTCATTGTTGACATTTCAGATGCAAAGCAAAGGATTGAAAAGACTATGGCCTAAATCACGTACACATTGATCTTTAAACTGACATCATTGCTCCTTAGTATTTTGGGAAGTTCTTTGACAGCAGGCTTTTCCAATGCAATGCATCTTTTTTTATTTCTTGAATGCTATTATTAATTACAATTTATTTAATTAATGTAATTCATTAAAATGTCTTATCAACCACCCTCCCAAGCATAATGTCCTTCCCCAAGGACTGGTCCCTCTTTACAACATGTCCACAGTATGTCAGACAGAGCTTCGGAATCTTTGCCTCCAAGGAGCAGCCTGTTCTCACCCTCTCCAGAACAAACCTGTTTGTTTTCCTAGCAGTCCATGGGATAGTCAATACTCTTCTCCAGCACCACAGCTCAAATGCATCAATTCTCCTTCTATATGACCTTTAGTTATTATCCAGCATTCTGATGCATAGCAAGTAATTCTGAAGACTATGGCCTGGATCAGGTACACCTTAGTCTCTAGACTGACATCATTGCTCTTCAGTACTCTGGAGAGGTCCTTGACAATATAGACAGAAATTATATTTGTCACTTCATGACTGACTTCTTTCATTTAGCACAATGTCCATATTATACGATGTTTCACAATCCCCCAGCTTCTCTGTGGGAGAAAGATGGGCAATCTCACGGGCCGTTTACAGCCTCTGAAAACTAGAAGGTGTGCCGTGAGATGGTTTGGAAGTGACAGACCCTAGCTACAATAATAGGAAGGTGTGTACGTGCTGCCGTTACTGTGGAAATGATCACCACCGCACCAGCAGCGTCCTGGTGGCAGAACACAAGACATAAGAGAAGTAGACCCGGACCTCATCTAGAGCTGGAAGCCGGGCCCAGCTGCGTCCTTCCCTGACCTGCGCCACACCAGCCACCCTGTCAGCTCACTGCTGTCAACTGCCCTCCCCGCAGTCGAGTCGGAACCAACTCACAGCTGACCTTCTAGAGGCTGAAAAATCTCTCAAGAGTTTGCTCAACTCTCTCCCCCACAGGGGCTGGTGGATTTGACCTGCCAGAGAGGCATCAACTTTTAGGTTGGCAACTACCCCTCCCCCGCTGCCCCCCCCCAGATCCATAATTCATCCACAGACACACGAGAAAGAAGGGTGTGCTCACTGGTGTATGGCCCCAATAGTTCATGGCGATGAGCTACCTGGCACCTTTGTGGCTGGCTGCTGAGGCTCTAGGTGTGGCCTTGTGATTAAGCTGTAAGCAAAGCTGGGTAAGAGGAAGTGATTTGTGCAACTTTTCAATCCTGGCCTTAAAAGGCAGGCCTGTGCCCTCAGCTTCCCCTGTGCCCTTCACGCTGTAGGAATGTGGGTGTGTTGGGAGGAGCTGGAAGCTGGTGTTAGGCCACCACCAGGCCCTTGACTGTGGACGTGGCCTCTCAGCCCCGGACTACTCACACTCACACTTTCAGGTAGAAGCTAATTTCTCTTTCGGCCATTGCTCCAGCAGGAATGTCAGGAACTTAATGTCACCTGGGGTTTTTGTCACTAGTAATCAGAAGTTTTAATGGTCACAGTGGAGTTGTCTCAAGTCTCATATAAAGGCCATCCAACACAAAACTGCCATGTCCACCTGAAGTCTCTCTGTTGGGGATCCCTCCCACTTTGCTGTTGGACACTGGCCCAACACAGGCCATTGTCATCCTTGACTCCTCCCCAAACTGTTCGCCTCCTGTTAGCCTTGTTACTTTATCAGGCGTTATCAAAGGGCTGCACATGACTGAAGCCTTCAATCTGTCAAGCAAATAGCTTAAAATACATGAGTTTAGATCCGAGATCTACATCTGGGCGGCTTAGTGGCAAGAAGCTGTGCTGCACTCCTCAAGGCATGCAGTTCAAGGCCACCAGTTGCTCCACAGGAGAAGGAAGGGCAATTTCCTTCCATGAGATCAACTGCCTCTGAAACCTGCTGAAGGGTAAGCTATAGGTTGGTTCCAATTCTACAGAACACGACAACAACAACAACAATCTATCTATCTTATCTATCTAGCTATCACCCAACTACTATCTGTGTATCTATCTATCTATCTATCTATCTATCTATCTATCCATCCATCCATCCATCCGTCCGTCCATCCATCCATCCATCTATCCATCTCTTGCCTTATAACTCATAACAGCACCCGTTCTACACCCAGGAACTGTGACGTTAGATCCATTCTCTTCCTCCAGGCAGCCCGTGGACACTCACTTACTGGTGTATGTTCCCTACAGTCACATTACTCCTTCTAGAAGAGTGGTATGCTTACATTTGTCTGTGTGCACATGCCTGCTTCACCATCACTGACTAAAGGGTCCCCCGTGCTCCAGGCACATTTGTTGGGGAGTATTAGGAAGGAGGAGGCCTCTGGCCGGGGAAGATTGCCTACCTCTGGATAAATGCAAGCCTATCTGACCCATCAGCCTTTAATAGGGGATAATCCTATGTTTGGCTGTGTTGGCTTGAGAAAACTCAGCACCCGGGAAGACGGCTGCCACATCTGTTGAGCTGGGAGTGGTCTGCACTGGGCTGAGGTTCTCCTATTCAATCCACAGACCCCACATCTACAAATCCACCCCATCCCGTCTTCCTGTTTGCTCGCCTGTATATAATCCCACTGTTACCCCCAATAAAGTTGAGTGGGCTCTCTGCAGTGCTCCTGGAGTGGTGTGTCTCTGTCACACTTACCACCATCAGGGTGTTGCTGCTCCCGCCCCCGGCAAACCGGCAAACTGCAAACAGGCAGCGACACACATTGTCTTCCCTGGGAGGTTTCCCAGCAGGAGAAACACACAGCACTCCCTCATCATTGTTGAGCTGGAACCTCCCCACAGCTGATCCTCTGCTGGGTTGCTGAAGCTCTAAATTGCACAGAAGGAGACCGTCCATTCTTTCTCCCACACAGGCCACTCCACTCTGTATCAAGAAAGTTTTGGTTTTCCGCCTGACTGCAACATGATCTGTGCAGCTTTATTTGCTGAACAAAGAGTCAGAGGTTATAATATTAAAAAACAACAACAACAACAAAACAAACCCTTAGTTTCTCTACTTTCCCGCTTTTGGCCTGCATTCAAGTGATTATCAGAAACATAAGAAGACCCAGTTATGCAAATAGTTATCGCAAAGTTACCAAATCACTTAAATGATTTTCTTGTAGGATTTGTTGTTGGGTTTAAAAATAATAATAATAATAATAATTATTATTATTATTATTTCTTTTGTGTGTGTACCATCAAATCAGATCTGACTGGTACAGGAGGAGATTACCCCTCCTTCTCCAGCATAGAATATGGTGGATTTGAACCATGTGCCTCTGGGATTGCAGTGTAGCTTTTTGACACTAGGCCACCAGAGCTCCCTTTAGAATTTGTTGTTGTTGTTATATGCTGTCGGATCAGAACCGACTCCTGACCCTTCAGTGGGTTTTCTCAGGCAGTAAGTTGCAGGGGCTTTGATTGCTTATCTTTCTCCTGTAGGGCAATTGGTGGATTTGAACTCTGTGTGCTTTGGGGTTGGCAAAACAGTTCCTTACCACTAGGCCACTAGAGCTTTCCTTCTAGGATTTGGGCAGGTTCAATGTTAGCTAGGGTGTTTTGTGGGACACTGTTATATAATTCTTGTGCATGAAAGGGGTCAACGAGGGGCTTTTCAATCATGGGACCCTCTGGGAGTGAGAGATATTATGGGGAGCTAAAAGGCTAAGTGGATTAGTATTCACTAAGAGATTGGAAGAATCTGGTAATAGTACCACCTGTTCTGACTCCGGGGCTGGTGCAATCAGAGCTTCTGCTCAGCTCCACCGGCATAGGAGCTTTCCTCTGTCATCCTTCCAGGGAGTAACCTCAGTTTGGAGGCCCGGATCCCTCTAGAAAACTCTCTCCTCTTCAGGTAGAGAGCTGACTGTGGCGCATGTGGAGAGAGGATAGATCATAAATGTCCATCTGTGCCCTGCATTTGACAGATCTCACCCCCATTTCCTCAACAAGCTGACATTCCCAACCAACTCGAGGCCCAGGCAGGCAGAGGCCCCTCTAAGGTGGGTAGACTCTATATGTGGGTTAAAAGGCTTTTGAAATAACTGCAAAAGGAAAGTTGTGATTTCCCTGGTGAGGGTTTGCCGTCAAGAAAACCAGCAGAGCCATGGCTGCGCTGGTAAAGCCGGAGTGTTAATATCATGCGGGTGACGTCACACAGGACTCAGCCCAAACTTGTTTTACCTGAATCCGCGGATAAGAATCAAAGCTGGCAGCCCCACTGCAGCCTCTGCTTCCTTACTCGACACTCACAAAATCATAAATAGCCATTATTCTTTCCGAGCATTTATGACTGACAGGGCACTAAGCTAAGTATTTCCAGGAATTTCTAGAGGTAAGTTTCTCACCTGTGAAACTGGCGCCTGTGATTCAACAGGTCATTTATCTTTTTGAAAGTAGTCATATCTATTGCCTTTGAAGTTTTCCTGGCACATGATAAGCCCTTAAATCTAATTCTCGCTCCACAGATTTATTGAGCCTTATTATATAGGCCAGGAAATAAAAAAAAAAAGTATTGCGATGGGAAAGTCTGCTGTTAGGGACCTCTCTAATGTACTCAAGAGCAACGGTGTCTCTCTGGAGACTAAGGTGCACCTGATACAGGCCATGGTCTTTGCAATCAGTTGTTATGCATCAGAGAGTTGGACAATGACTAGGGAGGATAGAAGGAGAATTGACGCCTTTGAGCTGTGGTGCTGGAGAAGAGTATTGAATGTTCCATGGACTGCCAAGAAAACAAACAGATCCATCCTAGAGAGGGTTAAACCAGGCTACTCCTTGGAGGCAAGGATTCTGGGGCTTCGTCTGACATACTTTGGACATGTTGTAAGGAGAGACAGATCTTTAGAGAGGGACATCATGCTGGGTAGAGTAGAGGGACAGCGCAGGAGGGGAAGACCCTTCATGAGGTGGATTGATTCAGTGACTGGGGTAATCGGGATGGGTGTGTCAGAGGCAGTGCGATTGGCACAGGATAGAGCAGGGTTTAGGGCTGTTGTCCATAGGGTTGCTATGAGTCACAAACAACTCGACGGCACATAGCAACAACAATTATATACATTTGCATACTATGAAGAGAGGCATTTTATTCCATGCTATGGGATTCATCGAGAGTTTAGAGAGCGAGAAGGCACCAAGTTACTGACATATGGGCATCCTGTTTCCGAGGTTAGATTTTAAGTGGTATACACACACACACACACACACACACATTCTTTTTTAAGAAAATATTTTATATTGGCTTACTTACAAAGTTTGTGTAGTATACATTGCTTTTCACACCAGATCTCTCCCATTTCCTTTACCCACCCCTCCCTCCACCCATCAAATTGTGTGACCCTGTGATTAACCACCCCCGCCATCCAGCCTCACTTCCCTGCTCCCCTCCTGTGGATCTCATACACATTTTATTAATTATATTTCTATTTGTACAATAATTGTCTCATACAGTGTTTGTCCTTATGGGACTGAGTTAGTTCATTCAGCATAATGCTCTCCAGTCCCTCCCAAGTTAGGTAGTGATTTATAAAATCATTGCTCCTGCGTGCTGCATAGTAATCCCATCATGTGAACGTACCATGCTTTCTCAGTCCTTGCGATTGTGGTTGGACAGTTGGGCTGTTTCCGTGTTGTTGCGATGGTGAATAGCGCCGCTATGAACACTGGTGTACGGTACCTATATTTTGAATATAAAGGAGCTCTGGTGGCGTAGTCTGTAGCATGTTGAACTGTTAACCAAAAACTGGAGGTTGGGATTCACCTGTGGCCGCCCGGGGGGAGGGGGAAGAAGAGCAGTCTCCTCCTGCTCACATTCACAGCGTTGGTCTCTTCCCTGACTTCCTTCCTTGGGACGACGGTTCCTGTCTGTCCCTCCCTCTGCGATGTCACATTCCTAACACATCTACCTTTCCTTTTTACCTCCAAAACGCAGGAAAAATATATACAGCCTTGGAAACTGGATGGAGGGTCAGCTGTGAGTCACTTCCAGCTCAACGGCAATGAGTTTTGTTGTTGTTGTTAAGTGTCATAAATGACTCATAGCGACCTTATGAACAAAAGTCCTCAACACTTGCGTGTCTTTCATCCTCTCTCCAGGTTCATAGTGTTTCCAGAGGCAAGCTATTACGGAAGTGGATGCCACTCCTGCTTCCAAGCTTGTTTTAATCGGGGAGCTCCACCAAGCACTCTCCACCATGGGACACATTTGACTCATCAGTGTCACCATGTTCAGCTTCACAGCAACCACAAGTTACTTCTGTACAGCAAGTGGACATACCAGGGCTATACGACCTACAAGAATATATGAACACATATACATATATATTTGTGTATATGTTGTTGTGGTGGTGGTGTGTACCATACAGTCAGAAGTGACCCATAGCTGACCCTCCAGCAGGTTTTCAGAGGCAGTTAATTGAATGGGAGGAGACTGCCCATCCTTCTCCTGTGGAGCAGCTGGTGGACTCGAACCGCATGCCTTTGGGATTGCAGTGCAGCTTCTTGCCACTAGGCCGCTAGAGCTCTATCTATTTATCTACCCATATGAGTTGGAATCAACCGAATGGCATGGAGGATGCTTTTTTTAAAGCGTACATGCTTCTTTGAGGTTGATAGCCTTGCTTAAGCCTGAGAATTAACTGGTGCATAATCTTTAGCAATGTTATTCTAACATGTATTCTTAATTTTTTAGGGTTTTTTTTATTATTTTTGTGTGTGTGTACCATCAAATCAGATCTGACTGGTACAGGGGAAGACTGTCCCTCCTACCCTGGCAGAGTATCTGGTGGATTTGAACCGTGTGCCTCTGGGATTGCAGTGCAGCTTCTTGCCACTAGGCTACCAGAGCTCCCCTATCTAACATGTATTCTAAAAACGGAAGAAAGAGACTGAAAGAATCTCTTCTCCACTTCTCCACTGTCATTTCTCTGGCAGGACACCTCGAAACTGCCCAAACCCTTTACTGCCTTCCTAGTCACAGGCCAGTGTCCACTCCACACAGGTGACCTACAGCCTAACTTGAAAGACAGAAAGACAGAAACTCCATAAGAAGAGGGGACTATGGGTCCCTGGTGGCACAGGTTAGGTGCCCAGAACAGCCTGGGTGAGGGTTAAAGTGTACACGACTTCCTTCTGGGCTGGAACAATCTCAGAACAAACACGGTGGGGGAGGAGAGAGGCAGGTGAACCTGGACCTGACAAAACAGGTATGGCTTAGACAGAGGGGGAGGCAGGGGCACGCGGCATTCCTGGAAGGAGGCATGGCCTGGGCAAAGCAGCAAAGGGAGGCACAGTGAGTCAGGATGGAGGAGAGGATGCAGGAGGAGCCCAGGTGGGAGAAGAGCTTGAAGGACAGGCCAGGCTGGGTTGTGGGGCTCCCTCCTGACAAGCGGAAAATCGGCTTTCTCATTTAAATGCTGAAATAGACTTCAAAGCAGCACCTAAGTATTCCTGTCCAGAAATGCAACTACAACTGCATCTTGAAAATCTTCCCTTTATGTTGCCTTGGCTTCGTTTACCCCTTTTGGCCCCAAGAGCTGTATATGTTTTTGTTTTTTAATATTCTTTTGGGCCTCAGATATTTTTTATCTATTTATTTATTTAATTTATTATTCATTTCAATGAAAATTTACAGTCTCTTTGGATTTCCATTCATTCATTGTTGCACTTTTCTCCCCTCCCAACCCTCCCCCCC